>NC_135626.1:66782607-67095409 GCF_053574225.1 Canis aureus | reverse complement strand
TCTGCCTCCCATGCATACACACTTCTGAGAGTTGAGCTTATGGCCTGTACCTCCACAGCCAGCCTGCTGGTACCCTTGGCTTCTAAAAGGCCTAGGCTCGCTGTTTGACGGAAGTGCTGGGAGAGGTAATTGGAATCTCCCGGCACACAAGACGAGTGCCTCCAAGCTCAATTCACGATTTCCCAGTAATTCTTGTGGTAGACAGGTGCTACATACTAAGTTCCATATGTGAGATGGTAGCTGAACGCCTTGTCCAAAAGCATCTTACTTCTGAGAGTTGAGCCCAACCTCAGTCCCTCACACTTCCACACTGCCTGCAGAGTGAGTTTCACACGTCTTCACCAGAGACGATTGCCAGAGGCTTCTTAGTACAAGTTAACAATGCAGACCTGGAGGGTATCTCCAGGTGCAGTAGAGTGGTAATCTTGGAACCTCCTGACTCAGAGTACTGCTACCTTCTCACTGCCATAGGAATACAGCTAGTTGACAGCTGGCTTCAAGACATGCTTCCCTGTGAGAGCTGAGGACAGGGCAGAACCCTCCCGCATCCTGCCTGACTGTAGGAGTAGCTGCTAACATCCTAATGTTAGTGGCTGGGAGAGGTTGCGGGAAAAGCATGTGTGAGCACTGGGCCTGAACTCCCGTGTATCTGAGTTGAATACAGCGATTTCCAATGGCCTTCTTCAATCACAGTGTAGCTAGGTTCCAACTCCCATGTCCGAGTGGGTAGCAGACATCTGCCTCCCATGCATACACACTTCTGAGAGTTGAGCTTATGGCCTGTACCTCCATATCCAGCCTGCTGGTACCCTTGCTTCTAAAAGGCCTAGGCTCGCTGTTTGACGGAAGTGCTGGGAGAGGTAATTGGAATCACCCGGCACACAAGACTAGTGCCTCCAAGCTCAGTTCAGCGATTTCCTAGTAATTCCTGTGGTAGACTGGTGCTACATACTAAGTTCCATACGTGAGAGGGTAGCTGAACGCCTTGTCCAAAACCATCTTACTTCTGAGAGTTGAGCTCAGCCTCAGTCCCTCACAGTTCCACACTGCCTGCAGAGTGAGTTTCGCAGGTCTTCAGCAGAGACGTTTGCCAGAGGCTTCTGAGACGCAGGGTAACAATGCAGACCTGGAGGGTATCCCCAGGTGCAGTCGACTGGTAATCTTGGAACCTCCTGACTCAGAATACTGCTACCTTCTCACTGCCATAGGAATGCACCTAGTTGACAGCTGGCTTCAAGACATGCTTCCCTGTGAGAGCTGAGGACAGGGCAGAACCCTCCCGCATGCTGCCTGACTGTAGGAGTAGCTGCTAACATCCTTATGTTAGTGGCTGGGAGAGGTTGTGGGAAAAGCATGTGTGAGCACTGGGCCTGAACTCCCGTGTATCTGAGTTGAATACAGCGATTTCCAACGGCTTTCCTCAACCAGAGTGTAGCTAGGTTCCAAATCCCATGTACGAGCGGGTAGCAGACATCTGCCTCCCATGCATACACACTTCTGAGAGTTGAGCTTATGGCCTGTACCTCCACATCCAGCCTGCTGGTACCCTTGGCGTCTAAAAGGCCTAGGCTCGCTGTTTGACGGAAGTGCTGGGAGAGGTAATTGGAATCACCCGGCACACAAGACTAGTGCCTCCAAGCTCAGTTCAGCGATTTCCTAGTAATTCCTGTGGTAGACTGGTGCTACATACTAAGTTCCATACGTGAGAGGGTAGCTGAACGCCTTGTCCAAAACCATCTTACTTCTGAGAGTTGAGCTCAGCCTCAGTCCCTCACAGTTCCACACTGCCTGCAGAGTGAGTTTCGCAGGTCTTCAGCAGAGACGTTTGCCAGAGGCTACTGAGACGCAGGGTAACAATGCAGACCTGGAGGGTATCCCCAGGTGCAGTCGACTGGTAATCTTGGAACCTCCTGACTCAGAATACTGCTACCTTCTCACTGCCAGAGGAATGCAGCTAGTTGACAGCTGGCTTCAAGACATGCTTCCCTGTGAGAGCTGAGGACAGGGCAGAACCCTCCCGCATGCTGCCTGACTGTAGGAGTAGCTGCTAACATCCTTATGTTAGTGGCTGGGAGAGGTTGCGTGAAAAGCATGTGTGAGCACTGGGCCTGAACTCCCGTGTACCTGAGTTGAATACAGCGATTTCCAACGGCTTTCCTCAACCAGAGTGTAGCTAGATTCCAAATCCCATGTACGAGCGGGTAGCAGACATGTGCCTCCATGCATACACACTTCTGAGAGTTGAGCTTATGGCCTGTACCTCCACATCCAGCCTGCTGGTACCCTTGGCTTCTAAAAGGCCTAGGCTCGCTGTTTGGCGGAAGTGCTGGGAGAGGTAATTGGAATCACCCGGCACACAAGACTAGTGCTCCAAGCTCAGTTCAGCGATTTCCTAGTAATTCCTGTGGTAGACTGGTGCTACATACTAAGTTCCATACGTGAGAAGGTAGTTGAACGCCTTGTCCAAAAGCATCTTACTTCTGAGAGTTGAGCCCACCCTCAGTCCCTCACACTTCCACACTGCCTGCAGAGTGAGTTTCACACGTCTTCACCAGAGACGATTGCCAGAGGCTTCTGAGTACAAGTTAACAATGCAGACCTGGAGGGTATCTCCAGGTGCAGTAGAGTGGTAATCTTGGAACCTCCTGACTCAGAGTACTGCTACCTTCTCACTGCCATAGGAATGCATGTAGTTGACAGCTGGCTTCAAGACATGCTTCCCTGTGAGAGCTGAGGACAGGGCAGAACCCTCCCGAATCCTGCCTGACTGTAGGAGTAGCTGCTAACATCCTAATGTTAGTGGCTGGGAGAGGTTGCGGGAAAAGCATGTGTGAGCACTGGGCCTGAACTCCCGTGTATCTGAGTTGAATACAGCGATTTCCAATGGCCTTCTTCAATCACAGTGTAGCTAGGTTCCAACTCCCATGTCCGAGTGGGTAGCAGACATCTGCCTCCCATGCATATACACTTCTGAGAGTTGAGCTCATGGCCTGTACCTCCACATCCAGCCTGCTGGTACCCTTGGCTTCTAAAAGGCCTAGGCTCGCTGTTTGACGGAAGTGCTGGGAGAGGTAATTGGAATCTCCCGGCACACAAGACGAGTGCCTCCAAGCTCAATTCACGATTTCCCAGTAATTCTTGTGGTAGACAGGTGCTACATACTAATTTCCATATGTGAAATGGTAGCTGAACGCCTTGTCCAAAAGCATCTTACTTCTGAGAGTTGAGCCCAACCTCAGTCCCTCACAGTTCCACACTGCCTGCAGAGTGAGTTTCGCAGGTCTTCAGCAGAGACGTTTGCCAGAGGCTTCTGAGACGCAGGGTAACAATGCAGACCTGGAGGGTATCCCCAGGTGCAGTCGACTGGTAATCTTGGAACCTCCTGACTCAGAATACTGCTACCTTCTCACTGCCATAGGAATGCAGCTAGTTGACAGCTGGCTTCAAGACATGCTTCCCTGTGAGAGCTGAGGACAGGGCAGAACCCTCCCGCATGCTGCCTGACTGTAGGAGTAGCTGCTAACATCCTTATGTTAGTGGCTGGGAGAGGTTGCGGGAAAAGCATGTGTGAGCACTGGGCCTGAACTCCCGTGTATCTGAGTTGAATACAGCGATTTCCAACGGCTTTCCTCAACCAGAGTGTAGCTAGGTTCCAACTCCCATGTCCGAGTGGGTAGCAGACATCTGCCTCCCATGCATACACACTTCTGAGAGTTGAGCTTATCGCCTGTACCTCCACATCCAGCCTGCTGGTACCCTTGGCTTCTAAAAGGCCTAGGCTCGCTGTTTGACGGAAGTGCTGGGAGAGGTAATTGGAATCACCCGGCACACAAGACTAGTGCCTCCAAGCTCAGTTCAGCGATTTCCTAGTAATTCCTGTGGTAGACTGGTGCTACATACTAAGTTCCATACGTGAGAGGGTAGCTGAACGCCTTGTCCAAACCATCTTACTTCTGAGAGTTGAGCTCCGCCTCAGTCCCTCACAGTTCCACACTGCCTGCAGAGTGAGTTTCGCAGGTCTTCAGCAGAGACGTTTGCCAGAGGCTTCTGAGACGCAGGGTAACAATGCAGACCTGGAGGGTATCCCCAGGTGCCGTCGACTGGTAATCTTGGAACCTCCTGACTCAGAATACTCCTACCTTCTCACTGCCATAGGAATGCAGCTAGTTGACAGCTGGCTTCAAGACATGCTTCCCTGTGAGAGCTGAGGACAGGGCAGAACCCTCCCGCATGCTGCATGACTGTAGGAGTAGCTGCTAACATCCTTATGTTAGTGGCTGGGTGAGGTTGCGGGAAAAGCATGTGTGAGCACTGGGCCTGAACTCCCGTGTATCTGAGTTGAATACAGCGATTTCCAACGGCTTTCCTCAACCAGAGTGTAGCTAGGTTCCAAATCCCATGTACGAGCGGGTAGCAGACATCTGCCTCCCATGCATACACACTTCTGAGAGTTGAGCTTATGGCCTGTACCTCCACAGACAGCCTGCTGGTACCCTTGGCTTCTAAAAGGCCTAAGCTCTCTGTTTGACGGAAGTGCTGGGAGAGGTAATTGGAATCACACAGCACACAAGACTAGTGCCTCCAAGCTCAGTTCAGTGATTTCCTAGTAATTCCTGTGATAGACTGGTGCTACATACTAAGTTCCATACGTGAGAGGGTAGCTGAACGCCTTGTCCAAAACCATCTTACTTCTGAGAGTTGAGCTCGGCCTCAGTCCCTCACAGTTCCACACTGCCTGCAGAGTGAGTTTCGCAGGTCTTCAGCAGAGACGTTCGCCAGAGGCTTCTGAGACGCAGGGTAACAATGCAGACCTGGAGGGTATCCGCAGGTGCAGTCGACTGGTAATCTTGGAACCTCCTGACTCAGAATACTGCTACCTTCTCACTGCCATAGGAATGCAGCTAGTTGACAGCTGGCTTCAAGACATGCTTCCCTGTGAGAGCTGAGGACAGGGCAGAACCCTCCCGCATGCTGCCTGACTGTAGGAGTAGCTGCTAACATCCTTATGTTAGTGGCTGGGAGAGGTTGCGGGAAAAGCATGTGTGAGCACTGGGCCTGAACTCCCGTGTATCTGAGTTGAATACAGCGATTTCCAACGGCTTTCCTCAACCAGAGTGTAGCTAGGTTCCAAATCCCATGTACGAGCGGGTAGCAGACATCTGCCTCCCATGCATACACACTTCTGAGAGTTGAGCTTATGGCCTGTACCTCCACAGCCAGCCTGCTGGTACCCTTGGCTTCTAAAAGGCCTAGGCTCGCTGTTTCACGGAAGTGCTGGGAGAGGTAATTGGAATGTCCCGGCACACAAGACGAGTGCCTCCAATCTTAATTCACGATTTTCCAGTAATTCTTGTGGTAGACAGGTGCTACATACTAAGTTCCATATGTGAGAAGGTAGCTGAACGCCTTGTCCAAAAGCATCTTTCTTCTGAGAGTTGAGCACACCCTCAGTCCCTCACACTTCCACACTGCCTGCAGAGTGAGTTTCACACGTCTTCACCAGGACGATTGCCAGAGGCTTCTGAGTACAAGTTAACAATGCAGACCTGGAGGGTATCTCCAGGTGCAGTAGAGTGGTAATCTTGGAACCTCCTGACTCAGAGTACTGCTACCTTCTCACTGCCATAGGAATGCAGCTAGTTGACAGCTGGCTTCAAGACATGCTTCCCTGTGAGAGCTGAGGACAGGGCAGAACCCTCCCGCATGCTGCCTGACTGTAGGAGTAGCTGCTAACATCCTAATGTTAGTGGCTGGGAGAGGTTGCGGGAAAAGCATGTGTGAGCACTGGGCCTGAACTCCCGTGTATCTGAGTTGAATAGAGCGATTTCCAATGGCCTTCTTCAATCACAGTGTAGCTAGGTTCCAACTCCCATGTCCGAGTGGGTAGCAGACATCTGCCTCCCATGCATACACACTTCTGAGAGTTGAGCTTATGGCCTGTACCTCCACATCCAGCCTGCTGGTACCCTTGGCTTCTAAAGGCCTAGGCTCGCTGTTTGACGGAAGTGCTGGGAGAGGTAATTGGAATCACCCGGCACACAAGACTAGTGCCTCCAAGCTCAGTTCAGCGATTTCCTAGTAATTCCTGTGGTAGACTGGTGCTACATACTAAGTTCCATACGTGAGAGGGTAGCTGAACGCCTTGTCCAAACCATCTTACTTCTGAGAGTTGAGCTCCGCCTCAGTCCCTCACATTTCCACACTGCCTGCAGAGTGAGTTTCGCAGGTCTTCAGCAGAGACGTTTGCCAGAGGCTTCTGAGACGCAGGGTAACAATGCAGACCTGGAGGGTATCCCCAGGTGCAGTCGACTGGTAATCTTGGAACCTCCTGACTCAGAATACTCCTACCTTCTCACTGCCATAGGAATGCAGCTAGTTGACAGCTGGCTTCAAGACATGCTTCCCTGTGAGAGCTGAGGACAGGGCAGAACCCTCCCGCATGCTGCCTGACTGTAGGAGTAGCTGCTAACATCCTTATGTTAGTGGCTGGTATAGGTTGCGGGAAAAGCATGTGTGAGCACTGGGCCTGAACTCCCGTGTATCTGAGTTGAATACAGCGATTTCCAACGGCTTTCCTCAACCAGAGTGTAGCTAGGGTCCAAATCCCATGTACGAGGGGGTACAGACATCTGCCTCCCATGCATACACACTTCTGAGAGTTGAGCTTATGGCCTGTACCTCCACATCCAGCCTGCTGGTACCCTTGGCTTCTAAATGGCCTAGGCTCGCTGTTTGACGGAAGTGCTGGGAGAGGTAATTGGAATCACCCGGCACACAAGACTAGTGCCTCCAAGCTCAGTTCAGCGATTTCCTAGTAATTCCTGTGGTAGACTGGTGCTACATACTAGGTTCCATACGTGAGAGGGTAGCTGAACGCCTTGTCCAAAGCGATCTTACTTCTGAGAGTTGAGCTCAGCCTCAGTCCCTCACAGTTCCACACTGCCTGCAGAGTGAGTTTCGCAGGTCTTCAGCAGAGACGTTTGCCAGAGGCTTCTGAGACGCTGGGTAACAATGCAGACCTGGAGGGTATCACCAGGTGCAGTCGACTGGTAATCTTGGAACCTCCTGACTCAGAATACTGCTACTTTCTCACTGCCATAGGAATGCAGCCAGTTGACAGCTGGCTTCAAGACATGCTTCCCTGTGAGAGCTGAGGACAGGGCAGAACCCTCCCGCATGCTGCCTGACTGTAGGAGTAGCTGCTAACATCCTTATGTTAGTGGCTGGGAGAGGTTGCGGGAAAAGCATGTGTGAGCACTGGGCCTGAACTCCCGTGTATCTGAGTTGAATACAGCGATTTCCAACGGCTTTCCTCAACCAGAGTGTAGCTAGGTTCCAAATCCCATGTACGAGCGGGTAGCAGACATCTACCTCCCATGCATACAAACTTCTGAGAGTTGAGCTTATGGCCTGTACCTCCACATCCAGCTTGCTGGTACCCTTGGCTTGTAAAAGGCCTAGGCTCGCTGTTTGACGGAAGTGCTGGCAGAGGTAATTGGAATCTCCCGGCACACAAGACGAGTGCCTCCAAGCTCAATTCACGATTTCCCAGTAATTCTTGTGGTAGACAGGTGCTACATACTAAGTTCCATATGTGAGATGGTAGCTGAACGCCTTGTCCAAAAGCATCTTACTTCTGAGAGTTGAGCCCACCCTCAGTCCCTCACAGTTCCACACTGCCTGCAGAGTGAGTTTCACACGTCTTCACCAGAGACGATTGCCAGAGGCTTCTGAGTACAAGTTAACAATGCAGACCTGGAGGGTATCTCCAGGTGCAGTAGAGTGGTAATCTTGGAACCTCCTGACTCAGAGTACTGCTACCTTCTCACTGCCATAGGAATGCAGCTAGTTGACAGCTGGCTTCAAGACATGCTTCCCTGTGAGAGCTGAGGACAGGGCAGAACCCTCCCGCATCCTGCCTGACTGTAGGAGTAGCTGCTAACATCCTAATGTTAGTGGCTGGGAGTAGTTGCGGGAAAAGCATGTGTGAACACTGGGCCTGAACTCCCGTGTATCTGAGTTGAATACAGCGATTTCCAATGGCCTTCTTCAATCACAGTGTAGCTAGGTTCCAACTCCCATGTCCGACTGGGTAGCAGACATCTACCTCCCATGCATACACACTTCTGAGAGTTGAGCTTTTGGCCTGTACCTCCACATCCAGCCTGCTGGTACCATTGGCTTCTAAAAGGCCTAGGCTCGCTGTTTGACGGAAGTGCGGGGAGAGGTAATTGGAATCACCCGGCACACAAGACTAGTGCCTCCAAGCTCAGTTCAGCGATTTCCTAGTAATTCCTGTGGTAGACTGGTGCTACATACTAAGTTCCATACGTGAGAGGGTAGCTGAACGCCTTGTCCAAAACCATCTTACTTCTGAGAGTTGAGCTCAGCCTCAGTCCCTCACAGTTCGACACTGCCTGCAGAGTGATTTTAGCAGGTCTTCAGCAGAGACGTTTGCCAGAGGCTTCTGAGACGCAGGGTAACAATGCAGACCTGGAGGGTATCCCAGGTGCAGTCGACTGGTAATCTTGGAACCTCCTGACTCAGAATACTGCTACCTTCTCACTGCCATAGGAATGCAGCTAGTTGACAGCTGGCATCAAGACATGCTTCCCTGTGAGAGCTGAGGACAGGGCAGAACCGTCCCGCATGCTGCCTGACTGTAGGAGTAGCTGCTAACATCCTTATGTTAGTGGCTGGGAGAGGTTGCGGGAAAAGCATGTGTGAGCACTGGGCCTGAACTCCCGTGTATCTGAGTTGAATACAGCGATTTCCAACGGCTTTCCTCAACCAGAGTGTCTAGGTTCCAAATCCCATGTACGAGCGGGTAGCAGACATCTGCCTCCCATGCATACACACTTCTGAGAGTTGAGCTTATGGCCTGTACCTCCACAGCCAGCCTGCTGGTACCCTTGGCTTCTAAAAGGCCTAGGCTCGCTGTTTGACGGAAGTGCTGGGAGAGGTAATTGGAATCTCCCGGCACCAAGACGAGTGCCTCCAAGCTCAATTCACGATTTCCCAGTAATTCTGTGGTAGACAGGTGCTACATACTAAGTTCCATATGTGAGAAGGTAGCTGAACGCCTTGTCCAAAAGCATCTTACTTCTGAGAGTTGAGCACAGCCTCAGTCCCTCACACTTCCACACTGCCTGCAGAGTGAGTTTCACACGTCTTCACCAGGACGATTGCCAGAGGCTTCTGAGTACAAGTTAACAATGCAGACCTGGAGGGTATCTCCAGGTGCAGTAGAGTGGTAATCTTGGAACCTCCTGACTCAGAGTACTGCTACCGTCTCACTGCCATAGGAATGCAGCTAGTTGACAGCTGGCTTCAAGACATGCTTCCCTGTGAGAGCTGAGGACAGGGCAGAACCCTCCCGCATCCTGCCTGACTGTAGGAGTAGCTGCTAATATCCTAATGTTAGTGGCTGGGAGAGGTTGCGGGAAAAGCATGTGTGAGCACTGGGCCTGAACTCCCGTGTATCTGAGTTGAATACAGCGATTTCCAATGGCCTTCTTCAATCACAGTGTAGCTAGGTTCCAACTCCCATGTCCGAGTGGGTAGCAGACATCTGCCTCCCATGCATACACACTTCTGAGAGTTGAGCTTATGGCCTGTACCTCCACATCCAGCCTGCTGGTACCCTTGGCTTCTAAAAGGCCTAGGCTCGCTGTTTGACGGAAGTGCTGGGAGAGGTAATTGGAATCACCCGGCACACAAGACTAGTGCCTCCAAGCTCAGTTCAGCGATTTCCTAGTAATTCCTGTGGTAGACTGGTGCTACATACTAAGTTCCATACGTGAGAGGGTAGCTGAACGCCTTGTCCAAAACCATCTTACTTCGGAGAGTTGAGCTCAGCCTCAGTCCCTCACAGTTCCACACTGCCTGCAGAGTGAGTTTCGCAGGTCTTCAACAGAGACGTTTGCCAGAGGCTACTGAGACGCAGGGTAACAATGCAGACCTGGAGGGTATCCCCAGGTGCAGTCGACTGGTAATCTTGGAACCTCCTGACTCAGAATACTGCTACCTTCTCACTGCCATAGGAATGCAGCTAGTTGACAGCTGGCTTCAAGACATGCTTCCCTGTGAGAGCTGAGGACAGGGCAGAACCCTCCCGCATGCTGCCTGACTGTAGGAGTAGCTGCTAACATCCTTATGTTAGTGGCTGGGAGAGGTTGCGCGAAAAGCATGTGTGAGCACTGGGCCTGAACTCCCGTGTACCTGAGTTGAATACAGCGATTTCCAACGGCTTTCCTCAACCAGAGTGTAGCTAGGTTCCAAATCCCATGTACGAGCGGGTAGCAGACATCTGCCTCCCATGCATACACACTTCTGAGAGTTGAGCTTATGGCCTGTACCTACACAGCCAGCCTGCTGGTACCGTTGGCTTCTAAACGGCCTAGGCTCGCTGTTTGGCGGAAGTGCTGGGAGAGGTAATTGGAATCACCCGGCACACAAGACTAGTGCCTCCAAGCTCAGTTCAGCGATTTCCTAGTAATTCCGGTGGTAGACTGGTGCTACATACTAAGTCCCATACGTGAGAGGGTAGCTGAACGCCTTGTCCAAAACCATCTTACTTCTGAGAGTTGAGCTCAGCCTCAGTCCCTCACAGTTCCACACTGCCTGCAGAGTGAGTTTCGCAGGTCTTCAGCAGAGACGTTTGCCAAAGGCTTCTGAGACGCAGGGTAACAATGCAGACCTGGAGGGTATCCCCAGGTGCAGTCGACTGGTAATCTAGGAACCTCCTGACTCAGAATACTGCTACCTTCTCACTGCCATAGGAATGCAGCTAGTTGACAGCTGGCTTCAAGACATGCTTCCCTGTGAGAGCTGAGGACAGGGCAGAACCCTCCCGCATGCTGCCTGACTGTAGGAGTAGCTGCTAACATCCTTATGTTAGTGGCTGGGAGAGGTTGCGGGAAAAGCATGTGTGAGCACTGGGCCTGAACTCCCGTGTATCTGAGTTGAATACAGCGATTTCCAACGGCTTTCCTCAACCAGAGTGTAGCTAGGTTCCAAATCCCATGTACGAGCGGGTAGCAGACATCTGCCTCCCATGCATACACACTTCTGAGAGTTGAGCTTATGGCCTGTACCTACACAGCCAGCCTGCTGGTACCCTTGGCTTCTAAAAGGCCTAGGCTCGCTGTTTGACGGAAGTGCTGGGAGAGGTAATTGGAATCACCCGGCACACAAGACTAGTGCCTCCAAGCTCAGTTCAGCGATTTCCTAGTAATTCCTGTGGTAGACTGGTTCTACATACTAAGTTCCATACGTGAGAGGGTAGCTGAACGCCTTGTCCAAAACCATCTTACTTCTGAGAGTTGAGCTCAGCCTCAGTCCCTCACAGTTCCACACTGCCTGCAGAGTGAGTTTCGCAGGTCTTCAGCAGAGACGTTTGCCAGAGGCTTCTGAGACGCAGGGTAACAATGCAGACCTGGAGGGTATCCCCAGGTGCAGTCGACTGGTAATCTTGGAACCTCCTGACTCAGAATACTGCTACCTTCTCACTGCCATAGGAATGCAGCTAGTTGACAGCTGGCTTCAAGACATGCTTCCCTGTGAGAGCTGAGGACAGGGCAGAACCCTCCCGCATGCTGCCTGACTGTAGGAGTAGCTGCTAACATCCTTATGTTAGTGGCTGGGAGAGGTTGCGGGAAAAGCATGTGTGAGCACTGGGCCTGAACTCCCGTGTATCTGAGTTGAATACAGCGATTTCCAACGGCTTTCCTCAACCAGAGTGTAGCTAGGTTCCAAATCCCATGTACGAGCGGGTAGCAGACATCTGCCTCCCATGCATACACACTTCTGAGAGTTGAGCTTATGGCCTGTACCTCCACAGCCAGCCTGCTGGTACCCTTGGCTTCTAAAAGGCCTAGGCTCGCTGTTTGACGGAAGTGCTGGGAGAGGTAATTGGAATCTCCCGGCACACAAGACGAGTGCCTCCAAGCTCAATTCACGATTTCCCAGTAATTCTTGTGGTAGACATGTGCTACATACTAAGTTCCATATGTGAGAAGGTAGCTGAACGCCTTGTCCAAAAGCATCTTACTTCTGAGAGTTGAGCACACCCTCAGTCCCTCACACTTCCACACTGCCTGCAGAGTGAGTTTCACACGTCTTCACCAGAGACGATTGCCAGAGGCTTCTGAGTACAAGTTAACAATGCACACCTGGAGGGTATCTCCAGGTGCAGTAGAGTGGTAATCTTGGAACCTCCTGACTCAGAGTACTGCTACCTTCTCACTGCCATAGGAATGCAGCTAGTTGACAGCTGGCTTCAAGACATGCTTCCCTGTGAGAGCTGAGGACAGGGCAGAACCCTCCCGCATGCTGCCTGACTGTAGGAGTAGCTGCTAACATCCTAATGTTAGTGGCTGGGAGAGGTTGCGGGAAAAGCATGTGTGAGCACTGGGCCTGAACTCCCGTGTATCTGAGTTGAATACAGCGATTTCCAATGGCCTTCTTCAATCACAGTGTAGCTAGGTTCCAACTCCCATGTCCGAGTGGGTAGCAGACATCTGCCTCCCATGCATACACACTTCTGAGAGTTGAGCTTATGGCCTGTACCTCCACAGCCAGCCTGCTGGTACCCTTGGCTTCTAAAAGGCCTAGGATCGCTGTTTGACGGAAGTGCTGGGAGAGGTAATTGGAATCACCCGGTACACAAGACTAGTGCCTCCAAGCTCAGTTCAGCGATTTCCTAGTAATTCCTGTGGTAGACTGGTGCTACATACTAAGTTCCATACGTGAGAGGGTAGTTGAACGCCTTGTCCAAAACCATCTTACTTCTGAGAGTTGAGCTCAGCCTCAGTCCCTCACAGTTCGACACTGCCTGCAGAGTGAGTTTCGCAGGTCTTCAGCAGAGACGTTTGCCAGAGGCTTCTGAGACGCAGGGTAACAATGCAGACCTGGAGGGTATCCCAGGTGCAGTCGACTGGTAATCTTGGAACCTCCTGACTCAGAATACTGCTACCTTCTCACTGCCATAGGAATGCAGCTAGTTGACAGCTGGCATCAAGACATGCTTCCCTGTGAGAGCTGAGGACAGGGCAGAACTGTCCCGCATGCTGCCTGACTGTAGGAGTAGCTGCTAACATCCTTATGTTAGTGGCTGGGAGAGGTTGCGGGAAAAGCATGTGTGAGCACTGGGCCTGAACTCCCGTGTATCTGAGTTGAATACAGCGATTTCCAACGGCTTTCCTCAACCAGAGTGTCTAGGTTCCAAATCCCATGTACGAGCGGGTAGCAGACATCTGCCTCCCATGCATACACACTTCTGAGAGTTGAGCTTATGGCCTGTACCTCCACAGCCAGCCTGCTGGTACCCTTGGCTTCTAAAAGGCCTAGGCTCGCTGTTTGACGGAAGTGCTGGGAGAGGTAATTGGAATCACCCGGCACACAAGACTAGTGCCTCCAAGCTCAGTTCAGCGATTTCCTAGTAATTCCTGTGGTAGACTGGTGCTACATACTAAGTTCCATACGTGAGAGGGTAGCTGAACGCCTTGTCCAAAACCATCTTACTTCTGAGAGTTTAGCTCAGCCTCCGTCCCTCACAGTTCGACACTGCCTGCAGAGCGATTTTCGCAGGTCTTCAGCAGAGACGTTTGCCAGAGGCTTCTGAGACGCAGGGTAACAATGCAGACCTGGAGGGTATCCCCAGGTGCAGTCGACTGGTAATCTTGGAACCTCCTGACTCAGAATACTGCTACCTTCTCACTGCCATAGGAATGCAGCTAGTTGACAGCTGGCTTCAAGACATGCTTCCCTGTGAGAGCTGAGGACAGGGCAGAACCCTCCCGCATGCTGCCTGACTGTAGGAGTAGCTGCTAACATCCTTATGTTAGTGGCTGGGAGAGGTTGCGGCAAAAGCATGTGTGAGCACTGGGCCTGAACTCCCGTGTACCTGAGTTGAATACAGCGATTTCCAACGGCTTTCCTCAACCAGAGTGTAGCTAGGTTCCAAATCCCATGTACGAGCGGGTAGCAGACATCTGCGTCCCATGCATACACACTTCTGAGAGTTGAGCTTATGGCCTGTACCTCCACAGCCAGCCTGCTGGTACCCTTGGCTTCTAAAAGGCCTAGGCTCGCTGTTTGGCGGAAGTGCTGGGAGAGGTAATTGGAATCACCCGGCACACAAGACTAGTGCCTCCAAGCTCAGTTCAGCGATTTCCTAGTAATTCCTGTGGTAGACTGGTGCTACATACTAAGTTCCATACGTGAGAGGGTAGCTGAACGCCTTGTCCAAAACCATCTTACTTCTGAGAGTTGAGCTCAGCCTCAGTCCCTCACAGTTCCACACTGCCTGCAGAGTGAGTTTCGCAGGTCTTCAGCAGAGACGTTTGCCAGAGGCTTCTGAGACGCAGGGTAACAATGCAGACCTGGAGGGTATCCCCAGGTGCAGTCGACTGGTAATCTTGGAACCTCCTGACTCAGAATACTGCTACCTTCTCACTGCCATAGGAATGCAGCTAGTTGACAGCTGGCTTCAAGACATGCTTCCCTGTGAGAGCTGAGGACAGGGCAGAACCCTCCCGCATGCTGCCTGACTGTAGGAGTAGCTGCTAACATCCTTATGTTAGTGGCTGGGAGAGGTTGCGGGAAAAGCATGTGTGAGCACTGGGCCTGAACTCCCGTGTATCTGAGTTGAATACAGCGATTTCCAACGGCTTTCCTCAACCAGAGTGTAGCTAGGTTCCAAATCCCATGTACGAGCGAGTAGCAGACATCTGCCTCCCATGCATACACACTTCTGAGAGTTGAGCTTATGGCCTGTACCTCCACAGCCAGCCTGCTGGTACCCTTGGCTTCTAAAAGGCCTAGGCTCGCTGTTTGACGGAAGTGCTGGGAGAGGTAATTGGAATCTCCCGGCACACAAGACGAGTGCCTCCAAGCTCAATTCACGATTTCCCAGTAATTCTTGTGGTAGACAGGTGCTAATTACTAAGTTCCATATGTGAGAAGGTAGCTGAACGCCTTGTCCAAAAGCATTTTACTTCTGAGAGTTGAGCACACCCTCTGTCCCTCACACTTCCACACTGCCTGCAGAGTGAGTTTCACACTTCTTCAACAGGACGATTGCCAGAGGCTTCTGAGTACAAGTTAACAATGTAGACCTGGAGGGTATCTCCAGGTGCAGTAGAGTGGTAATCTTGTAACCTCCTGACTCAGAGTACTGCTACCTTCTCACTGCCATAGGAATGCAGCTAGTTGACAGCTGGCTTCAAGACATGCTTCCCTGTGAGAGCTGAGGACAGGGCAGAACCCTCCCGCATCCTGCCTGACTGTAGGAGTAGCTGCTAACATCCTAATGTTAGTGGCTGGGAGAGGTTGCGGGAAAAGCATGGGTGAGCACTGGGCCTGAACTCCCGTGTATCTGAGTTGAATACAGCGATTTCCAACGGCTTTCCTCAACCAGAGTGTAGATAGGTTCCAAATCCCATGTACGAGCGAGTAGCAGACATCTGCCTCCCATGCATACACACTTCTGAGGGTTGAGCTTATGGCCTGTACCTCCACAGCCAGCCTGCTGGTACCCTTGGCTTCTAAAAGGCCTAGGCTCGCTGTTTGACGGAAGTTCTGGGAGAGGTAATTGGAATCACCCGGCACACAAGACTAGTGCTCCAAGCTCAGTTCAGCGATTTCCTAGTAATTCCTGTGGTAGACTGGTGCTACATACTAAGTTCCATACGTGAGAGGGTAGCTGAACGCCTTGTCCAAAACCATCTTACTTCTGAGAGTTGAGCTCAGCCTCAGTCCCTCACAGTTCGACACTGCCTGCAGAGTGAGTTTCGCAGGTCTTCAGCAGAGACTTTTGCCAGAGGCTTCTGAGACGCAGGGTAACAATGCAGACCTGGAGGGTATCCCCAGGTGCAGTCGACTGGTAATCTTGGAACCTCCTGACTCAGAATACTGCTACCTTCTCACTGCCATAGGAATGCAGCTAGTTGACAGCTAGCTGGCTTCAAGACATGCTTCCCTGTGAGAACTGAGGACAGGGCAGAACCCTCCCGCATGCTGCCTTACTGTAGGAGTAGCTGCTAACATCCTTATGTTAGTGGCTGGGAGAGGTTGCGGGAAAAGCATGTGTGAGCACTGGGCCTGAACTCCCGTGTATCTGAGTTGAATACAGCGATTTCCAACGGCTTTCCTCAACCAGAGTGTAGCTAGGTTCCAAATCCCATGTACGAGCGGGTAGCAGACATCTGCCTCCCATGCATACACACTTCTGAGAGTTGAGCTTATGGCCTGTACCTCCACAGCCAGCCTGCTGGTACCCTTGGCTTCTAAAAGGCCTAGGCTCGCTGTTTGACGGAAGTGCTGGGAGAGGTAATTGGAATCTCCCGGCACACAAGACGAGTGCCTCCAAGCTCAATTCACGATTTCCCAGTAATTCTTGTGGTAGACAGGTGCTACATACTAAGTTCCATATGTGAGAAGGTAGCTGAACGCCTTGTCCAAAAGCATCTTACTTCTGAGAGTTGAGCACACCCTCAGTCCCTCACACTTCCACACTGCCTGCAGAGTGAGTTTCACACGTCTTCAACAGGACGATTGCCAGAGGCTTCTGAGTACAAGTTAACAATGCAGACCTGGAGGGTATCTCCAGGTGCAGTAGAGTGGTAATCTTGGAACCTCCTGACACAGAGTACTGCTACCTTCTCACTGCCATAGGAATGCAGCTAGTTGACAGCTGGCTTCAAGACATGCTTCCCTGTGAGAGCTGAGGACAGGGCAGAACCCTCCCGCATCCTGCCTGACTGTAGGAGTAGCTGCTAACATCCTAATGTTAGTGGCTGGGAGAGGTTGCGGGAAAAGCATGTGTGAGCACTGGGCCTGAACTCCCGTGTATCTGAGTTGAATACAGCGATTTCCAACGGCTTTCCTCAACCAGAGTGTAGCTAGGTTCCAAATCCCATGTACGAGCGAGTAGCAGACATCTGCCTCCCATGCATACACACTTCTGAGAGTTGAGCTTATGGCCTGTACCTCCACAGCCAGCCTGCTGGTACCCTTGGCTTCTAAAAGGCCTAGGCTCGCTGTTTGACGGAAGTGCTGGGAGAGGTAATTGGAATCACCCGGCACACAAGACTAGTGCTCCAAGCTCAGTTCAGCGATTTCCTAGTAATTCCTGTGGTAGACTGGTGCTACATACTAAGTTCCATACGTGAGAGGGTAGCTGAACGCCTTGTCCAAAACCATCTTACTTCTGAGAGTTGAGCTCAGCCTCAGTCCCTCACAGTTCGACACTGCCTGCAGAGTGAGTTTCGCAGGTCTTCAGCAGAGACGTTTGCCAGAGGCTTCTGAGACGCAGGGTAACAATGCAGACATGGAGGGTATCCCCAGGTGCAGTCGACTGGTAATCTTGGAACCTCCTGACTCAGAATACTGCTACCTTCTCACTGCCATAGGAATGCAGCTAGTTGACAGCTAGCTGGCTTCAAGACATGCTTCCCTGTGAGAGCTGAGGAGAGGGCAGAACCCTCCCGCATGCTGCCTGACTGTAGGAGTAGCTGCTAACATCCTTATGTTAGTGGCTGGGAGAGGTTGCGGGAAAAGCATGTGTGAGCACTGGGCCTGAACTCCCGTGTATCTGAGTTGAATACAGCGATTTCCAACGGCTTTCCTCAACCAGAGTGTAGCTAGGTTCCAAATCCATGTACGAGCGGGTAGCAGGCATCTGCCTCCCATGCATACACACTTCTGAGAGTTGAGCTTATGGCCTGTACCTCCACAGCCAGCCTGCTGGTACCCTTGGCTTCTAAAAGGCCTAGGCTCGCTGTTTGACGGAAGTGCTGGGAGAGGTAATTGGAATCACCCGGCACACAAGACTAGTGCCTCCAAGCTCAGTTCAGCGATTTCCTAGTAATTCCTGTGGTAGACTGGTGCTACATACTAAGTTCCATACGTGAGAGGGTAGCTGAACGCCTTGTCCAAAACCATCTTACTTCTGAGAGTTGAGCTCAGCCTCAGTCCCTCACAGTTCGACACTGCCTGCAGAGTGAGTTTCGCAGGTCTTCAGCAGAGACTTTTGCCAGAGGCTTCTGAGACGCAGGGTAACAATGCAGACCTGGAGGGTATCCCCAGGTGCAGTCGACTGGTAATCTTGGAACCTCCTGACTCAGAATACTGCTACCTTCTCACTGCCATAGGAATGCAGCTAGTTGACAGCTAGCTGGCTTCAAGACATGCTTCCCTGTGAGAGCTGAGGACAGGGCAGAACCCTCCCGCATGCTGCCTGACTGTAGGAGTAGCTGCTAACATCCTTATGTTAGTGGCTGGGAGAGGTTGCGGGAAAAGCATGTGTGAGCACTGGGCCTGAACTCCCGTGTATCTGAGTTGAATACAGCGATTTCCAACGGCTTTCCTCAACCAGAGTGTAGCTAGGTTCCAAATCCCATGTACGAGCGGGTAGCAGACATCTGCCTCCCATGCATACACACTTCTGAGAGTTGAGCTTATGGCCTGTACCTCCACAGCCAGCCTGCTGGTACCCTTGGCTTCTAAAAGGCCTAGGCTCGCTGTTTGACGGAAGTGCTGGGAGAGGTAATTGGAATCTCCCGGCACACAAGACGAGTGCCTCCAAGCTCAATTCACGATTTCCCAGTAATTCTTGTGGTAGACAGGTGCTACATACTAAGTTCCATATGTGAGAAGGTAGCTGAACGCCTTGTCCAAAAGCATCTTACTTCTGAGAGTTGAGCACACCCTCAGTCCCTCACACTTCCACACTGCCTGCAGAGTGAGTTTCACACGTCTTCAACAGGACGATTGCCAGAGGCTTCTGAGTACAAGTTAACAATGCAGACCTGGAGGGTATCTCCAGGTGCAGTAGAGTGGTAATCTTGGAACCTCCTGACACAGAGTACTGCTACCTTCTCACTGCCATAGGAATGCAGATAGTTGACAGCTGGCTTCAAGACATGCTTCCCTGTGAGAGCTGAGGACAGGGCAGAACCCTCCCGCATCCTGCCTGACTGTAGGAGTAGCTGCTAACCTCCTAATGTTAGTGGCTGGGAGAGGTTGCGGGAAAAGCATGTGTGAGCACTGGGCCTGAACTCCCGTGTATCTGAGTTGAATACAGCGATTTCCAACGGCTTTCCTCAACCAGAGTGTAGCTAGGTTCCAAATCCCATGTACGAGCGAGTAGCAGACATCTGCCTCCCATGCATACACACTTCTGAGAGTTGAGCTTATGGCCTGTACCTCCACAGCCAGCCTGCTGGTACCCTTGGCTTCTAAAAGGCCTAGGCTCGCTGTTTGACGGAAGTGCTGGGAGAGGTAATTGGAATCACCCGGCACACAAGACTAGTGCTCCAAGCTCAGTTCAGCGATTTCCTAGTAATTCCTGTGGTAGACTGGTGCTACATACTAAGTTCCATACGTGAGAGGGTAGCTGAACGCCTTGTCCAAAACCATCTTACTTCTGAGAGTTGAGCTCAGCCTCAGTCCCTCACAGTTCGACACTGCCTGCAGAGTGAGTTTCGCAGGTCTTCAGCAGAGACGTTTGCCAGAGGCTTCTGAGACGCAGGGTAACAATGCAGACATGGAGGGTATCCCCAGGTGCAGTCGACTGGTAATCTTGGAACCTCCTGACTCAGAATACTGCTACCTTCTCACTGCCATAGTAATGCAGCTAGTTGACAGCTAGCTGGCTTCAAGACATGCTTCCCTGTGAGAGCTGAGGACAGGGCAGAACCCTCCCGCATGCTGCCTGACTGTAGGAGTAGCTGCTAACATCCTTATGTTAGTGGCTGGGAGAGGTTGCGGGAAAAGCATGTGTGAGCACTGGGCCTGAACTCCCGTGTATCTGAGTTGAATACAGCGATTTCCAACGGCTTTCCTCAACCAGAGTGTAGCTAGGTTCCAAATCCATGTACGAGCGGGTAGCAGGCATCTGCCTCCCATGCATACACACTTCTGAGAGTTGAGCTTATGGCCTGTACCTCCACAGCCAGCCTGCTGGTACCCTTGGCTTCTAAAAGGCCTAGGCTCGCTGTTTGACGGAAGTGCTGGGAGAGGTAATTGGAATCACCCGGCACACAAGAC
The DNA here is from genome assembly GCF_053574225.1 of Canis aureus. Classification (NCBI taxonomy): domain Eukaryota; kingdom Metazoa; phylum Chordata; class Mammalia; order Carnivora; family Canidae; genus Canis; species Canis aureus. The sequence goes on along the minus strand of NC_135626.1, from coordinate 67,075,357 downwards.
TAGTGCCTCCAAGCTCAGTTCAGCGATTTCCTAGTAATTCCTGTGGTAGACTGGTGCTACATACTAAGTTCCATACGTGAGAGGGTAGCTGAACGCCTTGTCCAAATCCATCTTACTTCTGAGAGTTGAGCTCAGCCTCAGTCCCTCACAGTTCCACACTGCCTGCAGAGTGAGTTTCGCAGGTCTTCAGCAGAGACGATAGCCAGAGGCTTCTGAGACGCAGGGTAACAATGCAGACATGGAGGGTATCCCCACGTGCAGTCGACTGGTAATCTTGGAACCTCCTGACTCAGAATACTGCTACCTTCTCACTGCCATAAGAATGCAGCTAGTTGACAGCTGGCTTCAAGACATGCTTCCCTGTGAGAGCTGAGGACAGGGCAGAACCCTCCCGCATGCTGCCTGTCTGTAGGAGTAGCTGCTAACATCCTTATGTTAGTGGCTGGGAGAGGTTGCGGGAAAAGCATGTGTGAGCACTGGGCCTGAACTCCCGTGTATCTTAGTTGAATACAGCGATTTCCAACGGCTTTCCTCAACCAGAGTGTATCTAGGTTCCAAATCCCATGTACGAGCGGGTAGCAGACATCTGCCTCCCATGCATACACACTTCTGAGAGTTGAGCTTATGGCCTGTACCTCCACAGCCAGCCTGCTGGTACCCTTGGCTTCTAAAAGGCCTAGGCTCGCTGTTTGACGGAAGTGCTGGGAGAGGTAATTGGATCTCCCGGCACACAAGACGAGTGCCTCAAAGCTCAATTCACGATTTCCCAGTAATTCTTGTGGTAGACAGGTGCTACATACTAAGTTCCATATGTGAGAAGGTAGCTGAACGCCTTGTCCAAAAGCATCTTACTTCTGAGAGTTGAGCACACCCTCTGTCCCTCACACTTCCACACTGCCTGCAGAGTGAGTTTCACACGTCTTCAACAGGACGATTGCTAGAGGCTTCTGAGTACAAGTTAACAATGCAGACCTGGAGGGTATCTCCAGGTGCAGTAGAGTGGTAATCTTGGAACCTCCTGACTCAGAGTACTGCTACCTTCTCACTGCCATAGGAATGCAGCTAGTTGACTGCTGGCTTCAAGACATGCTTCCCTGTGAGAGCTGAGGACAGGGCAGAACCCTCCCGCATCCTGCCTGACTGTAGGAGTAGCTGCTAACATCCTTATGTTAGTGGCTGGGAGAGGTTGCGGGAAAAGCATGTGTGAGCACTGGGCCTGAACTCCCGTGTATCTGAGTTGAATACAGCGATTTCCAATGGCCTTCTTCAATCACAGTGTAGCTAGGTTCCAACTCCCATGTCCGAGTGGGTAGCAGACATCTGCCTCCCATGCATACACACTTCTGAGAGTTGAGCTTATGGCCTGTACCTCCACATCCAGCCTGCTGGTACCCTTGGCTTCTAAAAGGCCTAGGCTCGCTGTTTGACGGAAGTGCTGGGAGAGGTAATTGGAATCACCCGGCACACAAGACTAGTGCTCCAAGCTCAGTTCAGCGATTTCCTAGTAATTCCTGTGGTAGACTGGTGCTACATACTAAGTTCCATACGTGAGAGGGTAGCTGAACGCCTTGTCCAAAACCATCTTACTTCTGAGAGTTGAGCTCAGCCTCAGTCCCTCACAGTTCCACACTGCCTGCAGAGTGAGTTTCGCAGGTCTTCAGCAGAGACGTTTGCCAGAGGCTTCTGAGACGCAGGGTAACAATGCAGACCTGGAGGGTATCCCCAGGTGCAGTCGACTGGTAAACTTGGAACCTCCTGACTCAGAATACTGCTACCTTCTCACTGCCATAGGAATGCAGCTAGTTGACAGTTGGCTTCAAGACATGCTTCCCTGTGAGAGCTGAGGACAGGGCAGAACCCTCCCGCATGCTGCCTGACTGTAGGAGTAGCTGCTAACATCCTTATGTTAGTGGCTGGGAGAGGTTGCGGGAAAAGCATGTGTGAGCACTGGGCCTGAACTCCCGTGTATCTGAGTTGAATACAGCGATTTCCAACGGCTTTCCTCAACCAGAGTGTAGCTAGGTTCCAAATCCCATGTACGAGCGGGTAGCAGACATCTGCCTCCCATGCATACACACTTCTGAGAGTTGAGCTTATGGCCTGTACCTCCACAGCCAGCCTGCTGGTACCCTTGGCTTCTAAAAGGCCTAGGCTCGCTGTTTGACGGAGGTGCTGGGAGAGGTAATTGGAAAATCCGGGCACACAAGACTAGTGCCTCCAAGCTCAGTTCAGCGATTTCCTAGTAATTCCTGTGGTAGACTGGTGTAACATACTAAGTTCCATACGTGAGAGGGTAGCTGAACGCCTTGTCCAAAACCATCTTACTTCTGAGAGTTGAGCTCAGCCTCAGTCCCTCACAGTTCCACACTGCCTGCAGAGTGAGTTTCGCAGGTCTTCAGCAGAGACGTTTACCAGAGGCTTCTGAGACGCAGGGTAACAATGCAGACCTGGAGGGTATCCCCAGGTGCAGTCGACTGGTAATCTTGGAACCTCCTGACTCAGAATACTGCTACCTTCTCACTGCCATAGGAATGCAGCTAGTTGACAGCTGGCTTCAAGACATGCTTCCCTGTGAGAGCTGAGGACAGGGCAGAACCCTCCCGCATGCTGCCTGACTGAAGGAGTAGCTGCTAACATCCTTATGTTAGTGGCTGGGAGAGGTTGCGGGAAAAGCATGTGTGAGCACTGGGCTTGAACTCCCGTGTATCTGAGTTGAATACAGCGATTTCCAACGGCTTTCCTCAACCAGAGTGTAGCTAGGTTCCAAATCCCATGTACGAGCGTGTAGCAGACATCTGCCTCCCATGCATACACACTTCTGAGAGTTGAGCTTATGGCCTGTACCTCCACAGCCAGCCTGCTGGTACCCTTGGCTTCTAAAACGCCTAGGCTCGCTGTTTCACGGAAGTGCTGGGAGAGGTAATTGGAATCTCCCGGCACACAAGACGAGTGCCTCCAAGCTCAATTCACGATTTCCCAGTAATTCTTGTGGTAGACAGGTGCTACATACTAAGTTCCATATGTGAGAAGGTAGCTGAACGCCTTGTCCAAAAGCATCTTACTTCTGAGAGTTGAGCACACCCTCAGTCCCTCACACTTCCACACTGCCTGCAGAGTGTGTTTCACACATCTTCACCAGGACGATTGCCAGAGGCTTCTGAGTACAAGTTAACAATGCAGACCTGGAGGGTATCTCCAGGTGCAGTAGAGTGGTAATCTTGGAACCTCCTGACTCAGAGTACTGCTACCTTCTCACTGCCATAGGAATGCAGCTAGTTGACAGCTGGCTTCAAGACATGCTTCCCTGTGAGAGCTGAGGACAGGGCAGAACCCTCCCGCATCCTGCCTGACTGTAGGAGTAGCTGCTAACATCCTAATGTTAGTGGCTGGGAGAGGTTGCGGGAAAAGCATGTGTGAGCACTGGGCCTGAACTCCCGTGTATCTGAGTTGAATACAGCGATTTCCAATGGCCTTCTTCAATCACAGTGTAGCTAGGTTCCAACTCCCATGTCCGAGTGGGTAGCAGACATCTGCCTCCCATGCATACACACTTCTGAGAGTTGAGCTTATGGCTTGTACCTCCACATCCAGCCTGCTGGTACTCTTGGCTTCTAAAAGGCCTAGGCTCGCTGTTTGACGGAAGTGCTGGGAGAGGTAATTGGAATCACGCGGCACACAAGACTAGTGCCTCCAAGCTCAGTTCAGCGATTTCCAAGTAATTCCTGTGGTAAACTGGTGCTACATACTAAGTTCCATACGTGAGAGGGTAGCTGAACGCCTTGTCCAAAACCATCTTACTTCTGAGAGTTGAGCTCAGCCTCAGTCACTCACAGTTCCACACTGCCTGCAGAGTGAGTTTCGCAGGTCTTCAGCAGAGACGATTGCCAGAGGCTTCTGAAACGCAGGGTAACAATGCAGACCTGGAGGGTATCCCCAGGTGCAGTCGACTGGTAATCTTGGAACCTCCTGACTCAGAATACTGCTACCTTCTCACTGCCATAGGAATGCAGTTAGTTGACAGCTGGCTTCAAGACATGCTTCCCTGTGAGAGCTGAGGACAGGGCAGAACCCTCCCGCATGCTGCCTGTCTGTAGGAGTAGCTGCTAACATCCTTATGTTAGTGGCTGGGAGAGGTTGCGGGAAAAGCATGTGTGAGCACTGGGCCTGAACTCCCGTTTATCTGAGTTGAATACAGCGATTTCCAACGGCTTTCCTCAAACAGAGTGTATCTAGGTTCCAAATCCCATGTACGAGCGGGTAGCATACATCTGCCTCCCATGCATACACTTCTGAGAGTTGAGCTTATGGCCCGTACCTCCACAGCCAGCCTGCTGGTACCCTTGGCTTCTAAAAGGCCTAGGCTCGCTGTTTGACGGAAGTGCTGGGAGAGGTAATTGGAATCTCCCGGCACACAAGACGAGTGCCTCCAAGCTCAATTCACGATTTCCCAGTAATTCTTGTGGTAGACAGGTGCTACATACTAAGTTCCATATGTGAGAATGTAGCTGAACGCCTTGTCCAAAAGCATCTTACTTCTGAGAGTTGAGCACACCCTCAGTCCCTCACACTTCCACACTGCCTGCAGAGTGAGTTTCACACGTCTTCACCAAAAACGATTGCCAGAGGCTTCTGAGTACAAGTTAACAATGCAGACCTGGAGGGTATCTCCAGGTGCAGTAGAGTGGTAATCTTGGAACCTCCTGACTCAGAGTACTGCTACCTTCTCACTGCCATAGGAATGCAGCTAGGTGACAGCTGGCTTCAAGACATGCTTCCCTGTGAGAGCTGAGGACAGGGCAGAACCCTCCCGCATCCTGCCTGACTGTAGGAGTAGCTGCTAACCTCCTTGTGTTAGTGGCTGGGAGAGGTTGCGGGAAAAGCATGTGTGAGCACTGGGCCTGAACTCCCGTGTATCTGAGTTGAATACAGCGATTTCCAACGGCTTTCCTCAACCAGAGTGTAGCTAGGTTCCAAAACCCATGTACGAGCGGGTAGCAGACATCTGCCTCCCATGCATACACACTTCTGAGAGTTGAGCTTATGGCCTGAGCATCCACAGCCAGCCTGCTGGTACACTTGGCTTCTAAAAGGCCTAGGCTCGCTGTTTGACGGAAGAGCTGGGAGAGGTAATTGGAATCTCCCGGCACACAAGACGAGTGCCTCCAAGCTCAATTCACGATTTCCCAGTAATTCTTGTGGTAGACAGGTGCTACATACTAAGTTCCATATGTGAGAAGGTAGCTGAACGCCTTGTCCAAAAGCATCTTACTTCTGAGAGTTGAGCACACCCTCTGTCCCTCACACTTCCACACTGCCTGCAGAGTGAGTTTCACACGTCTTCAACAGGACGATTGCTAGAGGCTTCTGAGTACAAGTTAACAATGCAGACCTGGAGGGTATCTCCAGGTGCAGTAGAGTGGTAATCTTGGAACCTCCTGACACAGAGTACTGCTACCTTCTCACTGCCATAGGAATGCAGCTAGTTGACAGCTGGCTTCAAGACATGCTTCCCTGTGAGAGCTGAGGACAGGGCAGAACCCTCCCGCATCCTGCCTGACTGTAGGAGTAGCTGCTAACATCCTAATGTTAGTGGCTGGGAGAGGTTGCGGGAAAAGCATGTGTGAGCACTGGGCCTGAACTCCCGTGTATCTGAGTTGAATACAGCGATTTCCAACGGCTTTCCTCAACCAGAGTGTAGCTAGGTTCCAAATCCATGTACGAGCGAGTAGCAGACATCTGCCTCCCATGCATACACACTTCTGAGAGTTGAGCTTATGGCCTGTACCTCCACAGCCAGCCTGCTGGTACCCTTGGCTTCTAAAAGGCCTAGGCTCGCTGTTTGACGGAAGTGCTGGGAGAGGTAATTGGAATCTCCCGGCACACAAGACGAGTGCCTCCAAGCTCAATTCACGATTTCCCAGTAATTCTTGTGGTAGACAGGTGCTACATATTAAGTTCCATATGTGAGAAGGTAGCTGAACGCCTTGTCCAAAAGCATCTTACTTCTGAGAGTTGAGCACACACTCAGTCCCTCACACTTCCACACTGCCTGCAGAGTGAGTTTCACACGTCTTCACCAGAGACGATTGCCAGAGGTTTCTGAGTACAAGTTAACAATGCAGACCTGGAGGGTACTCCAGGTGCAGTAGAGTGGTAATCTTGGAACCTCCTGACTCAGAGTACTGCTACCTTCTCACTGCCATAGGAATGCAGCTAGTTGACTGCTGGCTTCAAGACATGCTTCCCTGTGAGAGCTGAGGACAGGGCAGAACCCTCCCGCATCCTGCCTGACTGTAGGAGTAGCTGCTAACATCCTGTTAGTGGCTGGGAGAGGTTGCGGGAAAAGCATGTGTGAGCACTGGGCCTGAACTCCCGTGTATCTGAGTTGAATACAGCGATTTCCAATGGCCTTCTTCAATCACAGTGTAGCTAGGTTCCAACTCCCATGTCCGAGTGGGTAGCAGACATCTGCCTCCCATGCATACACACTTCTGAGAGTTGAGCTTATGGCCTGTACCTCCACATCCAGCCTGCTGGTACCCTTGGCTTCTAAAAGGCCTAGGCTCGCTGTTTGACGGAAGTGCTGGGAGAGGTAATTGGAATCACCCGGCACACAAGACTAGTGCCTCCAAGCTCAGTTCAGCAATTTCCTAGTAAGTCCTGTGGTAGACTGGTGCTAGATACTAAGTTCCATACGTGAGAGGGTAGCTGAACGCCTTGTCCAAAACCATCTTACTTCTGAGAGTTGAGCTCAGCCTCAGTCCCTCACAGTTCCACACTGCCTGCAGAGTGAGTTTCGCAGGTCTTCAGCAGAGACGTTTGCCAGAGGCTTCTGAGACGCAGGGTAACAATGCAGACCTGGAGGGTATCCCCAGGTGCAGTCGACTGGTAATCTTGGAACCTCCAACTCAGAATACTGCTACCTTCTCACTGCCATAGGAATGCAGCTAGTTGACAGCTGGCTTCAAGACATGCTTCCCTGTGAGAGCTGAGGACAGGGCAGAACCCTCCCGCATGCTGCCTGACTGTAGGAGTAGCTGCTAACATCCTTATGTTAGTGGCTGGGAGAGGTTGCGGGAAAAGCATGTGTGAGCACTGGGCCTGAACTCCCGTGTATCTGAGTTGAATACAGCGATTTCCAACGGCTTTCCTCAACCAGAGTGTAGCTAGGTTCCAAATCCCATGTACGAGCGGGTAGCAGACATCTGCCTCCCATGCATACACACTTCTGAGAGTTGAGCTTATGGCCTGTACCTCCACAGCCAGCCTGCTGGTACCCTTGTCTTCTAAAAGGCCTAGGCTCGCTGTTTGATGGAAGTGCTGGGAGAAGTAATTGGAATCTCTCAGCACACAAGACGAGTGCCTCCAAGCTCAATTCACGATTTCCCAGTAATTCTTGTGGTAGACAGGTGCTACATACTAAGTTCCATATGTGAGATGGTAGCTGAACGCCTTGTCCAAAAGCATCTTACTTCTGAGAGTTGAGCCCACCCTCAGTCCCTCACACTTCCACACTGCCTGCAGAGTGATTTTCACACGTCTTCACCAGAGACGATTGCGAGAGGCTTCTGAGTACAAGTTAACAATGCAGACCTGGAGGGTATCTCCAGGTGCAGTAGAGTGGTAATCTTGGAACCTCCTGACTCAGAGTACTGCTACCTTCTCACTGCCATAGGAATGCAGCTAGTTGACAGCTGCCTTCAAGACATGCTTCCCTGTGAGAGCTGAGGACAGGGCAGAACCCTCCCGCATCCTGGTGACTGTAGGATTAGCTGCTAAAATCCTTATGTTAGTGGCTGGGAGAGGTTGCCGGAAAAGCATGTGTGAGCACTGGGCCTGAACTCCCGTGTATCTGAGTTGAATACAGCGATTTCCAATGGCCTTCTTCAATCACAGTGTAGCTAGGTTCCAACTCCCATGTCCGAGTGGGTAGCAGACATCTGCCTCCCATGCATACACACTTCTGAGAGTTGAGCTTATGGCCTGTACCTCCACATCCAGCCTGCTGGTACCCTTGGCTTCTAAAAGGCCTAGGCTCGCTGTTTGACAGAAGTGCTGGGAGAGGTAATTGGAATCACCCGGCACACAAGACTAGTGCCTCCAAGCTCAGTTCAGCGATTTCCTAGTAAGTCCTGTGGTAGACTGGTGCTACATACTAAGTTCCATATGTGAGAGGGTAGCTGAACGTCTTGTCCAAAACCATCTTACTTCTGAGAGTTGAGCTCAGCCTCAGTCCCTCACAGTTCCACACTGCCTGCAGAGTGAGTTTCGCAGGTCTTCAGCAGAGACGTTTGCCAGAGGCTTCTGAGACGCAGCTAACAATGCAGACCTGGAGGGTATCCCCAGGTGCAGTCGACTGGTAATCTTGGAACCTCCTGACTCAGAATACTGCTACCTTCTCACTGCCATAGGAATGCAGCTAGTTGACAGCTGGCTTCAAGACATGCTTCCCTGTGAGAGCTGAGGACAGGGCAGAACCCTCCCGCATCCTGCCTGACTGTAGGAGTAGCTGCTAACATCCTTATGTTAGTGGCTGGGAGAGGTTGCGGGAAAAGCATGTGTGAGCACTGGGCCTGAACTCCCGTGTATCTGAGTTGAATACAGCGATTTCCAACGGCTTTCCTCAACCAGAGTGTAGCTAGTTTCCAAATCCCATGTACGAGCGGGTAGCAGACATCTGCCTCCCATGCATACACACTTCTGAGAGTTGAGCTTATGGCCTGTACCTCCACAGCCAGCCTGCTGGTAACCTTGGCTTCTAAAAGGCCTAGGCTCGCTATTTGACGGAAGTGCTGGGAGAGGTAATTGGAATCTCCCGGCACACAAGACGAGTGCCTCCAAGCTCAATTCACGATTTCCCAGTCATTCTTGTGGTAGACATGTGCTACATACTAAGTTCCATATGTGAGAAGGTAGCTGAACGCCTTGTCCAAAAGCATCTTACTTCTGAGAGTTGAGCACACCCTCAGTCCCTCACACTTCCACACTGCCTGCAGAGTGAGTTTCACACGTCTTCACCAGAGACGATTGCCAGAGGCTTCTGAGTACAAGTTACAATGCAGACCTGGAGGGTATCTCCAGGTGCAGTAGAGTGGTAATCTTGGAACCTCCTGACTCAGAGTACTGCTACCTTCTCACTGCCATAGGAATGCAGCTAGTTGACAGCTGGCTTCAAGACATGCTTCCCTGTGAGAGCTGAGGACAGGGCAGAACCCTCCCGCATCCTGCCTGACTGTAGGAGTAGCTGCTAACATCCTAATGTTAGTGGCTGGGAGAGGTTGCGGGAAAAGCATGTGTGAGCACTGGGCCTGAACTCCCGTGTATCTGAGTTGAATACAGCGATTTCCAATGGCCTTCTTCAATCACAGTGTAGCTAGGTTCCAACTCCCATGTCCGAGTGGGTAGCAGACATCTGCCTCCCATGCATATACACTTCTGAGAGTTGAGCTTATGGCCTGTACCTCCACATCCAGCCTGCTGGTACCCTTGGCTTCTAAAAGGCCTAGGCTCGCTGTTTGACGGAAGTGCTGGGAGAGGTAATTGGAATCACCCGGCACACAAGACTAGTGCTCCAGGCTCAGTTCAGCGATTTCCTAGTAATTCCTGTGGTATAGTGGTGCTACATACTAAGTTCCATACGTGAGAGTGTAGCTGAACGCCTTGTCCAAAACCATCTTACTTCTGAGAGTTGAGCTCAGCCTCAGTCCCTCACAGTTCCACACTGCCTGCAGAGTGAGTTTCGCAGGTCTTCAGCAGAGACGTTTGCCAGAGGCTTCTGAGACGCAGGGTAACAATGCAGACCTGGAGGGTATCCCCAGGTGCAGTCGACTGGTAATCTTGGAACCTCCTGACTCAGAATACTGCTACCTTCTCACTGCCATAGGAATGCAGCTAGTTGACAGCTGGCTTCAAGACATGCTTCCCTGTGAGAGCTGAGGACAGGGCAGAACCCTCCCGCATCCTGCCTGACTGTAGGAGTAGCTGCTAACATCCTTATGTTAGTGGCTGGGAGAGGTTGCGGGAAAAGCATGTGTGAGCACTGGGCCTGAACTCCCGTGTATCTGAGTTGAATACAGCGATTTCCAATGGCTTTCCTCAACCAGAGTGTAGCTAGGTTCCAAATCCCATGTACGAGCGGGTAGCAGACATCTGCCTCCCATGCATACACACTTCTGAGAGTTGAGCTTATGGCCTGTACCTCCACAGCCAGCCTGCTGGTACCCTTGGCTTCTAAAAGGCCTAGGCTCGCTGTTTGACGGAAGTGCTGGGAGAGGTAATTGGAATCTCCCGGCACACAAGACGAGGGCCTCCAAGCTCAATTCACGATTTCCCAGTAATTCTTGTGGTAGACAGGTGCTACATACTAAGTTCCATATGTGAGAAGGTAGCTGAACGCCTTGGCAAAAGCATCTTACTTCTGAGAGTTTAGCACACCCTCAGTCCCTCACACTTCCACACTGCCTGCAGAGTGAGTTTCACACGTCTTCACCAGAGACGATTTCCGGAGGCTTCTGAGTACAAGTTACAATGCAGACCTGGAGGGTATCTCCAGGTGCAGGAGAGTGGTAATCTTGGAACCTCCTGACTCAGAGTACTGCTACCTTCTCACTGCCATAGGAATGCAGCTAGTTGACAGCTGGCTTCAAGACATGCTTCCCTGTGAGAGCTGAGGACAGGGCAGAACCCTCCCGCATCCTGCCTGACTGTAGGAGTAGCTGCTAACATCCTAATGTTAGTGGCTGGGAGAGGTTGCGGGAAAAGCATGTGTGAGCACTGGGCCTGAACTCCCGTGTATCTGAGTTGAATACAGCGATTTCCAATGGCCTTCTTCAATCACAGTGTAGCTAGGTTCCAACTCCCATGTCCGAGTGGGTAGCAGACATCTGCCTCCCATGCATACACACTTCTGAGTGTTGAGCTTATGGCCTGTACCTCCACATCCAGCCTGCTGGTACCTTTGGGTTCTAAAAGGCCTAGGCTCGCTGTTTGAGGGAAGTGCTGGGAGAGTTATAGGAATCACCGGCACAAAAGACTAGTGCCTCCAAGCTCAGTTCAGCGATTTCCTAGTAATTCCTGTGGTAGACTGGTGCTACATACTAAGTTCCATACGTGAGAGGGTAGCTGAACGCCTTGTCCAAAACCATCTTACTTCTGAGAGTTGATCTCAGCCTCAGTCCCTCACAGTTCCACACTGCCTGCAGAGTGAGTTTCGCAGGTCTTCAGCAGAGACGTTTGCCAGAGGCTTCTGAGACGCAGGGTAACAATGCAGACCTGGAGGGTATCCCCAGGTGCAGTCGACTGGTAATCTTGGAACCTCCTGACTCAGAATACTGCTACCTTCTCACTGCCATAGGAATGCAGCTAGTTGACAGCTAGCTGGCTTCAAGACATGCTTCCGTGAGAGAGCTGAGGACAGGGCAGAACCCTCCCGCATGCTGCCTGACTGTAGGAGTAGCTGCTAACATCCTAATGTTAGTGGCTGGGAGAGGTTGCGGGAAAAGCATGTGTGAGCACTGGGCCTGAACTCCCGTGTATCTGAGTTGAATACAGCGATTTCCAATGGCCTTCTTCAATCACAGTGTAGCTAGGTTCCAACTCCCATGTCCGAGTGTGTAGCAGACATCTGCCTCCCATGCATACACACTTCTGAGAGTTGAGCTTATGGCCTGTACCTCCACATCCAGCCTGCTGGTACCCTTGGCTTCTAAAAGGCCTAGGCTCGCTGTTTGACGGAAGTGCTGGGAGAGGTAATTGGAATCACCCGGCACACAAGACTAGTGCCTCCAAGCTCAGTTCAGTGATTTCCTAGTAATTCCTGTGGTAGACTGGTGCTACATACTAAGTTCCATACGTGAGAGGGTAGCTGAACGCCTTGTCCAAAACCATCTTACTTCTGAGATTTGAGCTCAGGCTCAGTCCCTCACAGTTCCACACTGCCTGCAGAGTGAGTTTCGCAGGTCTTCAGCATAGACGTTTGCCAGAGGCTTCTGAGACGCAGGGTAACAATGCAGACCTGGAGGGTATCCCCAGGTGCAGTCGACTGGTAATCTTGGAACCTCCTGACTCAGAATACTGCTACCTTCTCACTGCCATAAGAATGCAGCTAATTCATAGCTGGCTTCAATACATGCTTCCCTGTGAGAGCTGAGGAAAGGGCAGAACCCTCCCGCATGCTGCCTGACTGTAGGAGTAGCTGCTAACATCCTAATGTTAGTGGCTGGGAGAGGTTGCGGGAAAAGCATGTGTGAGCACTGGGCCTGAACTCCCGTGTATCTGAGTTGAATACAGCCATTTCCAACGACTTTCCTCAACGAGAGTGTAGCTAGGTTCCAAATCCCATGTCGAGCGGGTAGCAGACATCTGCCTCCCATGCATACACACTTCTGAGAGTTGAGCTTATGGCCTGTACCTCCACAGCCAGCCTGCTGGTACCCTTGGCTTCTAAAAGGCCTAGGCTCGCTGTTTGGCGGAAGTGCTGGGAGAGGTAATTGGAATCTCCCGGCACACAAGACGAGTGCCTCCAAGCTCAATTCACGATTTCCCAGTAATTCTTGTGGTAGACATGTGCTACATACTAAGTTCCATATGTGAGAAGGTAGCTGAACGCCTTGTCCAAAAGCATCTTACTTCTGAGAGTTGAGCACACCCTCAGTCCCTCACACTTCCACACTGCCTGCAGAGTGAGTTTCACACTTCTTCAAGAGACGATTGCCAGAGGCTTCTGAGTACAAGTTACAATGCAGACCTGGAGGGTATCTCCAGGTGCAGTAGAGTGGTAATCTTGGAACCTCCTGACTCAGAGTACTGCTACCTTCTCACTGCCATAGGAATGCAGCTAGTTGACAGCTGGCTTCAAGACATGTTCCCTGTGAGAGCTGAGGACAGGGCAGAACCCTCCCGCATCCTGCCTGACTGTAGGAGTAGTTGCTAACATCCTTATGTTAGTGGCTGGGAGAGGTTGCGGGAAAAGCATGTGTGAGCACTGGGCCTGAACTCCCGTGTATCTGAGTTGAATACAGCGATTTCCAACGGCTTTCCTCAACCAGAGTGTAGCTAGGTTCCAAATCCCATGTACGAGCGGGTAGCAGACATCTGCCTCCCATGCATACACACTTCTGAGAGTTGAGCTTATGGCCTGTACCTCCACAGCAAGCCTGCTGGTACCCTTGGCTTCTAAAAGGCCTAGGCTCGCTGTTTGACGGAAGTGCTGGGAGAGGTAATTGGAATCTCCCGGCACACAAGACGAGTGCCTCCAAGCTCAATTCACGATTTCCCAGTAATTCTTATGGTAGACAGGTGCTACATACTAAGTTCCATATGTGAGATGGTAGCTGAACGCCTTGTCCAAAAGCATCTTACTTCTGAGAGTTGAGCCCACCCTCAGTCCCTCACACTTCCACACTGCCTGCAGAGTGAGTTTCACACGTCTTCACCAGAGACGATTGCCAGAGGCTTCCTAGTACAAGTTAACAATGCAGACCTGGAGGGTAACTCCAGGTGCAGTAGAGTGGTAATCTTGGAACCTCCTGACTCAGAGTACTGCTACCTTCTCACTGCCATAGGAATACAGCTAGTTGACAGCTGTCTTCAAGACATGCTTCCCTGTGAGAGCTGAGGACAGGGCAGAACCCTCCCGCATCCTGCCTGACTGTAGGAGTAGCTGCTAACATCCTAATGTTAGTGGCTGGGAGAGGTTGCGGGAAAAGCATGTGTGAGCACTGGGCCTGAACTCCCGTGTATCTGAGTTGAATACAGCGATTTCCAATGGCCTTCTTCAATCACAGTGTAGCTAGGTTCCAACTCCCATGTCCGAGTGGGTAGCAGACATCTGCCTCCCATGCATACACACTTCTGAGAGTTGAGCTTATGGCCTGTACCTCCACATCCAGCCTGCTGGTACCCTTGCTTCTAAAAGGCCTAGGCTCGCTGTTTGACGGAAGTGCTGGGAGAGGTAATTGGAATCACCCGGCACACAAGACTAGTGCCTCCAAGCTCAGTTCAGCGATTTCCTAGTAATTCCTGTGGTAGACTGGTGCTACATACTAAGTTCCATACGTGAGAGGGTAGCTGAACGCCTTGTCCAAAACCATCTTACTTCTGAGAGTTGAGCTCAGCCTCAGTCCCTCACAGTTCCACACTGCCTGCAGAGTGAGTTTCGCAGGTCTTCAGCAGAGACGTTTGCCAGAGGCTTCTGAGACGCAGGGTAACAATGCAGACCTGGAGGGTATCCCCAGGTGCAGTCGACTGGTAATCTTGGAACCTCCTGACTCAGAATACTGCTACCTTCTCACTGCCATAGGAATGCAGCTAGTTGACAGCTGGCTTCAAGACATGCTTCCCTGTGAGAGCTGAGGACAGGGCAGAACCCTCCCGCATGCTGCCTGACTGTAGGAGTAGCTGCTAACATCCTTATGTTAGTGGCTGGGAGAGGTTGTGGGAAAAGCATGTGTGAGCACCGGGCTTGAACTCCCGTGTATCTGAGTTGAATACAGCGATTTCCAACGGCTTTCCTCAACCAGAGTGTAGCTAGGTTCCAAATCCCATGTACGAGCGGGTAGCAGACATCTGCCTCCCATGCATACACACTTCTGAGAGTTGAGCTTATGGCCTGTACTTCCACATCCAGCCTGCTGGTACCCTTGGCGTCTAAAAGGCCTAGGCTCGCTGTTTGACGGAAGTGCTGGGAGAGGTAATTGGAATCACCCGGCACACAAGACTAGTGCCTCCAAGCTCAGTTCAGCGATTTCCTAGTAATTCCTGTGGTAGACTGGTGCTACATACTAAGTTCCATACGTGAGAGGGTAGCTGAACGCCTTGTCCAAAACCATCTTACTTCTGAGAGTTGAGCTCAGGCTCAGTTCCTCACAGTTCGACACTGCCTGCAGAGTGAGTTTCGCAGGTCTTCAGCAGAGACGTTTGCCAGAGGCAACTGAGACGCAGGGTAACAATGCAGACCTGGAGGGTATCCCCAGGTGCAGTCGACTGGTAATCTTGGAACCTCCTGACTCAGAATACTGCTACCTTCTCACTGCCATAGGAATGCAGCTAGTTGACAGCTGGCTTCAAGACATGCTTCCCTGTGAGAGCTGAGGACAGGGCAGAACCCTCCCGCATGCTGCCTGACTATAGGAGTAGCTGCTAACATCCTTATGTTAGTGGCTGGGAGAGGTTTCGTGAAAAGCATGTGTGAGCACTGGGCCTGAACTCCCGTGTACCTGAGTTGAATACAGCGATTTCCAACGGCTTTCCTCAACCAGAGTGTAGCTAGATTCCAAATCCCATGTACGAGCGGGTAGCAGACATCTGCCTCCATGCATACACACTTCTGAGAGTTGAGCTTATGGCCTGTACCTCCACATCCACCCTGCTGGTACCCTTGGCTTCTAAAAGGCCTAGGCTCGCTGTTTGGCGGAAGTGCTGGGAGAGGTAATTGGAATCACCCGGCACACAAGACTAGTGCCTCCAATCTCAGTTCAGCGATTTCCTAGTGATTCCTGTGGTAGACTGGTGCTACATACTAAGTTCCATACGTGAGAAGGTAGTTGAACGCCTTGTCCAAAAGCATCTTACTTCTGAGAGTTGAGCCCACCCTCAGTCCCTCACACTTCCACACTGCCTGCAGAGTGAGTTTCACACGTCTTCACAGGACGATTGCCAGAGGCTTCTGAGTACAAGTTACAATGCAGACCTGGAGGGTATCTCCAGGTGCAGTAGAGTGGTAATCTTGGAACCTCCTGACTCAGAGTACTGCTACATTCTCACTGCCATAGGAATGCAGCTAGTTGACAGCTGGCTTCAAGACATGCTTCCCTGTGAGAGCTGAGGACAGGGCAGAACCCTCCCGCATCCTGCCTGACTGTAGGAGTAGCTGCTAACATCCTAATGTTAGTGGCTGGGAGAGGTTGCGGGAAAAGCATGTGTGAGCACTGGGCCTGAACTCCCGTGTATCTGAGTTGAATACAGCGATTTCCAATGGCCTTCTTCAATCACAGTGTAGCTAGGTTCCAACTCCCATGTCCGAGTGGGTAGCAGACATCTGCCTCCCATGCATACACACTTCTGAGAGTTGAGCTTATGGCCTGTACCTCCACATCCAGCCTGCTGGTACCTTTGGGTTCTAAAAGGCCTAGGCTCGCTGTTTGAGGGAAGTGCTGGGAGAGTTATAGGAATCACCGGTACAAAAGACTAGTGCCTCCAAGCTCAGTTCAGCGATTTCCTAGTAATTCCTGTGGTAGACTGGTGCTACATACTAAGTTCCATACGTGAGAGGGTAGCTGAACGCCTTGTCCAAAACCATCTTACTTCTGAGAGTGGAGCTCAGCCTCAGTCCCTCACAGTTCCACACTGCCTGCAGAGTGAGTTTCGCAGGTCTTCAGCAGAGACGTTTGCCAGAGGCTTCTGAGACGCAGGATAACAATGCAGACCTGGAGGGTATCCCCAGGTGCAGTCGACTGGTAATCTTGGAACCTCCTGACTCAGAATACTGCTACCTTCTCACTGCCATAGGAATGCAGCTAGTTGACAGCTAGCTGGCTTCAAGACATGCTTCCGTGAGAGAGCTGAGGACAGGGCAGAACCCTCCCGCATGCTGCCTGACTGTAGGAGTAGCTGCTAACATCCTAATGTTAGTGGCTGGGAGAGGTTGCGGGAAAAGCATGTGTGAGCAGTGGGCCTGAACTCCCGTGTATCTGAGTTGAATACAGCGATTTCCAATGGCCTTCTTCAATCACAGTGTAGCTAGGTTCCAACTCCCATGTCCGAGTGTGTAGCAGACATCTGCCTCCCATGCATACACACTTCTGAGAGTTGAGCTTATGGCCTGTACTCCACATACAGCCTGCTGGTACCCTTGCTTCTAAAAGGCCTAGGCTCGCTGTTTGACGGAAGTGCTGGGAGAGGTAATTGGAATCACCCGGCACACAAGACTAGTGCCTCCAAGCTCAGTTCAGCGATTTCCTAGTAATTCCTGTGGTAGACTGGTGCTACATACTAAGTTCCATACGTGAGAGGGTAGCTGAACGCCTTGTCCAAAACCATCTTACTTCTGAGAGTTGAGCTCAGCCTCAGTCCCTCACAGTTCCACACTGCCTGCAGAGTGAGTTTCGCAGGTCTTCAGCAGAGACGTTTGCCAGAGGCTTCTGAGACGCAGGGTAACAATGCAGACCTGGAGGGTATCCCCAGGTGCAGTCGACTGGTAATCTTGGAACCTCCTGACTCAGAATACTGCTACCTTCTCACTGCCATAGGAATGCAGCTAGTTGACAGCTGGCTTCAAGACATGCTTCCCTGTGAGAGCTGAGGACAGGGCAGAACCCTCCCGCATGCTGCCTGACTGTAGGAGTAGCTGCTAACATCCTTATGTTAGTGGCTGGGAGAGGTTGTGGGAAAAGCATGTGTGAGCACCGGGCTTGAACTCCCGTGTATCTGAGTTGAATACAGCGATTTCCAACGGCTTTCCTCAACCAGAGTGTAGCTCGGTTCCAAATCCCATGTACGAGCGGGTAGCAGACATCTGCCTCCCATGCATACACACTTCTGAGAGTTGAGCTTATGGCCTGTACCTCCACATCCAGCCTGCTGGTACCCTTGGCGTCTAAAAGGCCTAGGCTCGCTGTTTGACGGAAGTGCTGGGAGAGGTAATTGGAATCACCCGGCACACAAGACTAGTGCCTCCAAGCTCAGTTCAGCGATTTCCTAGTAATTCCTGTGGTAGACTGGTGCTACATACTAAGTTCCATACGTGAGAGGGTAGCTGAACGCCTTGTCCAAAACCATCTTACTTCTGAGAGTTGAGCTCAGGCTCAGTCCCTCACAGTTCGACACTGCCTGCAGAGTGAGTTTCGCAGGTCTTCAGCAGAGACGTTTGCCAGAGGCTTCTGAGACGCAGGGTAACAATGCAGACCTGGAGGGTATTCCCAGGTGCAGTCGACTGGTAATCTTGGAACCTCCTGACTCAGAATACTGCTACCTTCTCACTGCCATAGGAATGCAGCTAGTTGACAGCTGGCTTCAAGACATGCTTCCCTGTGAGAGCTGAGGACAGGGCAGAACCCTCCCGCATGCTGCCTGACTGTAGGAGTAGCTGCTAACATCCTTATGTTAGTGGCTGGGAGAGGTTTCGTGAAAAGCATGTGTGAGCACTGGGCCTGAACTCCCGTGTACCTGAGTTGAATACAGCGATTTCCAACGGCTTTCCTCAACCAGAGTGTAGCTAGATTCCAAATCCCATGTACGAGCGGGTAGCAGACATCTGCCTCCATGCATACACACTTCTGAGAGTTGAGCTTATGGCCTGTACCTCCACATCCACCCTGCTGGTACCCTTGGCTTCTAAAAGGCCTAGGCTCGCTGTTTGGCGGAAGTGCTGGGAGAGGTAATTGGAATCACCCGGCACACAAGACTAGTGCCTCCAAGCTCAGTTCAGCGATTTCCTAGTGATTCCTGTGGTAGACTGGTGCTACATACTAAGTTCCATACGTGAGAAGGTAGTTGAACGCCTTGTCCAAAAGCATCTTACTTCTGAGAGTTGAGCCCACCCTCAGTCCCTCACACTTCCACACTGCCTGCAGAGTGAGTTTCACACGTCTTCACAGGACGATTGCCAGAGGCTTCTGAGTACAAGTTACAATGCAGACCTGGAGGGTATCTCCAGGTGCAGTAGAGTGGTAATCTTGGAACCTCCTGACTCAGAGTACTGCTACATTCTCACTGCCATAGGAATGCAGCTAGTTGACAGCTGGCTTCAAGACATGCTTCCCTGTGAGAGCTGAGGACAGGGCAGAACCCTCCCGCATCCTGCCTGACTGTAGGAGTAGCTGCTAACATCCTAATGTTAGTGGCTGGGAGAGGTTGCGGGAAAAGCATGTGTGAGCACTGGGCCTGAACTCCCGTGTATCTGAGTTGAATACAGCGATTTCCAATGGCCTTCTTCAATCACAGTGTAGCTAGGTTCCAACTCCCATGTCCGAGTGGGTAGCAGACATCTGCCTCCCATGCATACACACTTCTGAGAGTTGAGCTTATGGCCTGTACCTCCACATCCAGCCTGCTGGTACCTTTGGGTTCTAAAAGGCCTAGGCTCGCTGTTTGAGGGAAGTGCTGGGAGAGTTATAGGAATCACCGGCACAAAAGACTAGTGCCTCCAAGCTCAGTTCAGCGATTTCCTAGTAATTCCTGTGGTAGACTGGTGCTACATACTAAGTTCCATACGTGAGAGGGTAGCTGAACGCCTTGTCCAAAACCATCTTACTTCTGAGAGTTGAGCTCAGCCTCAGTCCCTCACAGTTCCACACTGCCTGCAGAGTGAGTTTCGCAGGTCTTCAGCAGAGACGTTTGCCAGAGGCTTCTGAGACGCAGCGTAACAATGCAGACCTGGAGGGTATCCCCAGGTGCAGTCGACTGGTAATCTTGGAACCTCCTGACTCAGAATACTGCTACCTTCTCACTGCCATAGGAATGCAGCTAGTTGACAGCTAGCTGGCTTCAAGACATGCTTCCGTGAGAGAGCTGAGGACAGGGCAGAACCCTCCCGCATGCTGCCTGACTGTAGGAGTAGCTGCTAACATCCTAATGTTAGTGGCTGGGAGAGGTTGCGGGAAAAGCATGTGTGAGCAGTGGGCCTGAACTCCCGTGTATCTGAGTTGAATACAGCGATTTCCAATGGCCTTCTTCAATCACAGTGTAGCTAGGTTCCAACTCCCATGTCCGAGTGTGTAGCAGACATCTGCCTCCCATGCATACACACTTCTGAGAGTTGAGCTTATGGCCTGTACCTCCACAGCCAGCCTGCTGGTACCCTTGGCTTCTAAAAGGCCTAGGCTCGCTGTTTGACGGAAGTGCTGGGACAGGTAATTGGAATCACCTGGCACACAAGACTAGTGCCTCCAAGCTCAGTTCAGTGATTTCCTAGTAATTCCTTTGGTAGACTGGTGCTACATACTAAGTTCCATACGTGAGAGGGTAGCTGAACGCCTTGTCCAAAACCATCTTACTTCTGAGATTTGAGCTCAGCCTCAGTCCCTCACAGTTCCACACTGCCTGCAGAGTGAGTTTCGCAGGTCTTCAGCATAGACGTTTGCCAGAGGCTTCTGAGACGCAGGGTAACAATGCAGACCTGGAGGGTATCCCAAGGTGCAGTCGACTGGTAATCTTGGAACCTCCTGACTCAGAATACTGCTACCTTCTCACTGCCATAAGAATGCAGCTAATTCACAGCTGGCTTCAATACATGCTTCCCTGTGAGAGCTGAGGAAAGGGCAGAACCCTCCCGCATGCTGCCTGACTGTAGGAGTAGCTGCTAACATCCTAATGTTAGTGGCTGGGAGAGGTTGCGGGAAAAGCATGTGTGAGCACTGGGCCTGAACTCCCGTGTATCTGAGTTGAATACAGCCATTTCCAACGACTTTCCTCAACCAGAGTGTAGCTAGGTTCCAAATCCCATGTCGAGCGGGTAGCAGACATCTGCCTCCCATGCATACACACTTCTGAGAGTTGAGCTTATGGCCTGTACCTCCACAGCCAGCCTGCTGGTACCCTTGCCTTCTAAAAGGCCTAGGCTCGCTGTTTGACGGAAGTGCTGGGAGAGGTAATTGGAATCTCCCGGCACACAAGACGAGTGCCTCCTAGCTCAATTCACGATTTCCCAGTAATTCTTGTGGTGGACATGTGCTACATACTAAGTTCCATATGTGAGAAGGTAGCTGAACGCCTTGTCCAAAAGCATCTTACTTCTGAGAGTTGAGCACACCCTCAGTCCCTCACACTTCCACACTGCCTGCAGAGTGAGTTTCACACGTCTTCACCAGAGACGATTGCCAGAGGCTTCTGAGTACAAGTTACAATGCAGACCTGGAGGGTATCTCCAGGTGCAGTAGAGTGGTAATCTTGGAACCTCCTGACTCAGAGTACTGCTACCTTCTCACTGCCATATGAATGCAGGTAGTTGACAGCTGGCTTCAAGACATGCTTCCCTGTGAGAGCTGAGGACAGGGCAGAACCCTCCCGCATCCTGCCTGACTGTAGGAGTAGCTGCTAACATCCTAATGTTAGTGGCTGGGAGAGGTTGCGGGAAAAGCATGTGTGAGCACTGGGCCTGAACTCCCGTGTATCTGAGTTGAATACAGCGATTTCCAATGGCCTTCTTCAATCACAGTGTAGCTAGGTTCCAACTCCCATGTCCGAGTGGGTAGCAGATATCTGCCTCCCATGCATATACACTTCTGAGAGTTGAGCTTATGGCCTGTACCTCCACATCCAGCCTGCTGGTACCCTTGGCTTCTAAAAGGCCTAGGCTCGCTGTTTGACGGAATTGCTGGGAGAGGTAATTGGAATCACCCGGCACACAAGACTAGTGCTCCAAGCTCAGTTCAGCGATTTCCTAGTAATTCCTGTGGTAGACTGGTGCTACATACTAATTTCCATACGTGAGAGGGTAGCTGAACGCCTTGTCCAAAACCATCTTACTTCTGAGAGTTGAGCTCAGCCTCAGTCCCTCACAGTTCCACACTGCCTGCAGAGTGAGTTTCGCAGGTCTTCAGCAGAGACGTTTGCCAGAGGCTTCTGAGACGCAGGGTAACAATGCAGACCTGGAGGGTATCCCCAGGTGCAGTCGACTGGTAATCTTGCAACCTCCTGACTCAGAATACTGCTACCTTCTCACTGCCATTGGAATGCAGCTAGTTGACAGCTGGCTTCAAGACATGCTTCCCTGTGAGAGCTGAGGACAGGGCAGAACCCTCCCGCATCCTGCCTGACTGTAGGAGTAGCTGCTAACATCCTTATGTTAGTGGCTGGGAGAGGTTGCGGGAAAAGCATGTGTGAGCACTGGGCCTGAACTCCCGTGTATCTGAGTTGAATACAGCGATTTCCAACGGCTTTCCTCAACCAGAGTGTAGCTAGGTTCCAAATCCCATGTACGAGCGGGTAGCAGACATCTGCCTCCCATGCATACACACTTCTGAGAGTTGAGCTTATGGCCTGTACCTCCACAGCCAGCCTGCTGGTACCCTTGGCTTCTAAATGGCCTAGGCTCGCTGTTTGACGGAAGTGCTGGGAGAGGTAATTGGAATCTCCCGGCACACAAGACGAGTGCCTCCAAGCTCAATTCACGATTTCCCAGTAATTCTTGTGGTAGACAGGTGCTACATACTAAGTTCCATATGTGAGAAGGTAGCTGAACGCCTTGACAAAAGCATCTTACTTCTCAGAGTTGAGCACACCCTCAGTCCCTCACACTTCCACACTGCCTGCAGAGTGAGTTTCACACGTCTTCACCAGAGACGATTGCCGGAGGCTTCTGAGTACAAGTTACAATGCAGACCTGGAGGGTATCTCCAGGTGCAGTAGAGTGGTAATCTTGGAACCTCCTGACTCAGAGTACTGCTACCTTCTCACTGCCATAGGAATGCAGCTAGTTGACAGCTGGCTTCAAGACATGCTTCCCTGTGAGAGCTGAGGACAGGGCAGAACCCTCCCGCATCCTGCCTGACTGTAGGAGTAGCTGCTAACATCCTAATGTTAGTGGCTGGGAGAGGTTGCGGGAAAAGCATGTGTGAGCACTGGGCCTGAACTCCCGTGTATCTGAGTTGAATACAGCGATTTCCAATGGCCTTCTTCAATCACAGTGTACCTAGGTTCCAACTCCCATGTCCGAGTGGGTAGCAGACATCTGCCTCCCATGCATACACACTTCTGAGAGTTGAGCTTATGGCCTGTACCTCCACATCCAGCCTGCTGGTACCTTTGGGTTCTAAAAGGCCTAGGCTCGCTGTTTGAGGGAAGTGCTTGGAGAGTTATAGGAATCACCGGCACAAAAGACTAGTGCCTCCAAGCTCAGTTCAGCGATTTCCTAGTAATTCCTGTGGTAGACTGGTGCTACATACTAAGTTCCATACGTGAGAGGGTAGCTGAACGCCTTGTCCAAAACCATCTTACTTCTGAGAGTTGAGCTCAGCCTCAGTCCCTCACAGTTCGACACTGCCTGCAGAGTGAGTTTCGCAGGTCTTCAGCAGAGACGTTTGCCAGAGGCTTCTGAGACGCAGGGTAACAATGCAGACCTGGAGGGTATCCCCAGGTGCAGTCGACTGGTAATCTTGGAACCTCCTGACTCAGAATACTGCCTCCTTCTCACTGCCATAGGAATGCAGCTAGTTGACAGCTGGCTTCAAGACATGCTTCCCTGTGAGAGCTGAGGACAGGGCAGAACCCTCCCGCATGCTGCCTGAGTGTAGGAGTAGCTGCTAACATCCTTATGTTAGTGGCTGGGAGAGGTTGCGGGAAAAGCATGTGTGAGCACTGGGCGTGAACTCCCGTGTATCTGAGTTGAATACAGCGATTTCCAACGGCTTTCCTCAACCAGAGTGTAGCTAGGTTCCAAATCCCATTTACGAGCGGGTAGCAGACATCTGCCTCCCATGCATACACACTTCTGAGAGTTGAGCTTATGGCCTGTACCTCCACAGCCAGCCTGCTGGTACCCTTGGCTTCTAAAAGGCCTAGGCTCGCTGTTTGGCGGAAGTGCTGGGAGAGGTAATTGGAATCACCCGGCACACAAGACTAGTGCCTCCAAGCTCAGTTCAGCGATTTCGTAGTAATTCCTGTGGTAGACTGGTGCTACATACTAAGTTCCATACGTGAGAGGGTAGCTGAACGCCTTGTCCAAATCCATCTTACTTCGGAGAGTTGAGCTCAGCCTCAGTCCCTCACAGTTCGACACTGCCTGCAGAGTGAGTTTCGCAGGTCTTCAGCAGAGACGTTTGCCAGAGGCTTCTGAGACGCAGGGTAACAATGCAGACCTGGAGGGTATCCCCAGGTGCAGTCGACTGGTAATCTTGGAACCTCCTGACTCAGAATACTGCTACCTTCTCACTGCCATAGGAATGCAGCTAGTTGACAGCTGGCTTCAAGACATGCTTCCCTGTGAGAGCTGAGGACAGGGCAGAACCCTCCCGCATGCTGCCTGACTGTAGGAGTAGCTGCTAACATCCTTATGTTAGTGGCTGGGAGAGGTTGCGGGAAAAGCATGTGTGAGCACTGGGCCTGAACTCCCGTGTATCTGAGTTGAATACAGCGATTTCCAACGGCTTTCCTCAACCAGAGTGTAGCTAGGTTCCAAATCCCATGTACGAGCGGGTAGCAGACATCTGCCTCCCATGCATACACACTTCTGAGAGTTGAGCTTATGGCCTGTACCTCCACAGCCAGCCTGCTGGTACCCTTGGCTTCTAAAAGGCCTAGGCTCGCTGTTTGACGGAAGTGCTGGGAGAGGTAATTGGAATCTCCCGGCACACAAGACTAGTGCCTCCAAGCTCAATTCACGATTTCCCAGTAATTCTTGTGGTAGACAGGTGCTACATACTAAGTTCCATATGTGAGAAGGTAGCTGAACGCCTGGTCCAAAAGCATCTTACTTCTGAGAGTTGAGCACACCCTCAGTCCCTCACACTTCCACACTGCCTGCAGAGTGAGTTTCACACGTCTTCACCAGAGACGATTGCCAGAGGCTTCTGAGTACAAGTTAACAATGCAGACCTGGAGGGTATCTCCAGGTGCAGTAGAATGGTAATCTTGGAACCTCCTGACTCAGAGTACTGCTACCTTCTCACTGCCATAGGAATGCAGCTAGTTGACAGCTGGCTTCAAGACATGCTTCCCTGTGAGAG
Organism: Canis aureus; assembly: GCF_053574225.1. Taxonomy (NCBI): domain Eukaryota; kingdom Metazoa; phylum Chordata; class Mammalia; order Carnivora; family Canidae; genus Canis; species Canis aureus. Next base: position 67,050,698 of record NC_135626.1, on the reverse strand, counting down.
CTGAGGACAGGGCAGAACCCTCCCGCATCCTGCCTGACTGTAGGAGTAGCTGCTAACATCCTAATGTTAGTGGCTGGGAGAGGTTGCGGGAAAAGCATGTGTGAGCACTGGGCCTGAACTCCCGTGTATCTGAGTTGAATACAGCGATTTCCAATGGCCTTCTTCAATCACAGTGTAGCTAGGTTCCAACTCCCATGTCCGAGTGGGTAGCAGACATCTGCCTCCCATGCATATACACTTCTGAGAGTTGAGCTTATGGCCTGTACCTCCACAGCCAGCCTGCTGGTACCCTTGGGTTATAAAAGGCCTACACTCGCTGTTTGAGGGAAGTGCTGGGAGAGGTAATTGGAGTCACCCGGCACAAACGACTAGTGCCTCCAAGCTCAGTTCAGCGATTTCCTAGTAATTCCTGTGGTAGACTGGTGCTACATACTAAGTTCCATACGTGAGAGGGTAGCTGAACGCCTTGTCCAAAACCATCTTACTTCTGAGAGTTGAGCTCAGCTTCAGTCCCTCACAGTTCCACACTGCCTGCAGAGTGAGTTTCGCAGGTCTTCAGCAGAGACGTTTGCCAGAGGCTTCTGAGACGTAGGGTAAGAATGCAGACCTGGAGGGTATCCCCAGGTGCAGTCGACTGGTAATCTTGGAACCTCCTGACTCAGAATACTGCTACCTTCTCACTGCCATAGGAATGCAGCTAGTTGACAGCTGGCCTCAAGACATGCTTCCCTGCGAGAGCTGAGGACAGGGCAGAACCCTCCCGCATGCTGCCTGACTGTAGGAGTAGCTGCTAACATCCTTATGTTAGTGGCTGGGAGAGGTTGCGGGAAAAGCATGTGTGAGCACTGGGCCTGAACTCCCGTGTATCTGAGTTGAATACAGCGATTTCCAACGGCTTTCCTCAACCAGAGTGTAGCTAGGTTCCAAATCCCTTGTACGAGCGGGTAGCAGACATCTGCGTCCCATGCATACACACTTCTGAGAGTTGAGCTTATGGCCTGTACCTCCACAGCCAGCCTGCTGGTACCCTTGGCTTCTAAAAGGCCTAGGCTCGCTGTTTGGTGGAAGTGCTGGGAGAGGTAATTGGAATCACCCGGCACACAAGACTAGTGCCTCCAAGCTCAGTTCAGCGATTTCCTAGTAATTCCTGTGGTAGACTGGTGCTACATACTAAGTTCCATACGTGAGAGGGTAGCTGAACGCCTTGTCCAAAAGCGTCTTACTTCTGAGAGTTGAGCCCACCCTCAGTCCCTCACAGTTCCACACTGCCTGCAGAGTGAGTTTCACACGTCTTCACCAGAGACGATTGCCAGAGGCTTCTGAGTACAAGTTAAAAATGCAGACCTGGAGGGTATCTCCAGGTGCAGTAGAGTGGTAATCTTGGAACCTCCTGACTCAGAGTACTGCTACCTTCTCACTGCCATAGGAATGCAGCTAGTTGACAGCTGGCTTCAAGACATGCTTCCCTGTGAGAGCTGAGGACAGGGCAGAACCCTCCCGCATCCTGCCTGACTGTAGGAGTAGCTGCTAACATCCTAATGTTAGTGGCTGGGAGAGGTTGCGGGAAAAGCATGTGTGAGCACTGGGCCTGAACTCCCGTGTATCTGAGTTGAATACAGCCATTTCCAATGACTTTCCTCAACCAGAGTGTAGCTAGGTTCCAAATCCCATGTCGAGCGGGTAGCAGACATCTGCCTCCAATGCATACACACTTCTGAGAGTTGAGCTTATGGCCTGTACCTCCACATCCAGCCTGCTGGTACCCTTGGCTTCTAAAAGGCCTAGGCTCGCTGTTTGATGGAAGTGCTGGGAGAGGTAATTGGAATCACCCGGCACAAAAGACTAGTGCCTCCAAGCTCAGTTCAGCGATTTCCTAGTAATTCCTGTGGTAGACTGGTGCTACATACTAAGTTCCATACGTGAGAGGGTAGCTGAACGCCTTGTCCAAAACCATCTTACTTCTGAGAGTTGAGCTCAGCCTCAGTCCCTCACAGTTCCACACTGCCTGCAGAGTGAGTTTCGCAGGTCTTCAGCAGAGACGTTTGCCAGAGGCTTCTGAGACGCAGGGTAACAATGCAGACCTGGAGGGTATCCCCAGGTGCAGTCGACTGGTAATCTTGGAACCTCCTGACTCAGAATACTGCTACCTTCTCACTGCCATAGGAATGAAGCTAGTTGACAGCTGGCTTCAAGACATGCTTCCCTGTGAGAGCTGAGGACAGGGCAGAACCCTCCCGCATGCTGCCTGACTGTAGGAGTAGCTGCTAACATCCTTATATTAGTGGCTGGGAGAGGTTGCGGGAAAAGCATGTGTGAGCACTGGGCCTGAACTCCCGTGTATCTGAGTTGAATACAGTGATTTCCAACGGCTTTCCTCAACCAGAGTGTAGCTAGGTTCCAAATCCCATGTACGAGCGGGTAGCAGATATCTGCCTCCCATGCATACACACTTCTGAGAGTTGAGCTTATGGCCTGTACCTCCACGTCCAGCCTGCTGGTACCCTTGGCTTCTAAAAGGCCTAGGCTCGCTGTTTGACGGAAGTGCTGGGAGAGGTAATTGCAATCACCCGGCACACAAGACTAGTGCCTCCAAGCTCAGTTCAGCGATTTCCTAGTAATTCCTGTGGTAGACAGGTGCTACATACTAAATTCCATATGTGAGAAGGTAGCTGAACGCCTTGTCCAAAAGCATCTTACTTCTGAGAGTTGAGCACACCCTCAGTCCCTCACACTTCCACACTGCCTGCAGAGTGAGTTTCACACGTCTTCACCAGAGACGATTGCCAGAGGCTTCTGAGTACAAGTTAACAATGCAGACCTGGAGGGTATCTCCAGGTGCAGTAGAGTGGTAATCTTGGAACCTCCTGACTCAGAGTACTGCTACCTTCTCACTGCCATAGGAATGCTGCTAGTTGACAGCTGGCTTCAAGACATGCTTCCCTGTGAGAGCTGAGGACAGGGCAGAACCCTCCCGCATGCTGCCTGACTGTAGGAGTAGCTGCTAACATCCTAATGTTAGTGGCTGGGAGAGGTTGCGGGAAAAGCATGTGTGAGCACTGGGCCTGAACTCCCGTGTACCTGAGTTGAATATAGCGATTTCCAACGGCTTTCCTCAACAAGAGTGTAGCTAGGTTCCAAATCCCATGTACGAGCGCGTAGCAGACATCTGCGTCCCATGCATACACACTTCTGAGAGTTTAGCTTATGGCCTGTACCTCCACATCCAGCCTGCTGGTACCCTTGGCTTCTAAAAGGCCTAGGCTCGCTGTTTGGCGGAAGTGCTGGGAGAGGTAATTGGAATCACCCGGCACACAAGACTAGTGCCTCCAAGCTCAGTTCAGCGATTTCCTAGTAATTCCTGTGGTAGACTGGTGGTACATACTAAGTTCCATACGTGAGAGGGTAGCTGAACGCCTTGTCCAAAACCATCTTACTTCTGAGAGTTGAGCTCAGCCTCAGTCCCTCACAGTTCCACACTGCCTGCAGAGTGAGTTTCGCAGGTCTTCAGCAGAGACGTTTGCCAGAGGCTTCTGAGACGCAGGGTAACAATGCAGACCTGGAGGGTATCCCCAGGTGCAGTCGACTGGTAATCTTGGAACCTCCTGACTCAGAATATTGCTACCTTCTCACTGCCATAGGAATGCAGCTAGTTGACAGCTGGCTTCAAGACATGCTTCCCTGTGAGAGCTGAGGACAGGGCAGAACCCTCCCGCATGCTGCCTGACTGTAGGAGTAGCTGCTAACATCCTTATGTTAGTGGCTGGGAGAGGTTGCGGGAAAAGCATGTGTGAGCACTGGGCCTGAACTCCCGTGTATCTGAGTTGAATACAGCGATTTCCAACGGCTTTCCTCAACCAGAGTGTAGCTGGGTTCCAAATCCCATGTACGAGCGGGTAGCAGACATCTGCCTCCCATGCATACACACTTCTGAGAGTTGAGCTTATGGCCTGTACCTCCACAGCCAGCCTGCTGGTACCCTTGGCTTCTAAAAGGCCTAGGCTCGCTGTTTGACGGAAGTGCTGGGAGAGGTAATTGGAATCTCCCGGCACACAAGACGAGTGCCTCCAAGCTCAATTCACGATTTCCCAGTAATTCTTGTGGTAGACAGGTGCTACATACTAAGTTCCATATGTGAGAAGGTAGCTGAACGCCTTGTCCAAAAGCATCTTACTTCTGAGAGTTGAGCTCAGCCTCAGTCCCTCACAGTTCCACACTGCCTGCAGAGTGAGTTTCGCAGGTCTTCAGCAGAGAGGTTTGCCAGAGGCTTCTGAGACGCAGGGTAACAATGCAGACCTGGAGGGTGTCCCCAGGTGCCGTCGACTGGTAATCTTGGAACCTCCTGACTCAGAATACTGCTACCTTCTCACTGCCATAGGAATGCAGCTAGTTGACAGCTGGCCTCAAGACATGCTTCCCTGTGAGAGCTGAGGACAGGGCAGAACCCTCCCTCATGCTGCCTGACTGTAGGAGTAGCTGCTAACATCCTTATGTTAGTGGCTGGGAGAGGTTGCGGGAAAAGCATGTGTGAGCACTGGGCCTGAACTCCCGTGTATCTGAGTTGAATACAGCGATTTCCAACGGCTTTCCTCAACCAGAGTGTAGCTAGGTTCCAAATCCCTTGTACGAGCGGGTAGCAGACATCTGCGTCCCATGCATACACACTTCTGAGAGTTGAGCTTATGGCCTGTACCTCCACAGCCAGCCTGCTGGTACCCTTGGCTTCTAAAAGGCCTAGGCTCGCTGTTTGGTGGAAGTGCTGGGAGAGGTAATTGGAATCACCCGGCACACAAGACTAGTGCCTCCAAACTCAGTTCAGCGATTTCCTAGTAATTCCTGTGGTAGACTGGTGCTACATACTAAGTTCCATACGTGAGAGGGTAGCTGAACGCCTTGTCCAAAAGCGTCTTACTTCTGAGAGTTGAGCCCACCCTCAGTCCCTCACAGTTCCACACTGCCTGCAGAGTGAGTTTCACAGGTCTTCACCAGAGACGATTGCCAGAGGCTTCTGAGTACAAATTAACAATGCAGACTTGGAGGGTATCTCCAGGTGCAGTAGAGTGGTAATCTTGGAACCTCCTGACTCAGAGTACTGCTACCTTCTCACTGCCATAGGAATGCAGCTAGTTGACAGCTGGCTTCAAGACATGCTTCCCTGAGAGAGCTGAGGACAGGGCAGAACCCTCCCGCATGCTGCCTGACTGTAGGAGTAGCTGCTAACATCCTAATGTTAGTGGCTGGGAGATGTTGCGGGAAAAGCATGTGTGAGCACTGGGCCTGAACTCCCGTGTATCTGAGTTGAATACAGCGATTTCCAACGGCTTTCCTCAACCAGAGTGTAGCTGGGTTCCAAATCCCATGTACGAGCGGGTAGCAGACATCTGCCTCACATGCATACACACTTCTGAGAGTTGAGCTTATGGCCTGTACCTCCACAGCCAGCCTGCTGGTACCCTTGGCTTCTAAAAGGCCTAGGCTCGCTGTTTGACGGAAGTGCTGGGAGAGGTAATTGGAATCTCCCGGCACACAAGACGAGTGCCTCCAAGCTCAATTCACGATTTCCCAGTAATTCTTGTGGTAGACAGGTGCTACATACTAAGTTCCATATGTGAGAAGGTAGCTGAACGCCTTGTCCAAAAGCATCTTACTTCTGAGAGTTGAGCTCAGCCTCAGTCCCTCACAGTTCCACACTGCCTGCAGAGTGAGTTTCGCAGGTCTTCAGCAGAGAGGTTTGCCAGAGGCTTCTGAGACGCAGGGTAACAATGCAGACCTGGAGGGTGTCCCCAGGTGCCGTCGACTGGTAATCTTGGAACCTCCTGACTCAGAATACTGCTACCTTCTCACTGCCATAGGAATGCAGCTAGTTGACAGCTGGCCTCAAGACATGCTTCCCTGTGAGAGCTGAGGACAGGGCAGAACCCTCCCGCATGCTGCCTGACTGTAGGAGTAGCTGCTAACATCCTTATGTTAGTGGCTGGGAGAGGTTGCGGGAAAAGCATGTGTGAGCACTGTGCCTGAACTCCCGTGTATCTGAGTTGAATACAGCGATTTCCAACGGCTTTCCTCAACCAGAGTGTACCTAGGTTCCAAATCCCATGTACGAGCGGGTAGCAGACATCTGCCTCCCATGCATACACACTTCTGAGAGTTGAGCTTATGGCCTGTACCTCCACAGCCAGCCTGCTGGTACCCTTGGCTTCTAAAAGGCCTAGGCTCGCTGTTTGACGGAAGTGCTGGGAGAGGTAATTGGAATCTCCCGGCACACAAGACGAGTGCCTCCAAGCTCAATTCACGATTTCCCAGTAATTCTTGTGGTAGACAGGTGCTACATACTAAGTTCCATATGTGAGAAGGTAGCTGAACGCCTTGTCCAAAAGCATCTTACTTCTGAGAGTTGAGCACACCCTCAGTCCCTCACACTTCCACACTGCCTGCAGAGTGAGTTTCACACGTCTTCACCAGGACGATTGCCAGAGGCTTCTGAGTACAAGTTAACAATGCAGACCTGGAGGGTATCTCCAGGTGCAGTAGAGTGGTAATCTTGGAACCTCCTGACTCAGAGTACTGCTACCTTCTCACTGCCATAGGAATGCAGCTAGTTGACAGCTGGCTTCAAGACATGCTTCCCTGTGAGAGCTGAGGACAGGGCAGAACCCTCCCGCATCCTGCCTGACTGTAGGAGTAGCGGCTAACATCCTTATATTAGTGGCTGGGAGAGGTTGCGGGAAAAGCATGTGTGAGCACAGGGCCTGAACTCCCGTGTATCTGAGTTGAATACAGTGATTTCCAACGGCTTTCCTCAACCAGAGTGTAGCTAGGTTCCAAATCCAATGTACGAGCGGGTAGCAGATATCTGCCTCCCATGCATACACACTTCTGAGAGTTGAGCTTATGGCCTGTACCTCCACAGCCAGCCTGCTGGTACCCTTGGCTTCTAAAAGGCCTAGGCTCGCTGTTTGACGGAAGTGCTGGGAGAGGTAATTGCAATCACCCGGCACACAAGACTAGTGCCTCCAAGCTCAGTTCAGCGATTTCCTAGTAATTCCTGTGGTAGACAGGTGCTACATACTAAATTCCATATGTGAGAAGGTAGCTGAACGCCTTGTCCAAAAGCATCTTACTTCTGAGAGTTGAGCACACCCTCAGTCCCTCACACTTCCACACTGCCTGCAGAGTGAGTTTCACACGTCTTCACCAGAGACGATTGCCAGAGGCTTCTGAGTACAAGTTAACAATGCAGACCTGGAGGGTATCTCCAGGTGCAGTAGAGTGGTAATCTTGGAACCTCCTGACTCAGAGTACTGCTACCTTCTCACTGCCATAGGAATGCTGCTAGTTGACAGCTGGCTTCAAGACATGCTTCCCTGTGAGAGCTGAGGACAGGGCAGAACCCTCCCGCATCCTGCCTGACTGTAGGAGTAGCTGCTAACATCCTAATGTTAGTGGCTGGGAGAGGTTGCGGGAAAAGCATGTGTGAGCACTAAGCCTGAACTCCCGTGTATCTGAGTTGAATACAGCGATTTCCAATGGCCTTCTTCAATCACAGTGTAGCTAGGTTCCAACTCCCATGTCCGAGTGGGTAGCAGACATCTGCCTCCCATGCATACACACTTCTGAGAGTTGAGCTTATGGCCTGTACCTCCACATCCAGCCTGCTGGTACCCTTGGCTTCTAGAAGGCCTAGGCTCGCTGTTTGACGGAAGTGCTGGGAGAGGTAATTGGAATCACCCGGCACACAAGACTAGTGCCTCCAAGCTCAGTTCAGCGATTTCCTAGTAATTCCTGTGGTAGACTGGTGCTACATACTAAGTTCCATACGTGAGAGGGTAGCTGAACGACTTGTCCAAAACCATCTTACTTCCGAGAGTTGAGCTCAGCCTCAGTCCCTCACAGTTCCACACTGCCTGCAGAGTGAGTTTCGCAGGTCTTCAGCAGAGACGTTTGCCAGAGGCTTCTGAGACGCAGGGTAACAATGCAGACCTGGAGGGTATCCCCAGGTGCAGTCGACTGGTAATCTTGGAACCTCCTGACTCAGAATACTGCTACCTTCTCACTGCCATAGTAATGCAACTAGTTGACAGCTAGCTGGCTTCAAGACATGCTTCCCTGAGAGAGCTGAGGACAGGGCAGAACCCTCCCGCATGCTGCCTGACTGTAGGAGTAGCTGCTAACATCCTAATGTTAGTGGCTGGGAGATGTTGCGGGAAAAGCATGTGTGAGCACTGGGCCTGAACTCCCGTGTATCTGAGTTGAATACAGCGATTTCCAACGGCTTTCCTCAACCAGAGTGTAGCTAGGTTCCAAATCCCATGTACGAGCGGGTAGCAGACATCTGCCTCGCATGCATACACACTTCTGAGAGTTGAGCTTATGGCCTGTACCTCCACAGCCAGCCTGCTGGTACCCTTGGCTTCTAAAAGGCCTAGGCTCGCTGTTTGGTGGAAGTGCTGGGAGAGGTAATTGGAATAACCCGGCACACAAGACTAGTGCCTCCAAGCTCAGTTCAGCGATTTCCTAGTAATTCCTGTGGTAGACTGGTGCTACATACTAAATTCCATACGTGAGAGGGTAGCTGAACGCCTTGTCCAAAACCATCTTACTTCTGAGAGTTGAGCTCAGCCTCAGTCCCTCACAGTTCCACACTGCCTGCAGAGTGAGTTTCGCAGGTCTTCAGCAGATAGGTTTGCCAGAGTCTTCTGAGACGCAGGGTAACAATGCAGACCTGGAGGGTGTCCCCAGGTGCCGTCGACTGGTAATCTTGGAACCTCCTGACTCAGAATACTGCTACCTTCTCACTGCCATAGGAATGCAGCTAGTTGACAGCTGGCCTCAATACATGCTTCCCTGTGAGAGCTGAGGACAGGGCAGAACCCTCCCGCATGCTGCCTGACTGTAGGAGTAGCTGCTAACATCCTTATGTTAGTGGCTGGGAGAGGTTGCGGGAAAAGCATGTGTGAGCACTGGGCCTGAACTCCCGTGTACCTGAGTTGAATACAGCGATTTCCAACGGCTTTCCTCAACCAGAGTGTAGTAGGTTCCAAATCCCATGTACGAGCGGGTAGCAGACATCTGCCTCCCATGCATACACACTTCTGAGTGTTGAGCTTATGGCCTGTACCTCCACAGCCAGCCTGCTGGTACCCTTGGCTTCCAAAAGGCCTAGGCTCGCTGTTTGGCGGAAGTGCTGGGAGAGGTAATTGGAATCACCCGGCACACAAGACTAGTGCCTCCAATCTCAGTTCAGCGATTTCCTAGTAATTCCTGTGGTAGACTGGTGCTACATACTAAGTTCCATACGTGAGAGGGTAGCTGAACGCCTTGTCCAAAACCATCTTACTTCTGAGAGTTGAGCTCAGCCTCAGTCCCTCACAGTTCCACACTGCCTGCAGAGTGAGTTTCGCAGGTCTTCAGCAGAGACGTTTGCCAGAGGCTTCTGAGACGCAGGGTAACAATGCAGACCTGGAGGGTATCCGCAGGTGCAGTCGACTGGTAATCTTGGAACCTCCTGACTCAGAATACTGCTACCTTCTCACTGCCATAGGAATGCAGCTAGTTGACAGCTGGCTTCAAGACATGCTTCCCTGTGAGAGCTGAGGACAGGGCAGAACCCTCCCGCATGCTGCCTGACTGTAGGAGTAGCTGCTAACATCCTTATGTTAGTGGCTGGGAGAGGTTGCGGGAAATGCATGTGTGAGCACTGGGCCTGAACTCCCGTGTATCTGAGTTGAATACAGCCATTTCCAACGGCTTTCCTCAACCAGAGTGTAGCTAGTTTCCAAATCCCATGTACGAGAGGGTAGCAGACATCGGCCTCCCATGCATACACACTTCTGAGAGTTGAGCTTATGGCCTGTACCTCCACAGCCAGCCTGCTGGTACCCTTGGCTTCTAAAAGGCCTAGGCTCGCTGTTTGACGGAAGTGCTGGGAGAGGTAATTGGAATCTCCCGGCACACAAGACGAGTGCCTCCAAGCTCAATTCACGATTTCCCAGTAATTCTTGTGGTAGACAGGTGCTACATACTAAGTTCCATATGTGAGAAGGTAGCTGAACGCCTTGTCCAAAAGCATCTCACTTCTGAGAGTTGAGCACACCCTCAGTCCCTCACACTTCCACACTGCCTGCAGAGTGAGTTTCACACGTCTTCACCAGAGACGATTGCCAGAGGCTTCTGAGTACAAGTTAACAATGCAGACCTGGAGGGTATCTCCAGGTGCAGTAGAGTGGTAATCTTGGAACCTCCTGACTCAGAGTACTGCTACCTTCTCACTGCCATAGGAATGCAGCTAGTTGACAGCTGGCTTCAAGACATGCTTCCCTGTGAGAGCTGAGGACAGGGCAGAAACCTCCCGCATCCTGCCTGACTGTAGGAGTAGCTGCTAACATCCTAATGTTAGTGGCTGGGAGAGGTTGCGGGAAAAGCATGTGTGAGCACTGGGCCTGAACTCCCGTGTATCTGAGTTGAATACAGCGATTTCCAATGGCCTTCTTCAATCACAGTGTAGCTAGGTTCCAACTCCCATATTCCAGTGGGTAGCAGACATCTGCCTCCCATGCATACACACTTCTGAGAGTTGAGCTTATGGCCTGTACCTCCACATCCAGCCTGCTGGTACCCTTGGCTTCTAAAATGCCTATGCTCGCTGTTTGACGGAAGTGCTGGGAGAGGTAATTGGAATCACCCGGCACACAAGACTAGTGCCTCCAAGCTCAGTTCAGCGATTTCCTAGTAATTCCTGTGGTAGACTGGTGCTACATACTAAGTTCCATACGTGAGAGGGTAGCTGAACGCCTTGTCCAAAACAATCTTACTTCTGAGAGTTGAGCTCATCCTCAGTCCCTCACAGTTCCACACTGCCTGCAGAGTGAGTTTCGCAGGTCTTCAGCAGAGACGTTTGCCAGAGGATTCTGACACGCAGAGTAACAATGCAGACCTGGAGGGTATCCCCAGGTGCAGTCGACTGGTAATCTTGGAACCTCCTGACTCAGAATACTGCTACCTTCTCACTGCCATAGGAATGCAGCTAGTTGACAGCTGGCTTCAAGACATGCTTCCCTGTGAGAGCTGAGGACAGGGCAGAACCCTCCCGCATCCTGCCTGACTGTAGGAGTAGCTGCTAACATCCTTATGTTAGTGGCTGGGAGAGGTTGCGGGAAAAGCATGTGTGAGCACTGGGCCTGAACTCCCGTGTATCTGAGTTGAATACAGCGATTTCCAACGGCTTTCCTCAACCAGAGTGTCTAGGTTCCAAATCCCATGTACGAGCGGGTAGCAGACATCTGCCTCCCATGCATACACACTTCTGAGAGTTGAGCTTATGGCCTGTACCTCCACAGCCAGCCTGCTGGTACCCTTGGCTTCTAAAAGGCCTAGGCTCGCTGTTTGACGGAAGTGCTGGGAGAGGTAATTGGAATCACCCGGCACACAAGACTAGTGCCTCCAAGCTCAGTTCAGCGATTTCCTAGTAATTCCTGTGGTAGACTGGTGCTACATACTAAGTTCCATACGTGAGAGGGTAGCTGAACGCCTTGTCCAAAACCATCTTACTTCTGAGAGTTTAGCTCAGCCTCCGTCCCTCACAGTTCGACACTGCCTGCAGAGTGATTTTCGCAGGTCTTCAGCAGAGACGTTTGCCAGAGGCTTCTGAGACGCAGGGTAACAATGCAGACCTGGAGGGTATCCCCAGGTGCAGTCGACTGGTAATCTTGGAACCTCCTGACTCAGAATACTGCTACCTTCTCACTGCCATAGGAATGCAGCTAGTTGACAGCTGGCTTCAAGACATGCTTCCCTGTGAGAGCTGAGGACAGGGCAGAACCCTCCCGCATGCTGCCTGACTGTAGGAGTAGCTGCTAACATCCTTATGTTAGTGGCTGGGAGAGGTTGCGGCAAAAGCATGTGTGAGCACTGGGCCTGAACTCCCGTGTACCTGAGTTGAATACAGCGATTTCCAACGGCTTTCCTCAACCAGAGTGTAGCTAGGTTCCAAATCCCATGTACGAGCGGGTAGCAGACATCTGCGTCCCATGCATACACACTTCTGAGAGTTGAGCTTATGGCCTGTACCTCCACAGCCAGCCTGATGGTACCCTTGGCTTCTAAAAGGCCTAGGCTCGCTGTTTGGCGGAAGTGCTGGGAGAGGTAATTGGAATCACCCGGCACACAAGACTAGTGCCTCCAACCTCAGTTCAGCGATTTCCTAGTAATTCCTGTGGTAGACTGGTGCTACATACTAAGTTCCATACGTGAGAGGTTAGCTGAACGCCTTGTCCAAATCCATCTTACTTCTGAGAGTTGAGCTCAGCCTCAGTCCCTCACAGTTCCACACTGCCTGCAGAGTGAGTTTCGCAGGTCTTCAGCAGAGACGTTTGCCAGAGGCTTCTGAGACGCAGGGTAACAATGCAGACCTGGAGGGTATCCCCAAGTGCAGTCGACTGGTAATCTTGGAACCTCCTGACTCAGAATACTGCTACCTTCTCACTGCCATAGGAATGCAGCTAGTTGACAGCTAGCTGGCTTCAAGACATGCTTCCCTGTGAGAGCTGAAGACAGGGCAGAACCCTCCCGCATGCTGCCTGACTGTAGGAGTAGCTGCTAACATCCTTATGTTAGTGGCTGGGAGAGGTTGCGGGAAAAGCATGTGTGAGCACTGGGCCTGAACTCCCGTGTATCTGAGTTGAATACAGCGATTTCCAACGGCTTTCCTCAACCAGAGTGTAGCTAGGTTCCAAATCCCATGTACGAGCGGGTAGCAGACATCTGCCTCCCATGCATACACACTTCTGAGAGTTGAGCTTATGGCCTGTACCTCCACAGCCAGCCTGCTGGTACCCTTGGCTTCTAAAAGGCCTAGGCTCGCTGTTTGACGGAAGTGCTGGGAGAGGTAATTGGAATCTCCCGGCACACAAGACGAGTGCCTCCAAGCTCAATTCACGATTTCCCAGTAATTCTTGTGGTAGACAGGTGCTACATACTAAGTTCCATATGTGAGAAGGTAGCTGAACGCCTTGTCCAAAAGCATCTTACTTCTGAGAGTTGAGCACACCCTCTGTCCCTCACACTTCCACACTGCCTGCAGAGTGAGTTTCACACGTCTTCAACAGGACGATTGCCAGAGGCTTCTGAGTACAAGTTAACAATGCAGACCTGGAGGGTATCTCCAGGTGCAGTAGAGTGGTAATCTTGGAACCTCCTGACACAGAGTACTGCTACCTTCTCACTGCCATAGGAATGCAGTTAGTTGACAGCTGGCTTCAAGACATGCTTCCCTGTGAGAGCTGAGGACAGGGCAGAACCCTCCCGCATCCTGCCTGACTGTAGGAGTAGCTGCTAACATCCTAATGTTAGTGGCTGGGAGAGGTTGCGGGAAAAGCATGTGTGAGCACTGGGCCTGAACTCCCGTGTATCTGAGTTGAATACAGCGATTTCCAACGGCTTTCCTCAACCAGAGTGTAGCTAGGTTCCAAATCCCATGTACGAGCGAGTAGCAGACATCTGCCTCCCATGCATACACACTTCTGAGAGTTGAGATTATGGCCTGTACCTCCACAGCCAGCCTGCTGGTACCCTTGGCTTCTAAAAGGCCTAGGCTCGCTGTTTGACGGAAGTGCTGGGAGAGGTAATTGTAATCACCCGGCACACAAGACTAGTGCCTCCAAGCTCAGTTCAGCGATTTCCTAGTAATTCCTGTGGTAGACTGGTGCTACATACTAAGTTCCATACGTGAGAGGGTAGCTGAACGCCTTGTCCAAAACCATCTTACTTCTGAGAGTTTAGCTCAGCCTCCGTCCCTCACAGTTCGACACTGCCTGCAGAGTGATTTTCGCAGGTCTTCAGCAGAGACGTTTGCCAGAGGCTTCTGAGACGCAGGGTAACAATGCAGACCTGGAGGGTATCCCCAGGTGCAGTCGACTGGTAATCTTGGAACCTCCTGACTCAGAATACTGCTACCTTCTCACTGCCATAGGAATGCAGCTAGTTGACAGCTGGCTTCAAGACATGCTTCCCTGTGAGAGCTGAGGACAGGGCAGAACCCTCCCGCATGCTGCCTGACTGTAGGAGTAGCTGCTAACATCCTTATGTTAGTGGCTGGGAGAGGTTGCGGCAAAAGCATGTGTGAGCACTGGGCCTGAACTCCCGTGTACCTGAGTTGAATACAGCGATTTCCAACGGCTTTCCTCAACCAGAGTGTAGCTAGGTTCCAAATCCCATGTACGAGCGGGTAGCAGACATCTGCGTCCCATGCATACACACTTCTGAGAGTTGAGCTTATGGCCTGTACCTCCACAGCCAGCCTGCTGGTACCCTTGGCTTCTAAAAGGCCTAGGCTCGCTGTTTGACGGAAGTGCTGGGAGAGGTAATTGGAATCACCCGGCACACAAGACTAGTGCCTCCAAGCTCAGTTCAGCGATTTCCTAGTAATTCCTGTGGTACACTGGTGCTACATACTAAGTTCCATACGTGAGAGGTTAGCTGAACGCCTTGTCCAAATCCATCTTACTTCTGAGAGTTGAGCTCAGCCTCAGTCCCTCACAGTTCCACACTGCCTGCAGAGTGAGTTTCGCAGGTCTTCAGCAGAGACGTTTGCCAGAGGCTTCTGAGACGCAGGGTAACAATGCAGACCTGGAGGGTATCCCCAGGTGCAGTCGACTGGTAATGTTGGAACCTCCTGACTCAGAATACTGCTACCTTCTCACTGCCATAGGAATGCAGCTAGTTGACAGCTAGCTGGCTTCAAGACATGCTTCCCTGTGAGAGCTGAGGACAGGGCAGAACCCTCCCGCATGCTGCCTGACTGTAGGAGTAGCTGCTAACATCCTTATGTTAGTGGCTGGGAGAGGTTGCGGGAAAAGCATGTGTGAGCACTGGGCCTGAACTCCCGTGTATCTGAGTTGAATACAGCGATTTCCAACGGCTTTCCTCAACCAGAGTGTAGCTAGGTTCCAAATCCCATGTACGAGCGGGTAGCAGACATCTGCCTCCCATGCATACACACTTCTGAGAGTTGAGCTTATGGCCTGTACCTCCACAGCCAGCCTGCTGGTACCCTTGGCTTCTAAAAGGCCTAGGCTCTCTGTTTGACGGAAGTGGTGGGAGAGGTAATTGGAATCTCCCGGCACACAAGACGAGTGCCTCCAAGCTCAATTCACGATTTCCCAGTAATTCTTGTGGTAGACAGGTGCTACATACTAAGTTCCATATGTGAGAAGGTAGCTGAACGCCTTGTCCAAAAGCATCTTACTTCTGAGAGTTGAGCACACCCTCTGTCCCTCACACTTCCACACTGCCTGCAGAGTGAGTTTCACACGTCTTCAACAGGACGATTGCCAGAGGCTTCTGAGTACAAGTTAACAATGCAGACCTGGAGGGTATCTCCAGGTGCAGTAGAGTGGTAATCTTGGAACCTCCTGACACAGAGTACTGCTACCTTCTCACTGCCATAGGAATGCAGATAGTTGACAGCTGGCTTCAAGACATGCTTCCCTGTGAGAGCTGAGGACAGGGCAGAACCCTCCCGCATCCTGCCTGACTGTAGGAGTAGCTGCTAACATCCTAATGTTAGTGGCTGGGAGAGGTTGCGGGAAAAGCATGTGTGAGCACTGGGCCTGAACTCCCGTGTATCTGAGTTGAATACAGCGATTTCCAACGGCTTTCCTCAACCAGAGTGTAGCTAGGTTCCAAATCCCATGTACGAGCGAGTAGCAGACATCTGCCTCCCATGCATACACACTTCTGAGAGTTGAGCTTATGGCCTGTACCTCCACAGCCAGCCTGCTGGTACCCTTGGCTTCTAAAAGGCCTAGGCTCGCTGTTTGACGGAAGTGCTGGGAGAGGTAATTGGAATCACCCGGCACACAAGACTAGTGCCTCCAACCTCAGTTCAGCGATTTCCTAGTAATTCCTGTGGTAGACTGGTGCTACATACTAAGTTCCATACGTGAGAGGGTAGCTGAACGCCTTGTCCAAAACCATCTTACTTCTGAGAGTTGAGCTCAGCCTCAGTCCCTCACAGTTCGACACTGCCTGCAGAGTGAGTTTCGCAGGTCTTCAGCAGAGACGTTTGCCAGAGGCTTCTGAGACGCAGGGTAACAATGCAGACCTGGAGGGTATCCCCAGGTGCAGTCGACTGGTAATCTTGGAACCTCTTGACTCAGAATACTGCTACCTTCTCACTGCCATAGGAATGCAGCTAGTTGACAGCTAGCTGGCTTCAAGACATGCTTCCCTGTGAGAGCTGAGGACAGGGCAGAACCCTCCCGCATGCTGCCTGACTGTAGGAGTAGCTGCTAACATCCTTATGTTAGTGGCTGGGAGAGGTTGCGGGAAAAGCATGTGTGAGCACTGGGCCTGAACTCCCGTGTATCTGAGTTGAATACAGCGATTTCCAACGGCTTTCCTCAACCAGAGTGTAGCTAGGTTCCAAATCCCATGTACGAGCGGGTAGCAGACATCTGCCTCCCATGCATACACACTTCTGAGAGTTGAGCTTATGGCCTGTACCTCCACAGCCAGCCTGCTGGTACCCTTGGCTTCTAAAAGGCCTAGGCTCGCTGTTTGACGGAAGTGCTGGGAGAGGTAATTGGAATCTCCCGGCACACAAGACGAGTGCCTCCAAGCTCAATTCACGATTTCCCAGTAATTCTTGTGGTAGACAGGTGCTACATACTAAGTTCCATATGTGAGAAGGTAGCTGAACGCCTTGTCCAAAAGCATCTTACTTCTGAGAGTTAAGCACACCCTCTGTCCCTCACACTTCCACACTGCCTGCAGAGTGAGTTTCACATGTCTTCAACAGGACGATTGCCAGAGGCTTCTGAGTACAAGTTAACAATGCAGACCTGGAGGGTATCTCCAGGTGCAGTAGAGTGGTAATCTTGGAACCTCCTGACACAGAGTACTGCTACCTTCTCACTGCCATAGGAATGCAGATAGTTGACAGCTGGCTTCAAGACATGCTTCCCTGTGAGAGCTGAGGACAGGGCAGAACCCTCCCGCATCCTGCCTGACTGTAGGAGTAGCTGCTAACATCCTAATGTTAGTGGCTGGGAGAGGTTGCGGGAAAAGCATGTGTGAGCACTGGGCCTGAACTCCCGTGTATCTGAGTTGAATACAGCGATTTCCAACGGCTTTCCTCAACCAGAGTGTAGCTAGGTTCCAAATCCCATGTACGAGCGAGTAGCAGACATCTGCCTCCCATGCATACACACTTCTGAGAGTTGAGCTTATGGCCTGTACCTCCACAGCCAGCCTGCTGGTACCCTTGGCTTCTAAAAGGCCTAGGCTCGCTGTTTGACGGAAGTGCTGGGAGAGGTAATTGGAATCACCCGGCACACAAGACTAGTGCTCCAAGCTCAGTTCAGCGATTTCCTAGTAATTCCTGTGGTAGACTGGTGCTACATACTAAGTTCCATACGTGAGAGGGTAGCTGAACGCCTTGTCCAAAACCATCTTACTTCTGAGAGTTGAGCTCACCCTCAGTCCCTCACAGTTCCACACTGCCTGCAGAGTGAGTTTCGCAGGTCTTCAGCAGAGACGTCTGCCAGAGGCTTCTGAGACGCAGGGTAACAATGCACACCTGGAGGGTATCCCCAGGTGCAGTCGACTGGTAATCTTGGAACCTCCTGACTCAGAATACTGCTACCTTCTCACTGCCATAGGAATGCAGCTAGTTGACAGCTGGCTTCAAGACATGCTTCCCTGTGAGAGCTGAGGACAGGGCAGAACCCTCCCGCATGCTGCCTGACTGTAGGAGTAGCTGCTAACATCCTTATGTTAGTGGCTGGGAGAGGTTGCGGGAAAAGCATGTGTGAGCACTGGGCCTGAACTCCCGTGTATCTGAGTTGAATACAGCAATTTCCAACGGCTTTCCTCAACCAGAGTGTAGCTAGGTTCCAAATCCCATGTACGAGCGGGTAGCAGACATCTGCCTCCCATGCATACACACTTCTGAGAGTTGAGCTTATGGCCTGTACCTCCACATCCAGCCTGCTGGTACACTTGGCTTCTAAAAGGCCTAGGCTCGCTGTTTGACGGAAGTGCTGGGAGAGGTAATTGGAATCTCCCGGCACACAAGACGAGTGCCTCCAAGCTCAATTCACGATTTCCCAGTAATTCTTGTGGTAGACAGGTGCTACATACTAAGTTCCATATGTGAGAAGGTAGCTGAACGCCTTGTCCAAAAGCATCTTACTTCTGAGAGTTGAGCACACCCTCAGTCCCTCACACTTCCACACTGCCTGCAGAGTGAGTTTCACACGTCTTCACCAGAGACGATTGCCAGAGGCTTCTGAGTACAAGTTAACAATGCAGACCTGGAGGGTATCTCCAGGTGCAGTAGAGTGGTAATCTTGGAACCTCCTGACTCAGAGTACTGCTACCTTCTCACTGCCATAGGAATGCAGGTAGTTGACAGCTGGCTTCAAGACATGCTTCCCTGTGAGAGCTGAGGACAGGGCAGATCCCTCCCGCATCCTGCCTGACTGTAGGAGTAGCTGCTAACATCCTAATGTTAGTGGCTGGGAGAGGTTGCGGGAAAAGCATGTGTGAGCACTGGGCCTGAACTCCCGTGTATCTGAGTTGAATACAGCGATTTCCAATGGCCTTCTTCAATCACAGTGTAGCTAGGTTCCAACTCCCATGTCTGAGTGGGTAGCAGACATCTGCCTCCCATGCATACACACTTCTGAGAGTTGAGCTTACGGCCTGTACCTCCACAGCCAGCCTGCTGGTACCCTTGGCTTCTAAAAGGCCTAGGCTCGCTGTTTGACGGAAGTGCTGGGAGAGGTAATTGGAATCACCCGGCACACAAGACTAGTGCCTCCAAGCTCAGTTCAGCGATTTCCTAGTAATTCCTGTGGTAGACTGGTGCTACATACTAAGTTCCATACGTGAGAGGGTAGCTGAACGCCTTGTCCAAAACCATCTTACTTCTGAGAGTTGAGCTCAGCCTCAGTCCCTCACAGTTCCACACTGCCTGCAGAGTGAGTTTCGCAGGTCTTCAGCAGAGACGTTTGCCAGAGGCTTCTGCGACACAGGGTAACAATGCAGACCTGGAGGGTATCCCCAGGTGCAGTCGACTGGTAATCTTGGAACCTCCTGACTCAGAATACTGCTACCTTCTCACTGCCATAGGAATGCAGCTAGTTGACAGCTGGCTTCAAGACATGCTTCCCTGTGAGAGCTCAGGACAGGGCAGAACCCTCCCGCATGCTGCCTGACTGTAGGAGTAGCTGCTAACATCCTTATGTTAATGGCTGGGAGAGGTTGCGGGAAAAGCATGTGTGAGCACTGGGCCTGAACTCCCGTGTATCTGAGTTGAATACAGCGATTTCCAACGGCTTTCCTCAACCAGAGTGTAGCTAGGTTCCAAATCCCATGTACGAGCGGGTAGCAGACATCTGCCTCCCATGCATACACACTTCTGAGAGTTGAGCTTATGGCCTGTACCTCCACATCCAGCCTGCTGGTACCCTTGGCTTCTAAAAGGCCTAGGCTCGCTGTTTGACGGAAGTGCTGGGAGAGGTAATTGGAATCTCCCGGCACACAAGACGAGTGCCTCCAAGCTCAATTCACGATTTCCCAGTAATTCTTGTGGTAGACAGGTGCTACATACTAAGTTCCATATGTGAGAAGGTAGCTGAACGCCTTGTCCAAAAGCACCTTACTTCTGAGAGTTGAGCACACCCTCAGTCCCTGACACTTCCACACTGCCTGCAGAGTGAGTTTCACACGTCTTCACCAGAGACGATTGCAGAGGCTTCTGAGTACAAGTTAACAATGCAGACCTGGAGGGTATCTCCAGGTGCAGTAGAGTGGTAATCTTGGAACCTCCTGACTCAGAGTACTGCTACCTTCTCACTCCCATAGGAATGAAGCTAGTTGACAGCTGGCTTCAAGACATGCTTCCCTGTGAGAGCTGAGGACAGGGCAGAACCCTCCCGCATGCTGCCTGACTGTAGGAGTAGCTGCTAACATCCTTATGTTAGTGGCTGGGAGAGGTTGCGGGAAAAGCATGTGTGAGCACTGGGCCTGAACTCCCGTGTATCTGAGTTGAATACAGCGATTTCCAACGGCTTTCCTCAACCAGAGTGTAGCTAGGTTCCAAATCCCATGTACGAGCGGGTAGCAGACATCTGCCTCCCATGCATACACACTTCTGAGAGTTGAGCTTATGGCCTGTACCTCCACAGCCAGCCTGCTGGTACCCTTGGCTTCTAAAAGGCCTAGGCTCGCTGTTTGACGGAAGTGCTGGGAGAGGTAATTGGAAAATCCCGGCACACAAGACTAGTGCCTCCAAGCTCAGTTCAGCGATTTCCTAGTAATTCCTGTGGTAGACTGGTGTAACATACTAAGTTCCATACGTGAGAGGGTAGCTGAACGCCTTTTCCAAAACCATCTTACTTCTGAGAGTTGAGCTCAGCCTCAGTCCCTCACAGTTCCACACTGCCTGCAGAGTGAGTTTCGCAGGTCTTCATCAGAGACGTTTGCCAGAGGCTTCTGAGACGCAGGGTAACAATGCAGACCTGGAGGGTATCCCCAGGTGCAGTCGACTTGTAATCTTGGAACCTCCTGACTCAGAATACTGCTACCTTCTCACTGCCATAGGAATGCAGCTAGTTGACAGCTGGCTTCAAGACATGCTTCCCTGTGAGAGCTGAGGACAGGGCAGAACCCTCCCGCATGCTGCCTGACTGAAGGAGTAGCTGCTAACATCCTTATGTTAGTGGCTGGGAGAGGTTGCGGGAAAAGCATGTGTGAGCACTGGGCTTGAACTCCCGTGTATCTGAGTTGAATACAGCGATTTCCAACGGCTTTCCTCAACCAGAGTGTAGCTAGGTTCCAAATCCCATGTACGAGCGTGTAGCAGACATCTGCCTCCCATGCATACACACTTCTGAGAGTTGAGCTTATGGCCTGTACCTCCACAGCCAGCCTGCTGGTACCCTTGGCTTCTAAAACGCCTAGGCTCGCTGTTTGACGGAAGTGCTGGGAGAGGTAATTGGAATCTCCCGGCACACAAGACGAGTGCCTCCAAGCTCAATTCACGATTTCCCAGTAATTCTTGTGGTAGACAGGTGCTACATACTAAGTTCCATATGTGAGAAGGTAGCTGAACGCCTTGTCCAAAAGCATCTTACTTCTGAGAGTTGAGCACACCCTCAGTCCCTCACACTTCCACACTGCCTGCAGAGTGTGTTTCACACATCTTCACCAGGACGATTGCCAGAGGCTTCTGAGTACAAGTTAACAATGCAGACCTGGAGGGTATCTCCAGGTGCAGTAGAGTGGTAATCTTGGAACCTCCTGACTCAGAGTACTGCTACCTTCTCACTGCCATAGGAATGCAGCTAGTTGACAGCTGGCTTCAAGACATGCTTCCCTGTGAGAGCTGAGGACAGGGCAGAACCCTCCCGCATCCTGCCTGACTGTAGGAGTAGCTGCTAACATCCTAATGTTAGTGGCTGGGAGAGGTTGCGGGAAAAGCATGTGTGAGCACTGGGCCTGAACTCCCGTGTATCTGAGTTGAATACAGCGATTTCCAATGGCCTTCTTCAATCACAGTGTAGCTAGGTTCCAACTCCCATGTCCGAGTGGGTAGCAGACATCTGCCTCCCATGCATACACACTTCTGAGAGTTGAGCTTATGGCTTGTACCTCCACATCCAGCCTGCTGGTACTCTTTGCTTCTAAAAGGCCTAGGCTCGCTGTTTGACGGAAGTGCTGGGAGAGGTAATTGGAATCACCCGGCACACAAGACTAGTGCCTCCAAGCTCAGTTCAGCGATTTCCTAGTAATTCCTGTGGTAGACTGGTGCTACATACTAAGTTCCATACGTGAGAGGGTAGCTGAACGCCTTGTCCAAAACCATCTTACTTCTGAGAGTTGAGCTCAGCCTCAGTCCCTCACAGTTCCACACTGCCTGCAGAGTGAGTTTCGCAGGTCTTCAGCAGAGACGATTGCCAGAGGCTTCTGAAACGCAGGGTAACAATGCAGACCTGGAGGGTATCCCCAGGTGCAGTCGACTGGTAATCTTGGAACCTCCTGACTCAGAATACTGCTACCTTCTCACTGCCATAGGAATGCAGTTAGTTGACAGCTGGCTTCAAGACATGCTTCCCTGTGAGAGCTGAGGACAGGGCAGAACCCTCCCGCATGCTGCCTGTCTGTAGGAGTAGCTGCTAACATCCTTATGTTAGTGGCTGGGAGAGGTTGCGGGAAAAGCATGTGTGAGCACTGGGCCTGAACTCCCGTGTATCTGAGTTGAATACAGCGATTTCCAACGGCTTTCCTCAACCAGAGTGTAGCTAGGTTCCAAATCCCATGTACGAGCGGGTAGCAGACATCTGCCACCCATGCATACACTTCTGAGAGTTGAGCTTATGGCCCGTACCTCCACAGCCAGCCTGCTGGTACCCTTGGCTTCTAAAAGGCCTAGGCTCGCTGTTTGACGGAAGTGCTGGGAGAGGTAATTGGAATCTCCCGGCACACAAGACGAGTGCCTCCAAGCTCAATTCACGATTTCCCAGTAATTCTTGTGGTAGACAGGTGCTACATACTAAGTTCCATATGTGAGAAGGTAGCTGAACGCCTTGTCCAAAAGCATCTTACTTCTGAGAGTTGAGCACACCCTCAGTCCCTCACACTTCCACACTGCCTGCAGATTGAGTTTCACACGTCTTCACCAGAGACGATTGCAGAGGCTTCTGAGTACAAGTTAACAATGCAGACCTGGAGGGTATCTCCAGGTGCAGTAGAGTGGTAATCTTGGAACCTCCTGACTCAGAGTACTGCTACCTTCTCAGTGCCATAGGAATGCAGCTAGTTGACAGCTGGCTTCAAGACATGCTTCCCTGTGAGAGCTGAGGACAGGGCAGAACCCTCCCGCATCCTGCCTGACTGTAGGAGTAGCTGCTAACATCCTAATGTTAGTGGCTGGGAGAGGTTGCGGGAAAAGCATGTGTGAGCACTGGGCCTGAACTCCCGTGTATCTGAGTTGAATACAGCGATTTCCAATGGCCTTCTTCAATCACAGTGTAGCTAGGTTCCAACTCCCATGTCCGAGTGGGTAGCAGACATCTGCCTCCCATGCATACACACTTCTGAGAGTTGAGCTTATGGCCTGTACTTCCACATCCAGCCTGCTGGTACCCTTGGCTTCTAAAAGGCCTAGGCTCGCTGTTTGACGGAAGTGCTGGGAGAGGTAATTGGAATCACCCGGCACACAAGACTAGTGCCTCCAAGCTCAGTTCAGCGATTTCCTAGTAATTCCTGTGGTAGACTGGTGCTACATACTAAGTTCCATACGTGAGAGGGTAGCTGAACGCCTTGTCCAAAACCATCTTACTTCTGAGAGTTGAGCTCAGCCTCAGTCCCTCACAGTTCCACACTGCCTGCAGAGTGAGTTTCGCAGGTCTTCAGCAGAGACGTTTGCCAGAGGCTTCTGAGACGCAGCGTAACAATGCAGACCTGGAGGGTATCCCCAGGTGCAGTCGAATGGTAATCTTGGAACCTCCAGACTCAGAATACTGCTACCTTCTCACTGCCATAGGAATGCAGCTAGTTGACAGCTGGCTTCAAGACATGCTTCCCTGTGAGAGCGGAGGACAGGGCACAACCCTCCCGCATGCTGCCTGACTGTAGGAGTAGCTGCTAACATCCTTATGTTAGTGGCTGGGAGAGGTTGCGGGAAAAGCATGTGTGAGCACTGGGCCTGAACTCCCGTGTATCTGAGTTGAATACAGCGATTTTAACGGCTTTCCTCAACCAGAGTGTAGCTAGGTTCCAAATCCCATGTACGAGCGGGTAGCAGACATCTGCCTCCCATGCATACACACTTCTGAGAGTTGAGCTTATGGCCTGTACCTCCACAGCCAGCCTGCTGGTACCCTTGGCTTCTAAAAGGCCTAGGCTCGCTGTTTGACGGAAGTGCTGGGAGAGGTAATTGGAATCTCCCGGCACACAAGACGAGTGCCTCCAAGCTCAATTCACGATTTCCCAGTAATTCTTGTGGTAGACAGGTGCTACATACTAAGTTCCATATGTGAGAAGGTAGCTGAACGCCTTGTCCAAAAGCATCTTACTTCTGAGAGTTGAGCACACCCTCAGTCCCTCACACTTCCACACTGCCTGCAGAGTGTATTTCACACATCTTCACCAGGACGATTGCCAGAGGCTTCTGAGTACAAGTTAACAATGCAGACCTGGAGGGTATCTCCAGGTGCAGTAGAGTGGTAATCTTGGAACCTCCTAACTCAGAGAACTGCTACCTTCTCACTGCCATAGGAATGCAGCTAGTTGACAGCTGGCTTCAAGACATGCTTCCCTGTGAGAGCTGAGGACAGGGCAGAACCCTCCCGCATCCTGCCTGACTGTAGGAGTAGCTGCTAACATCCTAATGTTAGTGGCTGGGAGAGGTTGCGGGAAAAGCATGTGTGAGCACTGGGCCTGAACTCCCGTGTATCTGAGTTGAATACAGCGATTTCCAATGGCCTTCTTCAATCACAGTGTAGCTAGGTTCCAACTCCCATGTCCGAGTGGGTAGCAGACATCTGCCTCCCATGCATACACACGTCTGAGAGTTGAGCTTATGGCTTGTACCTCCACATCCAGCCTGCTGGTACCCTTGGCTTCTAAAAGGCCTAGGCTCGCTGTTTGACGGAAGTGCTAGGAGAGGTAATTGGAATCACCCGGCACACAAGACTAGTGCCTCCAAGCTCAGTTCAGCGATTTCCTAGTAATTCCTGTGGTAGACTGGTGCTACATACTAAGTTCCATACGTGAGAGGGTAGCTGAACCCCTTGTCCAAAACCATCTTACTTCTGAGAGTTGAGCTCACACTCAGTCCCTCACAGTTCCACACTGCCTGCAGAGTGAGTTTCGCAGGTCTTCAGCAGAGACGATTGCCAGAGGCTTCTGAGACGCAGGGTAACAATGCAGACCTGGAGGGTATCCCCAGGTGCAGTCGACTGGTAATCTTGGAACCTCCTGACTCAGAATACTGCTACCTTCTCACTGCCATAGGAATGCAGTTAGTTGACAGCTGGCTTCAAGACATGCTTCCCTGTGAGAGCTGAGGACAGGGCAGAACCCTCCCGCATGCTGCCTGTCTGTAGGAGTAGCTGCTAACATCCTTATGTTAGTGGCTGGGATAGGTTGCGGGAAAAGCATGTGTGAGCACTGGGCCTGAACTCCCGTGTATCTGAGTTGAATACAGCGATTTCCAACGGCTTTCCTCAACCAGAGTGTATCTAGGTTCTAAATCCCATGTACGAGCGGGTAGCAGACATCTGCCTCCCATGCATACACTTCTGAGAGTTGAGCTTATGGCCCGTACCTCCACAGCCAGCCTGCTGGTACCCTTGGCTTCTAAAAGGCCTAGGCTCGCTGTTTGACGGAAGTGCTGGGAGAGGTAATTGGAATCTCCCGGCACACAAGACGAGTGCCTCCAAGCTCAATTCACGATTTCCCAGTAATTCTTGTGGTAGACAGGTGCTACATACTAAGTTCCATATGTGAGAAGGTAGCTGAACGCCTTGTCCAAAAGCATCTTACTTCTGAGAGTTGAGCACACCCTCAGTCCCTCACACTTCCACACTGCCTGCAGAGTGAGTTTCACACGTCTTCACCAGAGACGATTGCAGAGGCTTCTGAGTACAAGTTAACAATGCAGACCTGGAGGGTATCTCCAGGTGCAGTAGAGTGGTAATCTTGGAACCTCCTGACTCAGAGTACTGCTACCTTCTCAGTGCCATAGGAATGCAGCTAGTTGACAGCTGGCTTCAAGACATGCTTCCCTGTGAGAGCTGAGGACAGGGCAGAACCCTCCCGCATCCGGCCTGACTGTAGGAGTAGCTGCTAACATCCTAATGTTAGTGGCTGGGAGAGGTTGCGGGAAAAGCATGTGTGAGCACTGGGCCTGAACTCCCGTGTATCTGAGTTGAATACAGCGATTTCCAATGGCCTTCTTCAATCACAGTGTAGCTAGGTTCCAACTCCCATGTCCGAGTGTGTAGCAGACATCTGCCTCCCATGCATACACACTTCTGAGAGTTGAGCTTATGGCCTGTACTTCCACATCCAGCCTGCTGGTACCCTTGGCTTCTAAAAGGCCTAGGCTCGCTGTTTGACGGAAGTGCTGGGAGAGGTAATTGGAATCACCCGGCACACAAGACTAGTGCCTCCAAGCTCAGTTCAGCGATTTCCTAGTAATTCCTGTGGTAGACTGGTGCTACATACTAAGTTCCATACGTGAGAGGGTAGCAGAACGCCTTGTCCAAAACCATCTTACTTCTGAGAGTTGAGCTCAGCCTCAGTCCCTCACAGTTCCACACTGCCTGCAGAGTGAGTTTCGCAGGTCTTCAGCAGAGACGTTTGCCAGAGGCTTCTGAGACGCAGCTTAACAATGCAGACCTGGAGGGTATCCCCAGGTGCAGTCGAATGGTAATCTTGGAACCTCCAGACTCAGAATACTGCTACCTTCTCACTGCCATAGGAATGCAGCTAGTTGACAGCTGGCTTCAAGACATGCTTCCCTGTGAGAGCGGAGGACAGGGCACAACCCTCCCGCATGCTGCCTGACTGTAGGAGTAGCTGCTAACATCCTTATGTTAGTGGCTGGGAGAGGTTGCGGGAAAAGCATGTGTGAGCACTGGGCCTGAACTCCCGTGTATCTGAGTTGAATACAGCGATTTTAACGGCTTTCCTCAACCAGAGTGTAGCTAGGTTCCAAATCCCATGTACGAGCGGGTAGCAGACATCTGCCTCCCATGCATACACACTTCTGAGAGTTGAGCTTATGGCCTGTACCTCCACAGCCAGCCTGCTGGTACCCTTGGCTTCTAAAAGGCCTAGGCTCGCTGTTTGACGGAAGTGCTGGGAGAGGTAATTGGAATCTCCCGGCACACAAGACGAGTGCCTCCAAGCTCAATTCACCATTTGCCAGTAATTCTTGTGGTAGACAGGTGCTACATACTAAGTTCCATATGTGAGAAGGTAGCTGAACGCCTTGTCCAAAAGCATCTTACTTCTGAGAGTTGAGCACACCCTCAGTCCCTCACACTTCCACACTGCCTGCAGAGTGTGTTTCACACATCTTCACCAGGACGATTGCCAGAGGCTTCTGAGTACAAGTTAACAATGCAGACCTGGAGGGTATCTCCAGGTGCAGTAGAGTGGTAATCTTGGAACCTCCTAACTCAGAGAACTGCTACCTTCTCACTGCCATAGGAATGCAGCTAGTTGACAGCTGGCTTCAAGACATGCTTCCCTGTGAGAGCTGAGGACAGGGCAGAACCCTCCCGCATCCTGCCTGACTGTAGGAGTAGCTGCTAACGTCCTAATGTTAGTGGCTGGGAGAGGTTGCGGGAAAAGCATGTGTGAGCACTGGGCCTGAACTCCCGTGTATCTGAGTTGAATACAGCGATTTCCAATGGCCTTCTTCAATCACAGTGTAGCTAGGTTCCAACTCCCATGTCCGAGTGGGTAGCAGACATCTGCCTCCCATGCATACACACGTCTGAGAGTTGAGCTTATGGCTTGTACCTCCACATCCAGCCTGCTGGTACCCTTGGCTTCTAAAAGGCCTAGGCTCGCTGTTTGACGGAAGTGCTAGGAGAGGTAATTGGAATCACCCGGCACACAAGACTAGTGCCTCCAAGCTCAGTTCAGCGATTTCCTAGTAATTCCTGTGGTAGACTGGTGCTACATACTAAGTTCCATACGTTAGAGGGTAGCTGAACCCCTTGTCCAAAACCATCTTACTTCTGAGAGTTGAGCTCACCCTCAGTCCCTCACAGTTCCACACTGCCTGCAGAGTGAGTTTCGCAGGTCTTCAGCAGAGACGTCTGCTAGAGGCTTCTGAGACGCAGGGTAACAATGCAGACCTGGAGGGTATCCCCAGGTGCAGTCGACTGGTAATCTTGGAACCTCCTGACTCAGAATACTGCTACCTTCTCACTGCCATAGGAATGCAGCTAGTTGACAGCTGGCTTCAAGACATGCTTCCCTGTGAGAGCTGAGGACAGGGCAGAACCCTCCCGCATGCTGCCTGTCTGTAGGAGTAGCTGCTAACATCCTTATGTTAGTGGCTGGGATAGGTTGCGGGAAAAGCATGTGTGAGCACTGGGCCTGAACTCCCGTGTATCTGAGTTGAATACAGCGATTTCCAACGGCATTCCTCAACCAGAGTGTATCTAGGTTCCAAATCCCATGTACGAGCGGGTAGCAGACATCTGCCTCCCATGCATACACTTCTGAGAGTTGAGCTTATGGCCCGTACCTCCACAGCCAGCCTGCTGGTACCCTTGGCTTCTAAAAGGCCTAGGCTCGCTGTTTGACGGAAGTGCTGGGAGAGGTAATTGGAATCTCCCGGCACACAAGACGAGTGCCTCCAAGCTCAATTCACGATTTCCCAGTAATTCTTGTGGTAGACAGGTGCTACATACTAAGTTCCATATGTGAGAAGGTAGCTGAACGCCTTGTCCAAAAGCATCTTACTTCTGAGAGTTGAGCACACCCTCAGTCCCTCACACTTCCACACTGCCTGCAGAGTGAGTTTCACACGTCTTCACCAGAGACGATTGCAGAGGCTTCTGAGTACAAGTTAACAATGCAGACCTGGAGGGTATCTCCAGGTGCAGTAGAGTGGTAATCTTGGAACCTCCTGACTCAGAGTACTGCTACCTTCTCAGTGCCATAGGAATGCAGCTAGTTGACAGCTGGCTTCAAGACATGCTTCCCTGTGAGAGCTGAGGACAGGGCAGAACCCTCCCGCATCCTGCCTGACTGTAGGAGTAGCTGCTAACATCCTAATGTTAGTGGCTGGGAGAGGTTGCGGGAAAAGCATGTGTGAGCACTGGGCCTGAACTCCCGTGTATCTGAGTTGAATACAGCGATTTCCAATGGCCTTCTTCAATCACAGTGTAGCTAGGTTCCAACTCCCATGTCCGAGTGTGTAGCAGACATCTGCCTCCCATGCATACACACTTCTGAGAGTTGAGCTTATGGCCTGTACTTCCACATCCAGCCTGCTGGTACCCTTGGCTTCTAAAAGGCCTAGGCTCGCTGTTTGACGGAAGTGCTGGGAGAGGTAATTGGAATCACCCGGCACACAAGACTAGTGCCTCCAAGCTCAGTTCAGCGATTTCCTAGTAATTCCTGTGGTAGACTGGTGCTACATACTAAGTTCCATACGTGAGAGGGTAGCAGAACGCCTTGTCCAAAACCATCTTACTTCTGAGAGTTGAGCTCAGCCTCAGTCCCTCACAGTTCCACACTGCCTGCAGAGTGAGTTTCGCAGGTCTTCAGCAGAGACGTTTGCCAGAGGCTTCTGAGACGCAGCTTAACAATGCAGACCTGGAGGGTATCCCCAGGTGCAGTCGAATGGTAATCTTGGAACCTCCAGACTCAGAATACTGCTACCTTCTCACTGCCATAGGAATGCAGCTAGTTGACAGCTGGCTTCAAGACATGCTTCCCTGTGAGAGCGGAGGACAGGGCACAACCCTCCCGCATGCTGCCTGACTGTAGGAGTAGCTGCTAACATCCTTATGTTAGTGGCTGGGAGAGGTTGCGGGAAAAGCATGTGTGAGCACTGGGCCTGAACTCCCGTGTATCTGAGTTGAATACAGCGATTTTAACGGCTTTCCTCAACCAGAGTGTAGCTAGGTTCCAAATCCCATGTACGAGCGGGTAGCAGACATCTGCCTCCCATGCATACACACTTCTGAGAGTTGAGCTTATGGCCTGTACCTCCACAGCCAGCCTGCTGGTACCCTTGGCTTCTAAAAGGCCTAGGCTCGCTGTTTGACGGAAGTGCTGGGAGAGGTAATTGGAATCTCCCGGCACACAAGACGAGTGCCTCCAAGCTCAATTCACCATTTGCCAGTAATTCTTGTGGTAGACAGGTGCTACATACTAAGTTCCATATGTGAGAAGGTAGCTGAACGCCTTGTCCAAAAGCATCTTACTTCTGAGAGTTGAGCACACCCTCAGTCCCTCACACTTCCACACTGCCTGCAGAGTGTGTTTCACACATCTTCACCAGGACGATTGCCAGAGGCTTCTGAGTACAAGTTAACAATGCAGACCTGGAGGGTATCTCCAGGTGCAGTAGAGTGGTAATCTTGGAACCTCCTAACTCAGAGAACTGCTACCTTCTCACTGCCATAGGAATGCAGCTAGTTGACAGCTGGCTTCAAGACATGCTTCCCTGTGAGAGCTGAGGACAGGGCAGAACCCTCCCGCATCCTGCCTGACTGTAGGAGTAGCTGCTAACGTCCTAATGTTAGTGGCTGGGAGAGGTTGCGGGAAAAGCATGTGTGAGCACTGGGCCTGAACTCCCGTGTATCTGAGTTGAATACAGCGATTTCCAATGGCCTTCTTCAATCACAGTGTAGCTAGGTTCCAACTCCCATGTCCGAGTGGGTAGCAGACATCTGCCTCCCATGCATACACACGTCTGAGAGTTGAGCTTATGGCTTGTACCTCCACATCCAGCCTGCTGGTACCCTTGGCTTCTAAAAGGCCTAGGCTCGCTGTTTGACGGAAGTGCTAGGAGAGGTAATTGGAATCACCCGGCACACAAGACTAGTGCCTCCAAGCTCAGTTCAGCGATTTCCTAGTAATTCCTGTGGTAGACTGGTGCTACATACTAAGTTCCATACGTTAGAGGGTAGCTGAACCCCTTGTCCAAAACCATCTTACTTCTGAGAGTTGAGCTCACCCTCAGTCCCTCACAGTTCCACACTGCCTGCAGAGTGAGTTTCGCAGGTCTTCAGCAGAGACGTCTGCCAGAGGCTTCTGAGACGCAGGGTAACAATGCAGACCTGGAGGGTATCCCCAGGTGCAGTCGACTGGTAATCTTGGAACCTCCTGACTCAGAATACTGCTACCTTCTCACTGCCATAGGAATGCAGCTAGTTGACAGCTGGCTTCAAGACATGCTTCCCTGTGAGAGCTGAGGACAGGGCAGAACCCTCCCGCATGCTGCCTGTCTGTAGGAGTAGCTGCTAACATCCTTATGTTAGTGGCTGGGATAGGTTGCGGGAAAAGCATGTGTGAGCACTGGGCCTGAACTCCCGTGTATCTGAGTTGAATACAGCGATTTCCAACGGCATTCCTCAACCAGAGTGTATCTAGGTTCCAAATCCCATGTACGAGCGGGTAGCAGACATCTGCCTCCCATGCATACACTTCTGAGAGTTGAGCTTATGGCCCGTACCTCCACAGCCAGCCTGCTGGTACCCTTGGCTTCTAAAAGGCCTAGGCTCGCTGTTTGACGGAAGTGCTGGGAGAGGTAATTGGAATCTCCCGGCACACAAGACGAGTGCCTCCAAGCTCAATTCACGATTTCCCAGTAATTCTTGTGGTAGACAGGTGCTACATACTAAGTTCCATATGTGAGAAGGTAGCTGAACGCCTTGTCCAAAAGCATCTTACTTCTGAGAGTTGAGCACACCCTCAGTCCCTCACACTTCCACACTGCCTGCAGAGTGAGTTTCACACGTCTTCACCAGAGACGATTGCAGAGGCTTCTGAGTACAAGTTAACAATGCAGACCTGGAGGGTATCTCCAGGTGCAGTAGAGTGGTAATCTTGGAACCTCCTGACTCAGAGTACTGCTACCTTCTCAGTGCCATAGGAATGCAGCTAGTTGACAGCTGGCTTCAAGACATGCTTCCCTGTGAGAGCTGAGGACAGGGCAGAACCCTCCCGCATCCTGCCTGACTGTAGGAGTAGCTGCTAACATCCTAATGTTAGTGGCTGGGAGAGGTTGCGGGAAAAGCATGTGTGAGCACTGGGCCTGAACTCCCGTGTATCTGAGTTGAATACAGCGATTTCCAATGGCCTTCTTCAATCACAGTGTAGCTAGGTTCCAACTCCCATGTCCGAGTGTGTAGCAGACATCTGCCTCCCATGCATACACACTTCTGAGAGTTGAGCTTATGGCCTGTACTTCCACATCCAGCCTGCTGGTACCCTTGGCTTCTAAAAGGCCTAGGCTCGCTGTTTGACGGAAGTGCTGGGAGAGGTAATTGGAATCACCCGGCACACAAGACTAGTGCCTCCAAGCTCAGTTCAGCGATTTCCTAGTAATTCCTGTGGTAGACTGGTGCTACATACTAAGTTCCATACGTGAGAGGGTAGCTGAACGCCTTGTCCAAAACCATCTTACTTCTGAGAGTTGCGCTCAGCCTCAGTCCCTCACAGTTCCACACTGCCTGCAGAGTGAGTTTCGCAGGTCTTCAGCAGAGACGTTTGCCAGAGGCTTCTGAGACGCAGCGTAACAATGCAGACCTGGAGGGTATCCCCAGGTGCAGTCGAATGGTAATCTTGGAACCTCCAGACTCAGAATACTGCTACCTTCTCACTGCCATAGGAATGCAGCTAGTTGACAGCTGGCTTCAAGACATGCTTCCCTGTGAGAGCGGAGGACAGGGCACAACCCTCCCGCATGCTGCCTGACTGTAGGAGTAGCTGCTAACATCCTTATGTTAGTGGCTGGGAGAGGTTGCGGGAAAAGCATGTGTGAGCACTGGGCCTGAACTCCCGTGTATCTGAGTTGAATACAGCGATTTTAACGGCTTTCCTCAACCAGAGTGTAGCTAGGTTCCAAATCCCATGTACGAGCGGGTAGCAGACATCTGCCTCCCATGCATACACACTTCTGAGAGTTGAGCTTATGGCCTGTACCTCCACAGCCAGCCTGCTGGTACCCTTGGCTTCTAAAAGGCCTAGGCTCGCTGTTTGACGGAAGTGCTGGGAGAGGTAATTGGAATCTCCCGGCACACAAGACGAGTGCCTCCAAGCTCAATTCACGATTTCCCAGTAATTCTTGTGGTAGACAGGTGCTACATACTAAGTTCCATATGTGAGAAGGTAGCTGAACGCCTTGTCCAAAAGCATCTTACTTCTGAGAGTTGAGCACATCCTCAGTCCCTCACACTTCCACACTGCCTGCAGAGTGAGTTTCACACGTCTTCACCAGAGACGATTGCCAGAGGCTTCTGAGTACAAGTTAACATGCAGACCTGGAGGGTATCTCCAGGTGCAGTAGAGTGGTAATCATGGAACCTCCTGACTCAGAGTACTGCTACCTTCTCACTGCCATAGGAATGCAGCTAGTTGACAGCTGGCTTCAAGACATGCTTCCCTGTGAGAGCTGAGGACAGGGCAGAACCCTCACGCATCCTGCCTGACTGTAGGAGTAGCTGCTAACATCCTAATGTTAGTGGCTGGGAGAGGTTGCGGGAAAAGCATGTGTGAGCACTGGGCCTGAACTCCCGTGTATCTGAGTTGAATACAGCGATTTCCAATGGCCTTCTTCAATCACAGTGTAGCTAGGTTCCAACTCCCATGTCCGAGT
This sequence comes from Canis aureus, assembly GCF_053574225.1. Taxonomy (NCBI): domain Eukaryota; kingdom Metazoa; phylum Chordata; class Mammalia; order Carnivora; family Canidae; genus Canis; species Canis aureus. The sequence continues at coordinate 67,017,337 of NC_135626.1, read as the reverse complement.
GGGTAGCAGACATCTGCCTCCCATGCATACACACTTCTGAGAGTTGAGCTTATGGCCTGTACCTCCACATCCAGCCTGCTGGTACCCTTGGCTTCTAAAGGCCTAGGCTCGCTGTTTGACGGAAGTGCTGTGAGAGGTAATTGGAATCACCCGGCACACAAGACTAGTGCCTCCAAGCTCAGTTCAGCGATTTCCTAGTAATTCCTGTGGTAGACTGGTGCTACATACTAAGTTCCATACGTGAGAGGGTAGCTGAACGCCTTGTCCAAAACCATCTTACTTCTGAGAGTTGAGCTCAGCCTCAGTCCCTCACAGTTCCACACTGCCTGCAGAGTGAGTTTCGCAGGTCTTCAGCAGAGACGTTTGCCAGAGGCTTCTGAGACGCAGGGTAACAATGCAGACCTGGAGGGTATCCCCAGGTGCAGTCGACTGGTAATCTTGGAACCTCCTGACTCAGAATACTGCTACCTTCTCACTGCCATAGGAATGCAGCTAGTTGACAGCTGGCTTCAAGACAGGCTTCCCTGTGAGAGCTGAGGACAGGGCAGAACCCTCCCGCATGCTGCCTGACTGTAGGAGTAGCTGCTAACATCCTTATGTTAGTGGCTGGGAGAGGTTGCGGGAAAAGCATGTGTGAGCACTGGGCCTGAACTCCCGTGTACCTGAGTTGAATACAGCGATTTCCAACGGCTTTCCTCAACCAGAGTGTAGCTAGGTTCCAAATCCCATGTACGAGCGGGTAGCAGACATCTGCCTCCCATGCATACACACCTCTGAGAGTTGAGCTTATGGCCTGTACCTCCACAGCCAGCCTGCTGGTACCCTTGGCTTCTAAAAGGCCTAGGCTCGCTGTTTGACGGAAGTGCTGGGAGAGGTAATTGGAATCTCCCGGCACACAAGACGAGTGCCTCCAAGCTCAATTCACGATTTCCCAGTAATTCTTGTGGTAGACAGGTGCTACATACTAAGTTCCATATGTGACAAGGTAGCTGAACGCCTTGTCCAAAAGCATCTTACTTCTGAGAGTTGAGCACACCCTCAGTCCCTCACACTTCCACACTGCCTGCAGAGTGAGTTTCACACGTCTTCACCAGAGACGATTGCCAGAGGCTTCTGAGTACAAGTTAACAATGGAGACCTGGAGGGTATCTCCAGGTGCAGTAGAGTGGTAATCTTGGAACCTCCTGACTCAGAGTACTGCTACCTTCTCACTGCCATAGGAATGCAGCTAGTTGACAGCTGGCTTCAAGACATGCTTCCCTGTGAGAGCTGAGGACAGGGCAGAACCCTCCCGCATCCTGCCTGACTGTAGGAGTAGCTGCTAACATCCTAATGTTAGTGGCTGGGAGAGGTTGCGGGAAAAGCATGTGTGAGCACTGGGCCTGAACTCCCGTGTATCTGAGTTGAATACAGCGATTTCCAATGGCCTTCTTCAATCACAGTGTAGCTAGGTTCCAACTCCCATGTCCGAGTGGGTAGCAGACATCTGCCTCCCATGCATACACACTTCTGAGAGTTGAGCTTATGGCCTGTACCTCCACAGCCAGCCTGCTGGTACCCTTGGCTTCTGAAAGGCCTAGGCTCGCTGTTTGACGGATAGCTGGGAGAGGTAATTGGAATCACCCGGCACACAAGACTAGTGCCTCCAAGCTCAGTTCAGCGATTTCCTAGTAATTCCTGTGGTAGACTGGTGCTACATACTAAGTTCCATACGTGAGAGGGTAGCTGAACGCCTTGTCCAAAACCATCTTACTTCTGAGAGTTGAGCTCAGCCTCAGTCCCTCACAGTTCCACACTGCCTGCAGAGTGAGTTTCCCAGGTCTTCAGCAGAGACGTTTGCCAGAGGTTTCTGAGATGCAGGGTAAAAATGCAGACCTGGAGGGTATCCCCAGGTGCAGTCGACTGGTAATCTTGGAACCTCCTGACTCAAAATACTGCTACCTTCTCACTGCCATAGGAATGCAGCTAGTTGACAGCTGGCTTCAAGACATGCTTCCCTGTGAGAGCTGAGGACAGGGCAGAACCCTCCCGCATGCTGCCTGACTGTAGGAGTAGCTGATAACATCCTTATGTTAGTGGCTGGGAGAGGTTGCGGGAAAAGCATGTGTGAGCACTGGGCCTGAACTCCCGTGTATCTGAGTTGAATACAGCGATTTCCAACGGCTTTCCTCAACCAGAGTGTAGCTAGGTTCCAAATCCCATGTACGAGCGGGTAGCAGACATCTGCCTCCCATGCATACACACTTCTGAGAGTTGAGCTTATGGCCTGTACCTCCACAGCCAGCCTGCTGGTACCCTTGGCTTCTAAAAGGCCTAGGCTCGCTGTTTGACGGAAGTGCTGGGAGAGGTAATTGGAATCTCCCGGCACACAAGACGAGTGCCTCCAAGCTCAATTCACGATTTCCCAGTAATTCTTGTGGTAGACAGGTGCTATATACTAAGTTCCATATGTGAGAAGGTAGCTGAACGCATTGTCCAAAAGCATCTTACTTCGTAGAGTTGAGCACACCCTCAGTCCCTCACACTTCCACATTGCCTGCATAGTGAGTTTCACACGTCTTCAGCAGGACGAATGCCAGAGGCTTCTGCGTACAAGTTAACAATGCAGACCTGGAGGGTATCTCCAGGTGCAGTAGAGTGGTAATCTTGGAACCTCCTGACTCAGAGTACTGCTACCTTCTCACTGCCATAGGAATGCAGCTAGTTGACAGCTGGCTTCAAGACATGCTTCCCTGTGAGAGCTGAGGACAGGGCAGAACCCTCCCGCATCCTGCCTGACTGTAGGAGTAGCTGCTAACATCCTAATGTTAGTGGCTGGGAGAGGTTGCGGGAAAAGCATGTGTGAGCACTGGGCCTGAACTCCCGTGTATCTGAGTTGAATACAACGATTTCCAATGGCCTTCTTCAATCACAGTGTAGCTAGGTTCCAACTCCCATGTCCGAGTGGGTAGCAGACATCTGCCTCCCATGCATACACACTTCTGAGAGTTGAGCTTATGGCCTGTACCTCCACATCCAGCCTGCTGGTACCCTTGGCTTCTAAAAGGCCTAGGCTCGCTGTTTGACGGAAGTGCTGGGAGAGGTAATTGGAATCACCCGGCACACAAGACTAGTGCCTCCAAGCTCAGTTCAGCGATTTCCTAGTAATTCCTGTGGTAGACTGGTGCTACATACTAAGTTCCATACATGAGAGGGTAGCTGAACGCCTTGTCGAAAACCATCTTACTTCTGAGAGTTGAGCTCAGCCTCAGTCCCTCACAGTTCCACACTGCCTGCAGAGTGAGTTTCGCAGATCTTCAGCAGAGATGTTTGCCAGAGGTTTCTGAGACGCAGGGTAACAATGCAGACCTGGAGGGTATCCCCAGGTGCAGTCGACTGGTAATCTTGGAACCTCCAGACTCAGAATACTGCTACCTTCTCACTGCCATAGGAATGAAGCTAGTTGACAGCTGGCTTCAAGACATGCTTCCCTGTGAGAGCTGAGGACAGGGCAGAACCCTCCCGCATGCTGCCTGACTGTAGGAGTAGCTGCTAACATCCTTATGTTAGTGGCTGGGAGAGGTTGCGGGAAAAGCATGTGTGAGCACTGGGCCTGAACTCCCGTGTACCTGAGTTGAATACAGCGATTTCCAACGGCTTTCCTCAACCAGAGTGTAGCTAGGTTCCAAATCCCATGTACGAGCGGGTACGAGACATCTGCCTCCCATGCATACACACTTCTGAGAGTTGAGCTTATGGCCTGTACCTCTACAGCCAGCCTGCTGGTACCCTTGGCTTCTAAAAGGCCTAGGCTCGCTGTTTGGCGGAAGTGCTGGGAGAGGTAATTGGAATCACCCGGCACACAAGACTAGTGCCTCCAAGCTCAGTTCAGCGATTTCCTAGTAATTCCTGTGGTAGACTGGTGCTACATACTAAGTTCCATACGTGAGAGGGTAGCTGAACGCCTTGTCCAAAATCATCTTACTTCTGAGAGTTGAGCTCAGCCTCAGTACCTCACAGTTCCACACTGCCTGCAGAGTGAGTTTCGCAGGTCTTCAGCAGAGACGTTTGCCAGAGGCTTCTGAGACGCAGGGTAACAATGCAGACCTGGAGGGTATCCCCAGGTGCAGTGGACTGGTAATCTTGGAACCTCCTGACTCAGAATACTGCTACCTTCTCACTGCCATAGGAATGCAGCTAGTTGACAGCTGGCTTCAAGACATCCTTCCCTGTGAGAGCTGAGGACAGGGCAGAACCCTCCCGAATGCTGCCTGACTGTGGGAGTAGCTGCTAACATCCTTATGTTAGTGGCTGGGAGAGGTAGCGGGAAAAGCATGTGTGAGCACTGGGCCTGAACTCCCGTGTATCTGAGTTGAATACAGCGATTTCCAATGCCTTTCCTCAACCAGAGTGTAGCTAGGTTCCAAATCCCATGTACGAGCGGGTAGCAGACATCTGCCTCCCATGCATACACACCTCTGAGAGTTGAGCTCATGGCCTGTACCTCCACAGCCAGCCTGCTGGTACCCTTGGCTTCTAAAAGGCCTAGGCTCGCTGTTTGACGGAAGTGCTGGGAGAGGTAATTGGAATCTCCCGGCACACAAGACGAGTGCCTCCAAGCTCAATTCACGATTTCCCAGTAATTCTTGTGGTAGACAGGTGCTACATACTAAGTTCCATATGTGAGAAGTTAGCTGAACGCCTTGTTAAAATCATCTTACTTCTGAGAGTTGAGCACACCCTCAGTCCCTCACACTTCCACACTGCCTGCAGAGTGAGATTCACACGTCTTCACCAGGACGATTGCCAGAGGCTTCTGAGTACAAGTTAACAATGCAGACCTGGAGGGTATCTCCAGGTGCAGTAGAGTGGTAATCTTGGAACCTCCTGACTCAGAGTACTGCTACCTTCTCACTGCCCTAGAAATGCAGCTAGTTGACAGCTGGCTTCGAGACATGCTTCCCTGTGAGACCTGAGGACAGGGCAGAACCCTCCCGCATCCTGCCTGACTGTAGGAGTAGCTGCTAGCATCCTAATGTTAGTGGCTGGGAGAGGTTGCGGGAAAAGCATGTGTGAGCACTGGGCCTGAACTCCCGTGTATCTGAGTTGAATACAGCGATTTCCAATGGCCTTCTTCAATCACAGTGTAGCTAGGTTCCAACTCCCTTGTCCGAGTGTGTAGCAGACATCTGCCTTCCATGCATACACACTTCTGAGAGTTGAGCTTATGGACTGAATTTCCACATCCAGCCTGTTGGTACCCTTGGCTTCTAAAAGGCCTAGGCTCGCTGTTTGACGGAAGTGCTGGGAGAGGTAATTGGAATCACCCGGCACACAAGACTAGTGCCTACAAGCTCAGTTCAGCGATTTCCTAGTAATTCCTGTGGTAGACTGGTGCTACATACTAAGTTCCATACGTGAGAGGGTAGCTGAACGCCTTGTCCAAAACCATCTTACTTCTGAGAGTTGAGCTCAGCCTCAGTCCCTCACAGTTCCACACTGCCTGCAGAGTGAGTTTCGCAGGTCTTCAGCTGAGACGTTTGCCAGAGGTTTTTCTGAGACGCAGGGTAACAATGCAGACCTGGAGGGTATCCCCAGGTGCAGTCGACTGGTAATCTTGGAACCTCCTGACTCAGAATACTGCTACCTTCTCACTGCCATAGGAATGCAGCTAGTTGACAGCTGGCTTCAAGACATGCTTCCCTGTGAGAGCTGAGGACAGGGCAGAACCCTCCCACATGCTGCCTGACTGTAGGAGTAGCTGCTAACATCCTTATGTTAGTGGCTGGGAGAGGTTGCGGGAAAAGCATGTGTGAACACTGGACCTGAACTCCCGTGTATCTGAGTTGAATACAGCGATTTCCAACGGCTTTCCTCAACCAGAGTGTAGCTAGGTTCCAAATCCCATGTACGAGCGGGTAGCAGACATCTGCCTCCCATGCATACACACTTCTGAGAGTTGAGCTCATGGCCTGTACCTCCACATCCAGCCTGCTGGTACCCTTGGCTTCTAAAAGGCCTAGGCTCACTGTTTGACGGAAGTGCTGTGAGAGGTAATTGGAATCACCCGGCACACAAGACTAGTGCCTCCAAGCTCAGTTCAGCGATTTCCTATAATTCCTGTGATAGACTGGTGCTACATACTAAGTTCCATTTGTGAGAGGGTAGCTGAAAGCCTTGTCCAAATCCATCTTACTTCTGAGAGTTGAGCTCAGCCTCAGTCCCTCACAGTTCGACACTGCCTGCAGAGTGATTTTCGCAGGTCTTCAGCAGAGACGTTTGCCAGAGGCTTCTGAGACGCAGGGTAACAATGCAGACATGGAGGGTATCCCCAGGTGCAGTCGACTGGTAATCTTGGAACCTCCTGACTCAGAATACTGCTACCTTCTCACTGCCATAGGAATGCAGCTAGTTGACAGCTGGCTTCAAGACATGCTTCCCTGTGAGAGCTGAGGACAGGGCAGAACCCTCCCGCATGCTGCCTGACTATAGGAGTACCTGCTAACATCCTTATGTTAGTGGCTGGGAGAGGTTGCGGGAAAAGCATGTGTGAGCACTGGGCCTGAACTCCCGTGTACCTGAGTTGAATACAGCGATTTCCAACGGCTTTCCTCAACCAGAGTGTAGCTAGGTTCCAAATCCCATGTACGAGCGGGTAGCAGACATCTGCCTCCCATGCATACACACTTCTGGGAGTTGAGCTTATGGCCTGTACCTCCACCTCCAGCCTGCTGGTACCCTTGGCTTCTAAAAAACCTAGGCTCGCTGTTTGGCGGAAGTGCTGGGAGAGGTAATTGGAATCACCCGGCACACAAGACGAGTGCCTCCAAGCTCAATTCAGCGATTTCCTAGTAATTCCTGTGGTAGACTGGTGCTACATACTAAGTTCCATACGTGAGAGGGTAGCAGAACGCCTTGTCCAAAACCATCTTACTTCTGAGAGTTGAGCTCAGCCTCAGTCCCTCACAGTTCGACACTGCCTGCAGAGTTAGTTTCGCAGGTCTTCAGCAGAGACGTTTGCCAGAGGCTTCTGAGACGCAGGGTAACAATGCAGACCTGGAGGGTATCCCCAGGTGCAGTCGACTGGTAATCTTGGAACCTCCTGACTCAGAATACTGCTACCTTCTCACTGCCAAAGGAATGCAGCTAGTTGACAGCTGGCTTCAAGACATGCTTCCCTGTGAGAGCTGAGGACAGGGCAGAACCCTCCCACATGCTGCCTGACTGTAGCAGTAGCTGCTAACATCCTTATGTTAGTGGCTGGGAGAGGTTGCGGGAAAAGCATGTGTGAGCACTGGGCCTGAACTCCCGTGTATCTGAGTTGAATACAGCGATTTCCAACGGCTTTCCTCAACCAGAGTGTAGCTAGGTTCCAAATCCCATGTACGAGCGGGTAGCAGACATCTGCCTCCCATGCATACACACTTCTGAGAGTTGAGCTTATGGCCTGTACCTCCACATCCAGCCTGCTGGTACCCTTGGCTTCTAAAAGGCCTAGGCTCGCTGTTTGACGGAAGTGCTGCGAGAGGTAATTGGAATCACCCGGCACACAAGACTAGTGCCTCCAAGCTCAGTTCAGCGATTTCCTAGTAATTCCTGTGGTAGACTGGTGCTACATACTAAGTTCCATACGTGAGAGTGTAGCTGAACGCCTTGTCCAAAACCATCTTACTTCTGAGAGTTGAGCTCAGCCTCAGTCCCTCACAGTTCCACACTGCCTGCAGAGTGAGTTTCGCAGGTCTTCAGCAGAGACGTTTGCCAGAGGCTTCTGAGACGCAGGGTAACAATGCAGACCTGGAGGGTATCCCCAGGTGCAGTCGACTGGTAATCTTGGAACCTCCTGACTCAGAATACTGCTACCTTCTCACTGCCATAGGAATGCAGCTAGTTGACAGCTGGCTTCAAGACATGCTTCCCTGTGAGAGCTGAGGACAGGGCAGAACCCTCCCGCATGCTGCCTGACTGTAGGTGTAGCTGCTAACATCCTTATGTTAGTGGCTGGGAGAGTTTGCGGTAAAAGCATGTATGAGCACTGGGCCTGAACTCCCGTGTATCTGAGTTGAATACAGCAATTTCCAACGGCTTTCCTCAACCAGAGTGTAGCTAGGTTCCAAATCCCATGTACGAGCGGGTAGCAGACATCTGCCTCCCATGCATACACACTTCTGAGAGTTGAGCTTATGGCCTGTACCTCCACAGCCAGCCTGCTGGTACCCTTGGCTTCTAAAAGGCCTAGGCTCGCTGTTTGACGGAAGTGCTGCGAGAGGTAATTAGAATCTCCCGGCACACAAGACGAGTGCCTCCAAGCTCAATTCACGATTTCCCAGTAATTCTTGTGGTAGACAGGTGCTACATACTAAGTTACATATGTGAGATGGTAGCTGAACCCCTTGTCCAAAAGCATCTTACTTCTGAGAGTTGAGCACACCCTCAGTCCCTCACACTTCCACACTGCCTGCAGAGTGAGTTTCACACGTCTTCACCAGAGACGATTGCCAGAGGCTTCTGAGTACAAGTTAACAATGCAGACCTGGAGGGTATCTCCAGGTGCAGTAGAGTGGTAATCTTGGAACCTCCTGACTCAGAGTACTGCTACCTTCTCACTGCCATAGGAATGAAGCTAGTTGACAGCTGGCTTCAAGACATGCTTCCCTGTGAGAGCTGAGGACAGGGCAGAACCCTCCCGTATCCTGCCTGACTGTAGGAATAGCTGCTAACATCCTTATGTTAGTGGCTGGGAGAGGTTGCGGGAAAAGCATGTGTGAGCACTGGGCCTGAACTCCCGTGTATCTGAGTTGAATACAGCGATTTCCAATGGCCTTCTTCAATCACAGTGTAGCTAGGTTCCAACTCCCATGTCCGAGTGGGTAGCAGACATCTGCCTCCCATGCATACACACTTCTAAGAGTTGAGCTTATGGCCTGTACCTCCACATCCAGCCTGCTGGTACCCTTGGCTTCTAAAAGGCCTAGGCTCGCTGTTTGACGGAAGTGCTGGGAGAGGTAATTGGAATCACCCGGCACACAAGACTAGTGCCTCCAAGCTCAGTTCAGCGATTTCCTAGTAATTCCTGTGGTAGACTGGTGCTACATACTAAGTTCCATACATGAGAGGGTAGCTGAACGCCTTGTCCAAAACCATCTTACTTCTGAGAGTTGAGCTCAGCCTCAGTCCCTCACAGTTCCACACTGCCTGCAGAGTGAGTTTCGCAGGTCTTCAGCAGAGACGTTTGCCAGAGGCTTCTGAGACGCAGGGTAACAATGCAGATCTGGAGGGTATCCCCAGGTGCAGTCGACTGGTAATCTTGGAACCTCCTGACTCAGAATACTGCTACCTTCTCACTGCCATAGGAATGCAGCTAGTTGACAGCTGGCTTCAAGTCATGCTTCCCTGTGAGAGCTGAGGACAGGGCAGAACCCTCCCGCATCCTGCCTGACTGTAGGAGTAGCTGCTAACATCCTTATGTTAGTGGCTGGGAGAGGTTGCGGGAAAAGCATGTGTGAGCACTGGGCCTGAACTCCCGTGTATCTGAGTTGAATACAGCGATTTCCAACGGCATTCCTCAACCAGAGTGTAGCTAGTTTCCAAATCCCATGTACGAGCGGGTAGCAGACATCTGCCTCCCATGCATACACACTTCTGAGAGTTGAGCTTATGGCCTGTACCTCCACAGCCAGCCTGCTGGTACCCTTGGCTTCTAAAAGGCCTAGGCTCGCTGTTTGACGGAAGTGCTGGGAGAGGTAATTGGAATCACCTGGCACACAAGACTAGTGCCTCCAAGCTCAGTTCAGCGATTTCCTAGTAATTCCTGTGGTAGACTGGTGCTACATACTAAGTTCCATACGTGAGAGGGTAGCTGAACGCCTTGTCCAAAACCATCTTACTTCTGAGAGTTGAGCTCAGCCTCAGTCCCTCACAGTTCCACACTGCCTGCAGAGTGAGTTTCGCAGGTCTTCAGCAGAGACGTTTGCCAGAGGCTTCTGAGACGCAGGGTAACAATGCAGACCTGGAGGGTATCCCCAGGTGCAGTCGACTGGTAATCTTGGAACCTCCTGACTCAGAATACTGCTACCATCTCACTGCCATAGGAATGCAGCTAGTTGACAGCTGGCTTCAAGACATGCTTCCCTGTGAGAGCTGAGGACAGGGCAGAACCCTCCCGCATGCTGCCTGACTGTAGGAGTAGCTGCTAACATCCTTATGTTAGTGGCTGGGAGAGGTTGCGGGAAAAGCATGTGTGAGCACTGGGCCTGAACTCCCGTGTATCTGAGTTGAATACAGCGATTTCCAACGGCTTTCCTCAACCAGAGTGTAGCTAGGTTCCAAATCCCATGTACGAGCGGGTAGCAGACATCTGCCTCCCATGCATACACACTTCTGAGAGTTGAGCTTATGGCCTGTACCTCCACAGCCAGCCTGCTGGTACCCTTGGCTTCTAAAAGGCCTAGGCTCGCTGTTTGACGGAAGTGCTGGGAGAGGTAATTGGAATCTCCCGGCACACAAGTCGAGTGCCTCCAAGCTCAATTCACGATTTCCCAGTAATTCTTGTAGTAGACAGGTGCTACATACTAAGTTCCATATGTGAGAAGGTAGCTGAACGCCTTGTCCAAAAGCATCTTACTTCTGTGAGTTGAGCACATCCTCAGTCCCTCACACTTCCACACTGCCTGCAGAGTTAGTTTCACACGTCTTCACCAGAGACGATTGCCAGAGGCTTCTGAGTACAAGTTAACAATGCAGACCTGGAGGGTATCTCCAGGTGCAGTAGAGTGGTAATCTTGGAACCTCCTGACTCAGAGTACTGCTACCTTCTCACTGCCATAGGAATGCAGCTAGTTGACAGCTGGCTTCAAGACATGCTTCCCTGTGAGAGCTGAGGACAGGGCAGAACCCTCCCGCATCCTGCCTGACTGTAGGAGTAGCTGCTAACATCCTAATGTTAGTGGCTGGGAGAAGTTGCGGGAAAAGCATGTGAGAGCACTGGGCCTGAACTCCCGTGTATCTGAGTTGAATACAGCGATTTCCAATGGCCTTCTTCAATCACAGTGCAGCTAGGTTCCAAATCCCATGTACGAGCGGGTAGCAGACATCTGCCTCCCATGCATACACACTTCTGAGAGTTGAGCTTATGGCCTGTACCTCCACATCCAGCCTGATGGTACCCTTGGCTTCTAAAAGGCCTAGGCTCGCTGTTTGACGGAAGTGCTGGGAGAGGTAATTGGAATCACCCGGCACACAAGACTAGTGCCTCCAAGCTCAGTTCAGCGATTTCCTTGTAATTCCTGTGGTAGACTGGTGCTACATACTAAGTTCCATACGTGAGAGGGTAGCTGAACGCCTTGTCCAAAACCATCTTATTTCTGAGAGTTGAGCTCAGCCTCAGTCCCTCACAGTTCCACACTGCCTGCAGAGTGAGTTTCGCAGGTCTTCAGCAGAGACGTTTGCCAGAGGCTTCTGAGACGCAGGGTAACAATGCAGACATGGAGGGTATCCCCAGGTGTAGTCGACTGGTAATCTTGGAACCTCCTGACTCAGAATACTGCTACCTTCTCACTGCCATAGGAATGCAGCTAGTTGACAGCTGGCTTCAAGACATGCTTCCCTGTGAGAGCTGAGGACAGGGCAGAACCCTCCCGCATGCTGCCTGACTGTAGGAGTAGCTGCTAACATCCTTATGTTAGTGGCTGGGAGAGGTTGCGGGAAAAGCATGTGTGAGCACTGGGCCTGAACTCCCGTGTATCTGAGTTGAATACAGCGATTTCCAACGGCTTTCCTCAACCAGAGTGTAGCTAGGTTCCAAATCCCATGTACGAGCGGGTAGCAGACATCTGCCTCCCATGCATACACACTTCTGAGAGTTGAGCTTATGGCCTGTACCTCCACAGCCAGCCTGCTGGTACACTTGGCTTCTAAAAGGCCTAGGCTCGCTGTTTGACGGAAGTGCTGGGAGAGGTAATTGGAATCTCCCGGCACACAAGACGAGTGCCTCCAAGCTCAATTCACGATTTCCCAGTAATTCTTGTGGTAGACAGGTGCTACATACTAAGTTCCATATGTGATATTGTAGCTGAACGCCTTGTCCAAAAGCATCTTACTTCTGAGAGTTGAGCCCACCCTCAGTCCCTCACAGTTCCACACTGCCTGCAGAATGAGTTTCACACGTCTTCACCAGAGACGATTGCCAGAGGCTTCTGAGTACAAGTTAACAATGCAGACCTGGAGGGTATCTCCAGGTGCAGTAGAGTGGTAATCTTGGAACCTCCTGACTCAGAGTACTGCTACTTTCTCACTGCCATAGGAATGCAGGTAGTTGACAGCTGGCTTCAAGACATGCTTCCCTGTGAGAGCTGAGGACAGGGCAGAACCCTACCGCATCCTGCCTGACTGTAGGAGTAGCTGCTAACATCCTTATGTTAGTGGCTGGGAGAGGTTGCGGGAAAAGCCTGTGTGAGCACTGGGCCTGAACTCCCGTGTATCTGAGTTGAATACAGCGATTTCCAATGGCCTTCTTCAATCACAGTGTAGCTAGGTTCCAACTCCCATGTCCGAGTGGGTAGCAGACATCTGCCTCCCATGCATACACACTTCTGAGAGTTGAGCTTATGGCCTGTACCTCCACATCCAGCCTGCTGGTACCCTTGGCTTCTAAAAGGCCTAGGCTCGCTGTTTGACGGAAGTGCTGGGAGAGGTAATTGGAATCTCCCGGCACACATGACTAGTGCCTCCAAGCTCAGTTCAGCGATTTCCTTGTAATTCCTGTGGTAGACTGGTGCTACATACTAAGTTCCATACGTGAGAGGGTAGCTGAACGCCTTGTCCAAAACCATCTTACTTCTGAGAGTTGAGCTTAGCCTCAGTCCCTCACAGTTCCACACTGCCTGCAGAGTGAGTTTCGCAGGTCTTCAGCAGAGACGTTTGCCAGAGGCTTCTGAGACGCAGGGTAACAATGCAGACCTGGAGGGAATCCGCAGGTGCAGTCGACTGGTAATCTTGGAACCTCCTGACTCAGAGTACTGCTACCTTCTCACTGCCATAGGAATGCAGCTAGTTGACAGCTGGCTTCAAGACATGCTTCCCTGTGAGAGCTGAGGACAGGGCAGAACCCTCCCGCATGCTGCCTGACTGTAGGAGTAGCTGCTAACATCCTTATGTTAGTGGCTGGGAGAGGTTGCGGGAAATGTATGTGTGAGCACTGGGCCTGAACTCCCGTGTAACTGAGTTGAATACAGCGATTTCCAACGGCTTTCCTCAACCAGAGTGTAGCTAGGTTCCAAATCCCATGTACGAGCGGGTAGCAGACATCTGCCTCCCATGCATACACACTTCTGAGAGTTGAGCTTATGGCCTGTACCTCCACAGTCAGCCTGCTGGTACCCTTGGCTTCTAAAGGCCTAGGCTCGCTGTTTGACGGAAGTGCTGGGAGAGGTAATTGGAATCACCCGGCACACAAGACTAGTGCCTCCAAGCTCAGTTCAGCGATTTCCTAGTAATTCCTGTGGTAGACTGGTGCTACATACTAAGTTCCATACGTGAGAGTGTAGCTGAACGCCTTGTCCAAAACCATCTTACTTCTGAAAGTTGAGCTCAGCCTCAGTCCCTCACAGTTCCACACTGCCTGCAGAGTGAGTTTCGCAGGTCTTCAGCAGAGACGTTTGCCAGAGGCTTCTGAGACGCAGGGTAACAATGCAGACCTGGAGGGTATCCCCAGGTGCAGTCGACTGGTAATCTTGGAACCTCCTGACTCAGAATACTGCTACCTTCTCACTGCCATAGGAATGCAGCTAGTTGACAGCTGGCTTCAAGACATGCTTCCCTGTGAGAGCTGAGGACAGGGCAGAACCCTCCCGCATGCTGCCTGACTGTAGGAGTAGCTGCTATCATGCTTATGTTAGTGGCTGGGAGAGGTTGCTGGAAAAGCATGTGTGAGAACTGGGCCTGAACTCCCGTGTATCTGAGTTGAATACAGCGATTTCCAACGGCTTTCCTCAACCAGAGTGTAGCTAGGTTCCAAATCCCATGTACGAGCGGGTAGCAGACATCTGCCTCCCATGCATACACACTTCTGAGAGTTGAGGTTATGGCCTGTACCTCCACAGCCAGCCTGCTGGTACCCTTGGCATCTAAAAGGCCTAGGCTTGCTGTTTGACGGAAGTGCTGGGAGAGGTAATTGGAATCACCCGGCACACAAGACGAGTGCCTCCAAGCTCAATTCACGATTTCCCAGTAATTCTTGTGGTAGACAGGTGCTACATACTAAGTTCCATATGTGAGATGGTAGCTGAACGCCTTGTCCAAAACCATCTTACTTCTGAGAGTTGAGCCCACCCTCAGTCCCTCACAGTTCCACACTGCCTGCAGAGTGTGTTTCACACGTCTTCACCAGAGACCATTGCCAGAGGCTTCTGAGTACAAGTTAACAATGCAGACCTGGAGGGTATCTCCAGGTGTAGTAGAGTGGTAATCTTGGAATCTCCTGACTCAGAGTACTGCTACCTTCTCACTGCCATAGGAATGCAGCTAGTTGACAGCTGGCTTCAAGACATGCCTCCCTGTGAAAGCTGAGGACAGGGCAGAACCCTCCCGCATCCTGCCTGACTGTAGGAGTAGCTGCTAACATCCTTATGTTAGTGGCTGGGAGCGGTTGCGGGAAAAGCATGTGTGAGCACTGGGCCTGAACTCCCGTGTATCTGAGTTGAATACAGCGATTTCCAACGGCTTTCCTCAACCAGAGTGTAGATAGGTTCCAAATCCCATGTACGAGCGGGTAGAAGACATCTGCCTCCCATGCATACACATTTCTGAGAGTTCAGCTTATGGCCTGTACCTCCACATCCAGCCTGCTGGTACCCTTGGCTTCTAATAGGCCTAGGCTCGCTGTTTGACGGAAGTGCTGGGAGAGGTAATTGGAATCACCCGGCACACAAGACTAGTGCCTCCAAGCTCAGTTCAGCGATTTCCTAGTAATTCCTGTGGTAGACTGGTGCTACATACTAAGTTCCATACGTGAGAGTGTAGCTGAACGCCTTGTCCAAAACCATCTTACTTCTGAGAGTTGAGCTCAGCCTCAGTCCCTCACAGTTCCACACTGCCTGCAGAGTGAGTTTCGCAGGTCTTCAGCAGAGACGTTTGCCAGAGGCTTCTGAGACGCAGGGTAACAATGCAGACCTGGAGGGTATCCCCAGGTGCAGTCGACTAGTAATCTTGGAACCTCCTGACTCAGAATACTGCTACCTTCTCACTGCCATAGGAATGCAGCTAGTGGACAGCTAGCTGGCTTCAAGACATGCTTCCCTGAGGGAGCTGAGGACAGGGCAGAACCCTCCCGCATCCTGCCCGACTGTAGGAGTAGCTGCTAACATCCTTATGTTAGTGGCTGGGAGAGGTTGCGGGAAAAGCATGTGTGAGCACTGGGCCTGAACTCCCGTGTATCTGAGTTGAATACAGCGATTTCCAATGGCCTTCTTCAATCACAGTGTAGCTAGGTTCCAACTCCCATGTCCGAGTGGGTAGCAGACATCTGCCTCCCATGCATACACACTTCTGAGAGTTGAGCTTATGGCCTGTACCTCCACATCCAGCCTGCTGGTACCCTTGGCTTCTAAAAGGCCTAGGCTCGCTGTTTGACGGAAGTGCTGGGAGAGGTAATTGGAATCACCCGGCACACAAGACTAGTGCCTCCAAGCTCAGTTCAGCGATTTCCTAGTAATTCCTGTGGTAGACTGGTGCTACATACTAAGTTCCATACGTGAGAGGGTAGCTGAACGCCTTGTCCAAAACCATCTTACTTCTGAGAGTTGAGCTCAGCCTCAGTCCCTCACGGTTCCACACTGCCTGCAGAGTGAGTTTCGCAGGTCTTCAGCAGATACGTTTGACAGAGGCTTCTGAGACGCAGGGTAACAATGCAGACCTGGAGGGTATCCCCAGGTGCAGGCGACTGGTAATCTTGGAACCTCCTGACTCAGAATACTGCTACCTTCTCACTGCCATAGGAATGCAGCTAGTTGACAGCTGGCTTCAAGACATGCTTCCCTGTGAGAGCTGAGGACAGGGCAGAACCCTCCCGCATCCTGCCTGACTGTAGGAGTAGCTGCTAACATCCTAATGTTAGTGGCTGGGAGAGGTTGCGGGAAAAGCATGTGTGAGCACTGGGCCTGAACTCCCATGTATCTGAGTTGAATACAGCGATTTCCAATGGCTTTCCTCAACCAGAGTGTAGCTAGGTTCCAAATCCCATGTACGAGCGGGTAGCAGACATCTGCCTCCCATGCATACACACTTCTGAGAGTTGAGCTTATGGCCTGTACCTCCACAGCCAGCCTGCTGGTACCCTTGGCTTCTAAAAGGCCTAGGCTCGCTGTTTGACGGAAGTGCTGGAGAGGTAATTGGAATCTCCCGGCACACAAGACGAGTGCCTCCAAGCTCAATTCACGATTTCCCAGTAATTCTTGTGGTAGACAGGTGCTACATACTAAGTTCCATATGTGAGAAGTTAGCTGAACGTCTTCTCCAAAAGCATCTTACTTCTGAGAGTTGAGCACACCCTCAGTCCCTCACACTTCCACACTGCCTGCAGAGTGAGTTTCACACGTCTTCACCAGAGACGATTGCCAGAGGCTTCTGAGTACAAGTTAACAATGCAGACCTGGAGGGTATCTCCAGGTGCAGTAGAGTGGTAATCTTGGAACCTCCTGACTCAGAGTACTGCTACCTTCTCACTGCCATAGGAATGCAGCTAGTTGACAGCTGGCTTCAAGACATGCTTCCCTGTGAGAGCTGAGGACAGGGCAGAACCCTCCCGCATCCTGCCTGACTGTAGGAGTAGCTGCTAACATCCTAATGTTAGTGGCTGGGAGAGGTTGCGGGAAAAGCATGTGTGAGCACTGGGCCTGAACTCCCGTGTATCTGAGTTGAATACAGCGATTTCCAACGGCTTTCCTCAACCAGAGTGTAGCTAGGTTCCAAATCCCATGTACGAGCGGGTAGCAGACATCTGCCTCCCATGCATACACACTTCTGAGAGTTGAGCTTATGGCCTGTACCTCCACCGCCAGTCTGCTGGTACCCTTGGCTTCTAAAAGTCCTAGGCTCGCTGTTGACGGAAGTGCTGGGAGATGTATTTGGAATCTCCCGGCACACAAGACGAGTGCCTCCAAGCTCAATTCACGATTTCCCAGTAATTCTTGTAGTAGACAGGTGCTACATACTATGTTCCATATGTGAGATGGTAGCTGAACGCCTTGTCCAAAAGCATCTTACTTCTGAGAGTTGAGCCCACCCTCAGTCCCTCACAGTTCCACACTGCCTGCAGAGTGAGTTTCACACGTCTTCACCAGAGACGATTGCCAGAGGCTTCTGAGTACAAGTTAACAATGCAGACCTGGAGGGTATCTCCAGGTGCAGTAGAGTGGTAATCCTGGAACCTCCTGACTCAGAGTACTGCTACCTTCTCACTGCCATAGGAATGCAGCTAGTTGACAGCTGGCTTCAAGACATGCTTCCCTGTGAGAGCTGAGGACAGGGCAGAACCCTCCCGCATCCTGCCTGACTGTAGGAGTAGCTGCTAACATCCTTATGTTAGTGGCTGGGAGAGGTTGCGGGAAAGGCATGTGTGAGCACTGGGCCTGAACTCCCGTGTATCTGAGTTGAATACAGCGATTTCCAATGGCCTTCTTCAATCACAGTGTAGCTAGGTTCCAACTCCCATGTCCGAGTGCGTAGCAGACATCTGCCTCCCATGCATACACACTTCTGAGAGTTGAGCTTATGGCCTGTACCTCTACATCCAGCCTGCTGGTATCCTTGGCTTCTAAAAGGCCTAGGCTCGCTGTTTGACGGAAGTGCTCGGAGAGGTAATTGGAATCACCCGGCACACAAGACTAGTGCCTCCAAGCTCAGTTCAGCGATTTCCTAGTAATTCCTGTGGTAGACTGGTGCTACATACTAAGTTCCATACGTGAGAGGGGAGCTGAACGCCTTGTCCAAAACCTTCTTACTTCTGAGAGTTGAGCTCAGCCTCAGTCCCTCACAGTTCCACACTGCCTGCAGAGTGAGTTTCGCAGGTCTTCAGCAGAGACGTTTGCCAGAGGCTTCTGAGACGCAGGGTAACAATGCAGACCTGGAGGGTATCCCCAGGTGCAGTCGACTAGTAATCTTGGAACCTCCTGACTCAGAATACTGCTACCTTCTCACTGCCATAGGAATGCAGCTAGTGGACAGCTAGCTGGCTTCAAGACATGCTTCCCTGAGGGAGCTGAGGACAGGGCAGAACCCTCCCGCATCCTGCCTGACTGTAGGAGTAGCTGCTAACATCCTTATGTTAGTGGCTGGGAGAGGTTGCGGGAAAAGCATGTGTGAGCACTGGGCCTGAACTCCCGTGTATCTGAGTTGAATACAGCGATTTCCAATGGCCTTCTTCAATCACAGTGTAGCTAGGTTCCAACTCCCATGGCCGAGTGGGTAGCAGACATCTGCCTCCCATGCATACACACTTCTGAGAGTTGAGCTTATGGCCTGTACCTCCACATCCAGCCTGCTGGTACACTTGGCTTCTAAAAGGCCTAGGCTCGCTGTTTGACGGAAGTGCTGGGAGAGGTAATTGGAATCACAAGGCACACAAGACTAGTGCCTCCAAGCTCAGTTCAGCGATTTCCTAGTAATTCCTGTGGTAGACTGGTGCTACATACTAAGTTCCATACGTGAGAGGGTAGCTGAACGCCTTGTCCAAAACCATCTTACTTCTGAGAGTTGAGCTCAGCCTCAGTCCCTCACAGTTCCACACTGCCTGCAGAGTGAGTTTCGCAGGTCTTCAGCAGAGACGTTTGCCAGAGGCTTCTGAGACGCAGGGTAACAATGCAGACCTGGAGGGTATCCCCAGGTGCAGGCGACTGGTAATCTTGGAACCTCCTGACTCAGAATACTGCTACCTTCTCACTGCCATAGGAATGCAGCTAGTTGACAGCTGGCTTCAAGACATGCTTCCCTGTGAGAGCTGAGGACAGGGCAGAACCCTCCCGCATCCTGCCTGACTGTAGGAGTAGCTGCTAACATCCTAATGTTAGTGGCTGGGAGAGGTTGCGGGAAAAGCATGTGTGAGCACTGGGCCTGAACTCCCATGTATCTGAGTTGAATACAGCGATTTCCAACGGCTTTCCTCAACCAGAGTGTAGCTAGGTTCCAAATCCCATGTACGAGCGGGTAGCAGACATCTGCCTCCCATGCATACACACTTCTGAGAGTTGAGCTTATGGCCTGTACCTCCACAGCCAGCCTGCTGGTACCCTTGGCTTCTAAAAGGCCTAGGCTCGCTGTTTGACGGAAGTGCTGGAGAGGTAATTGGAATCTCCCGGCACACAAGACGAGTGCCTCCAAGCTAAATTCACGATTTCCCAGTAATTCCTGTGGTAGACAGGTGCTACATACTAAGTTCCATATGTGAGAATGTAGCTGAACGCCTTGTCCAAAAGCATCTTACTTCTGAGAGTTGAGCACACCCTCAGTCCCTCACACTTCCACACTGCCTGCAGAGTGGGTTTCACACGTCTTCACCAGAGACGATTGCCAGAGGCTTCTGAGTACAAGTTAACAATGCAGACCTGGAGGGTATCTCCAGGGGCAGTAGAGTGGTAATCTTGGAACCTCCTGACTCAGAGTACTGCTACCTTCTCACTGCCATAGGAATGCAGCTAGTTGACAGCTGGCTTCAAGACATGCTTCCCTGTGAGAGCTGAGGACAGGGCAGAACCCTCCCGCATCCTGCCTGACTGTAGGAGTAGCTGCTAACATCCTAATGTTAGTGGCTGGGAGAGGTTGCGGGAAAAGCATGTGTGAGCACTGGGCCTGAACTCCCGTGTATCTGAGTTGAATACAGCGATTTCCAACGGCTTTCCTCAACCAGAGTGTAGCTAGGTTCCAAATCCCATGTACGAGCGGGTAGCAGACATCTGCCTCCCATGCATACACACTTCTGAGAGTTGAGCTTATGGCCTGTACCTCCACCGCCAGCCTGCTGGTACCCTTGGCTTCTAAAAGTCCTAGGCTCGCTGTTGACGGAAGTGCTGGGAGAGGTATTTGGAATCTCCCGGCACACAAGACGAGTGCCTCCAAGCTCAATTCACGATTTCCCAGTAATTCTTGTAGTAGATAGGTGCTACATACTATGTTCCATATGTGAGATGGTAGCTGAACGCCTTGTCCAAAAGCATCTTACTTCTGAGAGTTGAGCACACCCTCAGTCCCTCACACTTCCACACTGCCTGCAGAGTGAGTTTCACACGTCTTCACCAGAGACGATTGCCAGAGGCTTCTGAGTACAAGTTAACAATGCAGACCTGGAGGGTATCTCCAGGTGCAGTAGAGTGGTAATCCTGGAACCTCCTGACTCAGAGTACTGCTACCTTCTCACTGCCATAGGAATGCAGCTAGTTGACAGCTGGCTTCAAGACATGCTTCCCTGTGAGAGCTGAGGACAGGGCAGAACCCTCCCGCATCCTGCCTGACTGTAGGCGTAGCTGCAAACATCCTTATGTTAGTGGCTGGGAGAGGTTGCGGGAAAGGCATGTGTGAGCACTGGGCCTGAACTCCCGTGTATCTGAGTTGAATACAGCGATTTCCAATGGCCTTCTTCAATCACAGTGTGCTAGGTTCCAACTCCCATGTCCGAGTGCGTAGCAGACATCTGCCTCCCATGCATACACACTTCTTATAGTTGAGCTTATGGCCTGTACCTCCACATCCAGCCTGCTGGTACCCTTGGCTTCTAAAAGGCCTAGGCTCGCTGTTTGACGGAAGTGCTGGGAGATGTAATTGGAATCACCCGGAACACAAGACTAGTGCCTCCAAGCTCAGTTCAGCGATTTCCTAGTAATTCCTGTGGTAGACTTGTGCTCATACTAAGTTCCATACGTGAGAGGGTAGCTGAACGCCTTGTCCAAAACCATCTTACTTCTGAGAGTTGAGCTCCGCCACAGTCCCTCACAGTTCCACACTGCCTGCAGAGTGAGTTTCGCAGGTCTTCAGCAGAGACGTTTGCCAGAGGCTTCTGAGACGCAGGGTAACAATGCAGACCTGGAGGGTATCCCCAGGTGCAGGCGACTGGTAATCTTGGAACCTCCTGACTCAGAATACTGCTGCCTTCTCACTGCCATAGGAATGCAGCTAGTTGACAGCTGGCTTCAAGACATGCTTCCCTGAGAGAGCTGAGGACAGGGCAGAACCCTCCCGCATCCTGCCTGACTGTAGGAGTAGCTGCTAGCATCCTAATGTTAGTGGCTGGGAGAGGTTGCGGGAAAAGCATGTGTGAGCACTGGGCCTGAACTCCCGTGTATCTGAGTTGAATACAGCGATTTCCAACGGCTTTCCTCAACCAGAGTGTAGCTAGGTTCCAAATCCCATGTACGAGCGGGTAGCAGACATCTGCCTCCCATGCATACACACTTCTGAGAGTTGAGCTTATGGCCTGTACCTCCACCGCCAGCCTGCTGGTACCCTTGGCTTCTAAAAGTCCTAGGCTCGCTGTTGACGGAAGTGCTGGGAGAGGTATTTGGAATCTCCCGGCACACAAGACGAGTGCCTCCAAGCTCAATTCACGATTTCCCAGTAATTCTTGTAGTAGACAGGTGCTACATACTATGTTCCATATGTGAGATGGTAGCTGAACGCCTTGTCCAAAAGCATCTTACTTCTGAGAGTTGAGCTCACCCTCAGTCCCTCACAGTTCCACACTGCCTGCAGAGTGAGTTTCACACGTCTTCACCAGAGACGATTGCCAGAGTCTTCTGAGTACAAGTTAACAATGCAGACCTGGAGGGTATCTCCAGGTGCAGTAGAGTGGTAATCCTGGAACCTCCTGACTCAGAGTACTGCTACCTTCTCACTGCCATAGGAATGCAGCTAGTTGACAGCTGGCTTCAAGACATGCTTCCCTGTGAGAGCTGAGGACAGGGCAGAACCCTCCCGCATCCTGCCTGACTGTAGGAGTAGCTACAAACATCCTTATGTTAGTGGCTGGGAGAGGTTGCGGGAAAGGCATGTGTGAGCACTGGGCCTGAACTCCCGTGTATCTGAGTTGAATACAGCGATTTCCAATGGCCTTCTTCAATCACAGTGTAGCTAGGTTCCAACTCCCATGTCCGAGTGCGTAGCAGACATCTGCCTCCCATGCATACACACTTCTGAGAGTTGAGCTTATGGCCTGTACCTCCACATCCAGCCTGCTGGTACCCTTGGCTTCTAAAAGGCCTAGGCTCGCTGTTTGACGGAAGTGCTGGGAGATGTAATTGGAATCACCCGGCACACAAGACTAGTGCCTCCAAGCTCAGTTCAGCGATTTCCTAGTAATTCCTGTGGTAGACTGGTGCTCATACTAAGTTCCATACGTGAGAGGGTAGCTGAACGCCTTGTCCAAAACCATCTTACTTCTGAGAGTTGAGCTCCGCCACAGTCCCTCACAGTTCCACACAGCCTGCAGAGTGAGTTTCGCAGGTCTTCAGCAGAGACGTTTGCCAGAGGCTTCTGAGACACAGGGTAAAAATGCAGACCTGCAGGGTATCCCCAGGTGCAGGCGACTGGTAATCTTGGAACCTCCTGACTCAGAATACTGCTACCTTCTCACTGCCATAGGAATGAAGCTAGTTGACAGCTGGCTTCAAGACATGCTTCCCTGTGAGAGCTGAGGACAGGGCAGAACCCTACCGCATCCTGCCTGACTGTAGGAGTAGCTGCTAACATCCTTATGTTAGTGGCTGGGAGAGGTTGCGGGAAAAGCATGTGTGAGCACTGGGCCTGAACTCCCGTGTATCTGAGTTGAATACAGCGATTTCCAACGGCTTTCCTCAACCAGAGTGTAGCTAGGTTCCAAATCACATGTACGAGCGGGTAGCAGATATCTGCCTCCCATGCATACACACTTCTGAGAGTTGAGCTTATGGCCTGTACCTCCACAGCCAGCCTGCTGGTACCCTTGGCTTCTGAAAGGCCTAGGCTCGCTGTTTGGCGGAAGTGCTGGGAGAGGTAATTGGAATCACCCGGCACACAAGACTAGTGCCTCCAAGCTCAGTTCAGCGATTTCCTAGTAATTCCTGTGGTAGACTGGTGCTACATACTAAGTTCCATACGTGAGAGTGTAGCTGAACGCCTTGTCCAAAACCATCTTACTTCTGAGAGTTGAGCTCAGCCTCAGTCCCTCACAGTTCCACACTGCCTGCAGAGTGAGTTTCGCAGGTCTTCAGCAGAGACGTTTGCCAGAGGCTTCTGAGACGCAAGGTAACAATGCAGACCTGGAGGGTATCCCCAGGTGCAGTCGACTGGTAATCTTGGAACCTCCTGACTCAGAATACTGCTACCTTCTCACTGCCATAGGAATGCAGCTAGTTGACAGCTGGCTTCAAGACATGCTTCCCTGTGAGAGCTGAGGACAGGGCAGAACCCTCCCGCATGCTGCCTGACTGTAGGAGTAGCTGCTAACATCCTTATGTTAGTGGCTGGGAGAGGTTGCGGGAAAAGCATGTGTGAGCACTGGGCCTGAACTCCCGTGTATCTGAGTTGAATACAGCGATTTCCAACGGCTTTCCTCAACCAGAGTGTAGCTAGGTTCCAAATCCCATGTACGAGCGGGTAGCAGACATCTGCCTCCCATGCATACACACTTCTGAGAGTTGAGCTTATGGCCTGTACCTCCACAGCCAGCCTGCTGGTACACTTGGCTTCTAAAAGGCCTAGGCTCGCTGTTTGACGGAAGTGCTGGGAGAGGTAATTGGAATCTCCCGGCACACAAGACGAGTGCCTCCAAGCTCAATTCAGATTTCCCAGTAATTCTTGTGGTAGACAGGTGCTACATACTAAGTTCCATATGTGAGAAGGTAGCTGAACGCCTTGTCCAAAAGCATCTTACTTCTGAGAGTTGAGCACACCCTCAGTCCCTCACACTTCCACACTGCCTGCAGAGTGAGTTTCACACGTCTTCACCAGGACGATTGCCAGAGGCTTCTGAGTACAAGTTAACAATGCAGACCTGGAGGGTATCTCCAGGTGCAGTAGAGTGGTAATCTTGGAACCTCCTGACTCAGAGTACTGCTACCTTCTCACTGTCATAGGAATGCAGCTAGTTGACAGCTGGCTTCAAGACATGCTTCCCTGAGAGAGCTGAGGACAGGGCAGAACCCTCCCGCATGCTGCCTGACTGTAGGAGTAGCTGCTAACATCCTAATGTTAGTGGCTGGGAGAGGTTGCGGGAAAAGCATGTGTGAGCACTGGGCCTGAACTCCCGTGTATCTGAGTTGAATACAGCGATTTCCAACGGCTTTCCTCAACCAGAGTGTAGCTAGGTTCCAAATCCCATGTATGAGCGGGTAGCAGACATCTGCCTCCCATGCATAAACACTTCTGAGAGTTGAGCTTATGGCCTGTACCTCCACATCCAGCCTGCTGGTACCATTGGCTTCTACAAGGCCTAGGCTCGCTGTTTGACGGAAGTGCTGGCAGAGGTAATTGGAATCTCCCGGCACACAAGACTAGTGCCTCCAAGGTCAATTCACGATTTCCCCGTAATTCTTGTGGTAGACAGGTGCTACATACTAAGTTCCATATGTGAGAAGGTAGCTGAACGCCTTGTCCAAAAGCATTTTACTTCTGAGAGTTGAGCACACCCTCAGTCCCTCACACTTCCACACTGCCTGCAGAGTGAGTTTCACACGTCTTCACCAGAGACGATTGCCAGAGGCTTCTGAGTACAAGTTAACAATGCAGACATTGAGGGTATCTCCAGGTGCAGTAGAGTGGTAATCTTGGAACCTCCTGACTCAGAGTACTGCTACCTTCTCACTGCCATAGGAATGCAGCTAGTTGACAGCTGGCTTCAAGACATGCTTCCCTGTGAGAGCTGAGGACAGGGCAGAACCCTCCCGCATCCTGCCTGACTGTAGGAGTAGCTGCTAACATCCTAATGTTAGTGGCTGGGAGAGGTTGCGGGAAAAGCATGTGTGAGCACTGGGCCTGAACTCCCGTGTATCTGAGTTGAATACAGCGATTTCCAATGGCCTTCTTCAATCACAGTGTAGCTAGGTTCCAACTCCCATGTCCGAGTGGGTAGCAGACATCTGCCTCCCATGCATACACACTTCTGAGAGTTGAGCTTATGGCCTGTACCTCCACATCCAGCCTGCTGGTACCCTTGGCTTCTAAAAGGCCTAGGCTCGCTGTTTGACGGAAGTGCTGGGAGAGGTAATTGGAATCTCCCGGCACACAAGACTAGTGCCTCCAAGCTCAGTTCAGCGATTTCCTAGTAATTCCTGTGGTAGACTGGTGCTACATACTAAGTTCCATACGTGAGAGGGTAGCTGAACGCCTTGTCCAAAACCATCTTACTTCTGAGAGTTGAGCTCCGCCACAGTCCCTCACAGTTCCACACTGCCTGCAGAGTGAGTTTCGCAGGTCTTCAGCAGAGACGTTTGCCAGAGGCTTCTGAGACGCAGGGTAACAATGCAGACCTGGAGGGTATCCCCAGGTGCAGTCGACTGGTAATCTTGGAAACTCCTGACTCAGAATACTGCTACCTTCTCACTGCAATAGGAATGCAGCTAGTTGACAGCTAGCTGGCTTCAAGACATGCTTCCCTGAGAAAGCTGAGGGCAGGGCAGGACCCTCCCGCATGCTGCCTGACTATAGGAGTAGCTGCTAACATCCTAATGTTAGTGGCTGGGAGAGGTTGCGTGAAAAGCATGTGTGAGCACTGGGCCTGAACTCCCGTGTATCTGAGTTGAATACAGCGATTTCCAACGGCTTTCCTCAACCAGAGTGTAGCTAGGTTCCAAATCCCATGTAAGAGCGGGTAGCAGACATCTGCCTCCCATGCATACACACTTCTGAGAGTTGAGCTTATGGCCTGTACCTCCACAGCCAGCCTGCTGGTACCCTTGGCTTCTGAAAGGCCTAGGCTCGCTGTTTGACGGAAGTGCTGGGAGAGGTAATTGGAATCTCCCGGCACACAAGACGAGTGCCTCCAAGCTCAATTCACGATTTCCCAGTAATTCTTGTGGTAGACAGGTGTTACATACTAAGTTCCATATGTGAGAAGGTAGCTGAACGCCTTGTCCATAAGCATCTTACTTCTGAGAGTTGAGCACACCCTCAGTCCCTCACACTTCCACACTGCCTGCAGAGTGAGTTTCACACGTCTTCACCAGAGACGATTGCCAGAGGCTTCTGAGTACAAGTTAACAATGCAGACCTGGAGGGTATCTCCAGGTGCAGTAGAGTGGTAATCTTGGAACCTCCTGACTCAGAGTACTGCTACCTTTTCACTGCCATAGGAATGCAGCTAGTTGACAGCTGGCTTCAAGACATGCTTCCCTGTGAGAGCTGAGGACAGGGCAGAACCCTCCCGCATCCTGCCTGACTGTAGGAGTAGCTGCTAACATCCTAATGTTAGTGGCTGGGAGAGGTTGCGGGAAAAGCATGTGTGAGAACTGGGCCTGAACTCCCGTGTATCTGAGTTGAATACAGCGATTTCCAATGGCCTTCTTCAATCACAGTGTAGCTAGGTTCCAACTCCCATGTCCGAGTGTGTAGCAGACATCTGCCTCCCATGCATATACACTTCTGAGAGTTGAGCTTATGGCCTGTACCTCCACATCCACCCTGCTGGTACCCTGGGCTTCTAAAAGGCCTAGGCTCGCTGTTGGACGGAAGTGCGGGGAGAGGTAATTGGAATCACCCGGCACACAAGACTAGTGCCTCCAAGCTCAGTTCAGCGATTTCCTAGTAATTCTGTGGTAGACTGGTGCTACATACTAAGTTCCATACGTGAGAGGTTAGCTGAATGCCTTGTCCAAAACCATCTTACTTCTGAGATTTGAGCTCAGCCTCAGTCCCTCACAGTTCCACACTGCCTGCAGAGTGAGTTTCGCAGGTCTTCAGCAGAGAGGTTTGCCAGAGGCTTCTGAGACGCAGGGTAACAATGCAGACCTGGAGGGTATCCCCAGGTGCAGTCGACTGGTAATCTTGGAACATCCTGACTCAGAATACTGCTACCTTCTCACTGCCATAGGAATGCAGCTAGTTGACAGCTGGCTTCAAGACATGCTTCCCTGTGAGAGCTGAGGACAGGGCAGAACCCTCCCGCATGCTGCCTGACTGTAGGAGTACCTGCTAACATCCTTATGTTAGTGGCGGGAGAGGTTGCGGGAAAAGCATGTGTGAGCACTGGGCCTGAACTCCCGTGTATCTGAGTTGAATACAGCGATTTCCAACGGCTTTCCTCAACCAGAGTGTAGCTAGGTTCCAAATCCCATGTACGAGCGGGTAACAGACATCTGCCTCCCATGCATACACACTTCGGAGAGTTGAGCTTATGGCCTTTACCTCCACAGCCAGCCTGCTGGTACCCTTGGCTTCTAAAAGGCCTAGGCTCGCTGTTTGACGGAAGTGCTGGGAGAGGTAATTGGAATCTCCCGGCACACAAGACGAGTGCCTCCAAGCTCAATTCACGATTTCCCAGTAATTCTTGTGGTAGACAGGTGCTACATACTAAGTTCCATATGTGAGAAGGTAGCTGAACGCCTTGTCCAAAAGCATCTTACTTCTGAGAGTTGAGCACACCGTCAGTCCCTCCCAGTTCCACACTGCCTGCAGAGTGAGTTTCACACGTCTTCACCAGAGACGATTGCCAGAGGCTTCTGAGTACAAGTTAACAATGCAGAACTGGAGGGTATCTCCAGGTGCAGTAGAGTGGTAATCTTGGAACCTCCTGACTCAGAGTACTGCTACCTTCTCACTGCCATAGGAATGCAGCTAGTTGACAGCTGGCTTCAAGACATGCTTCCCTGTGAGA
Organism: Canis aureus; assembly: GCF_053574225.1. Lineage (NCBI taxonomy): Eukaryota > Metazoa > Chordata > Mammalia > Carnivora > Canidae > Canis > Canis aureus. The sequence goes on along the minus strand of NC_135626.1, from coordinate 66,989,535 downwards.
GCTGAGGACAGGGCAGAACCCTCCCGCATGCTGCCTGACTGTAGAAGTAGCTGCTAACATCCTTATGTTAGTGGCTGGGAGAGGTTGCGGGAAAAGCATGTGTGAGCACTGGACCTGAACTCCCGTGTATCTGAGTTGAATACAGCGATTTCCAATGCCTTCTTCAATCACAGTGTAGCTAGGTTCCAACTCCCATGTCCGAGTGGGTAGCAGACATCTGCCTCCCATGCATACACACTTCTGAGAGTTGAGCTTATGGCCTGTACCTCCACATCCAGCCTGCTGGTACCCTTGGCTTCTAAAAGGCCTAGGCTCGCTGTTTGACGGAAGTGCTGGGAGAGGTAATTGGAATCACCCGGCACACAAGACTAGTGCCTCCAGGCTCAGTTCAGCGATTTCCTAGTAATTCCTGTGGTAGGCTGGTGCTACATACTAAGTTCCATACGTGAGAGGGTAGCTGATCGCCTTGTCCAAAACCATCTTACTTCTGAGAGTTGAGCTCAGCCTCAGTCCCTCACAGTTCCACACTGCCTGCAGAGTGAGTTTCGCAGGTCTTCAGCAGAGACGTTTGCCAGAGGCTTCTGAGACGCAGGGTAACAATGCAGACCTGGAGGGTATCCCCAGGGGCAGTCGACTGGTAACCTTGGAACCTCCGGACTCAGAATACTGCTACCTACTCACTGCCATAGGAATGCAGCTAGTTGACAGCTGGCTTCAAGACATGCTTCCCTGTGAGAGCTGAGGACAGGGCAGAACCCTCCCGCATGCTGCCTGACTGTAGGAGTAGCTGCTAACATCCTTATGTTAGTGGCTGGGAGAGGTTGCTGGAAAAGCATGTGTGAGCACTGGGCCTGAACTCCTGTGTATTTGAGTTGAATACAGCGATTTCCAACGGCTTTCCTCAACCAGAGTGTAGCTAGGTTCCAAATCCCATGTACGAGCGGGTAGCAGACATCTGCCTCCCATGCATACACACTTCTGAGAGTTGAGCTTATGGCCTGTACCTCCACATCCAGCCTGCTGGTACCCTTGGCTTCTGAAAGGCCTAGGCTCGCTGTTTGACGGAAGTGCTGGGAGAGGTAATTGGAATCTCCCGGCACACAAGACGAGTGCCTCCAAGCTCAATTCACGATTTCCCAGTAATTCTTGTGGTAGACAGGTGCTACATACTAAGTTCCATATGTGAGATGGCAGCTGAACGCCTTGTACAAAAGCATCTTACTTCTGAGAGTTGAGCACACCCTCAGTCCCTCACAGTTCCACACTGCCTGCAGAGTGAATTTCACACGTCTTCACCAGAGACGATTGCCAGAGGCTTCTGAGTACAAGTTAACATGCAGACCTGGAGGGTATCTCCAGGTGCAGTAGAGTGGTAATCTTGGAACCTCCTGACAAAAAGTACTGCTACCTTCTCACTGCAACAGGAATGCAGCTAGTTGACAGCTAGCTGGCTTCAAGACATGCTTCCCTGAGAGAGCTGAGGACAGGGCAGAAACCTCCCGCATGCTGCCTGACTGTAGGAGTAGCTGCTAACATCCTAATGTCAGTGGCTGGGAGAGGTTGCGGGAAAAGCATGTGTAAGCACTGGGCCTGAACTCCCGTGTATCTGAGTTGAATACAGCGATTTCCAACGGCTTTCCTCAACCAGAGTGTAGCTAGGTTCCAAATCCCATGTACGAGCAGGTAGCAGACATCTGCCTCCCATGCATACACACTTCTGAGAGTTGAGCTTATGGCCTGTACCTCCACATCCAGCCTGTTGTTACCCTTGGCTTCTAAAAGTCCTAGGCTCGCTGTTTGACGGAAGTGCTGGGAGGTAATTGGAATCTCCCGGCACACAAGACCAGTGCCTCCAAGCTCAATTCAGGATTTCCCAGTAATTCTTGTGGTAGACAGGTGCTACATACTAAGTTCCATATGTGAGATGGTAGCTGAACGCGTTGTCCAAAAGCATCTTACTTCTGAGAGTTGAGCCCTCCCTCAGTCCCTCACAGTTCCACACTGCCTGCAGAGTGAGTTTCACATGTCTTCACCAGAGACGATTGCCAGAGGCTTCTGAGTACAAGTTAACAATGCAGACCTGGAGGGTATCTCCAGGTGCAGTAGAGTGGTAATCTTGGAACCTCCTGACTCAGAGTACTGCTACCTTCTCACTGCCATAGGAATGCAGCTAGTTGACAGCTGGCTTCAAGACATGCTTCCCTGTGAGAGCTGAGGACAGGGCAGAACCCTCCCGCATCCTGCCTGACTGAAGGAGTAGCTGCTAACATCCTAATGTTAGTGGCTGGGAGAGGTTGCGGGAAAAGCCTGTGTGAGCACTGGGCCTGAACTCCCGTGTATCTGAGTTGAATACAGCGATTTCCAATGGCCTTCTTCAATCACAGTGTAGCTAGGTTCCAACTCCCATGTCCGAGTGGGTAGCAGACATCTGCCTCCCTTGCCTACACACTTCTGAGAGTTGAGCTTATGGCCTGTACCTCCACAGCCAGCCTGCTGGTACCCTTGGCTTCTAAAAGGCCTAGGCTCGCTGTTTGGCGGAAGTGCTGGGAGAAGTAATTGGAATCACCCGGCACACAAGACTAGTGCCTCCAAGCTCAGTTCAGCGATTTCCTAGTAATTCCTGTGGTAGACTGGTGCTACATACTAAGTTCCATACGTGAGAGGGTAGCTGAACGCCTTGTCGAAAACCATCTTACTTCTGAGAGTTGAGCTCAGCCTCAGTCCCTCACAGTTCCACACTGCCTGCAGAGTGAGTTTCGCAGGTCTTCAGCAGAGACGTTTGCCAGAGGCTTCTGAGACGCAGGGTAACAATGCAGACCTGGAGGGTATCGCCAGGTGCAGTCGACTGGTAATCTTGGAACTTCCTGACTCAGATACTGCTACCTTCTCACTGCCATAGGAATGCAGCTAGTTGACACCTGGCTTCAAGACATGCTTCCCTGTGAGAGCTGAGGATAGGGCAGAACCCTCCCGCATGCTGCCTGACTGTAGGAGCAGCTGCTAACATCCTTATGTTAGTGGGTGGGAGAGGTTGCGGGAAAAGCATGTGTGAGCACTGGGCCTGAACTCCCGTGTATCTGAGTTGAATACAGCGATTTCCAACGGCTTCCCTCAACCAGAGTGTAGCTAGGTTCGAAATCCCATGTACGAGCGGGTAGCAGACATCTGCCTCCCATGCATACACACTTCTGAGAGTTGAGCTTATGGCCTGTACCTCCACAGCCAGCCTGCTGGTACCCTTGGCTTCTAACAGGCCTAGGCTCGCTGTTTGACGGAAGTGCTGGGAGAGGTAATTGGAATCTCCCGGCACACAAGACGAGTGCCTCCAAGCTCAATTCACGATTTCCCAGTAATTCTTGTGGTAGACAGGTGCTACATACTAAGTTCCATATGTGAGATGGTAGCTGAACGCCTTGTCCAAAAGCATCTTACTTCTGATAGTTGAGCCCACCCTCAGTACCTCACAGTTCCACACTGCCTGCAGAGTGAGTTTCACACGTCTTCACCAGAGACGATTGCCAGAGGCTTCTGAGTACAAGTTAACAATGCAGACCTGGAGGGTATCTCCAGGTGCAGTAGAGTGGTAATCTTGGAACCTCCTGACTCAGAGTACTGCTACATTCACTGCCATAGGAATGCAGCTAGTTGACAGCTGGCTTCAAGACATGCTTCCCTGTGAGAGCTGAGGACAGGGCAGAACCCTCCCGCATCCTGCCTGACTGTAGGAGTAGCTGCTAACATCCTAATGTTAGTGGCTGGGAGAGGTTGCGGGAAAAGCATGTGTGAGCACTGGGCCTGAACTCCCGTGTATCTGAGTTGAAAACAACGATTTCCAATGGACTTCTTCAATCACAGTGTAGCTAGGTTCCAACTCCCATGTCCGAGTGTGTAGCAGACATCTGCCTCCCATGCATATACACTTCTGAGAGTTGAGCTTATGGCCTGTACCTCCACATCCACCCTGCTGGTACCCTGGGCTTCTAAAAGGCCTAGGCTCGCTGTTGGACGGAAGTGCGGGGAGAGGTAATTGGAATCACCCAGCACACAAGACTAGTGCCTCCAAGCTCAGTTCAGCGATTTCCTAGTAATTCTGTGGTAGACTGGTGCTACATACTAAGTTCCATACGTGAGAGGTTAGCTGAATGCCTTGTCCAAAACCATCTTACTTCTGAGAGTTGAGATCAGCCTCAGTCCCTCACAGTTCCACACTGCCTGCAGAGTGAGTTTCGCAGGTCTTCAGCAGAGAGGTTTGCCAGAGGCTTCTGAGACGCAGGGTAACAATGCAGACCTGGAGGGTATCCCCAGGTGCAGTCGACTGGTAATCTTGGAACCTCCTGACTCAGAATACTGCTACCTTCTCACTGCCATAGGAATGCAGCTAGTTGACAGCTGGCTTCAAGACATGCTTCCCTGTGAGAGCTGAGGACAGGGCAGAACCCTCCCGCATGCTGCCTGACTGTAGGAGTACCTGCTAACATCCTTATGTTAGTGGCGGGAGAGGTTGCGGGAAAAGCATGTGTGAGCACTGGGCCTGAACTCCCGTGTATCTGAGTTGAATACAGCGATTTCCAACTGCTTTCCTCAACCAGAGTGTAGCTAGGTTCCAAATCCCATGTACGAGCGGGTAACAGACATCTGCCTCCCATGCATACACACTTCGGAGAGTTGAGCTTATGGCCTTTACCTCCACAGCCAGCCTGCTGGTACCCTTGGCTTCTAAAAGGCCTAGGCTCGCTGTTTGACGGAAGTGCTGGGAGAGGTAATTGGAATCTCCCGGCACACAAGACGAGTGCCTCCAAGCTCAATTCACGATTTCCCAGTAATTCTTGTGGTAGACAGGTGCTACATACTAAGTTCCATATGTGAGAAGGTAGCTGAACGCCTTGTCCAAAAGCATCTTACTTCTGAGAGTTGAGCACACCGTCAGTCCCTCCCAGTTCCACACTGCCTGCAGAGTGAGTTTCACACGTCTTCACCAGAGACGATTGCCAGAGGCTTCTGAGTACAAGTTAACAATGCAGAACTGGAGGGTATCTCCAGGTGCAGTAGAGTGGTAATCTTGGAACCTCCTGACTCAGAGTACTGCTACCTTCTCACTGCCATAGGAATGCAGCTAGTTGACAGCTGGCTTCAAGACATGCTTCCCTGTGAGAGCTGAGGACAGGGCAGAACCCTCCCGCATGCTGCCTGACTGTAGAAGTAGCTGCTAACATCCTAATGTTAGTGGCTGGGAGAGGTTGAGGGAAAAGCATGTGTGAGCACTGGACCTGAACTCCCGTGTATCTGAGTTGAATACAGCGATTTCCAATGCCTTCTTCAATCACAGTGTAGCTAGGTTCCAACTCCCATGTCCGAGTGGGTAGCAGACATCTGCCTCCCATGCATACACACTTCTGAGAGTTGAGCTTATGGCCTGTACCTCCACATCCAGCCTGCTGGTACCCTTGGCTTCTAAAAGGCCTAGGCTCGCTGTTTGACGGAAGTGCTGGGAGAGGTAATTGGAATCACCCGGCACACAAGACTAGTGCCTCCAGGCTCAGTTCAGCGATTTCCTAGTAATTCCTGTGGTAGGCTGGTGCTACATACTAAGTTCCATACGTGAGAGGGTAGCTGATCGCCTTGTCCAAAACCATCTTACTTCTGAGAGTTGAGCTCAGCCTCAGTCCCTCACAGTTCCACACTGCCTGCAGAGTGAGTTTCGCAGGTCTTCAGCAGAGACGTTTGCCAGAGGCTTCTGAGACGCAGGGTAACAATGCAGACCTGGAGGGTATCCCCAGGGGCAGTCGACTGGTAACCTTGGAACCTCCGGACTCAGAATACTGCTACCTACTCACTGCCATAGGAATGCAGCTAGTTGACAGCTGGCTTCAAGACATGCTTCCCTGTGAGAGCTGAGGACAGGGCAGAACCCTCCCGCATGCTGCCTGACTGTAGGAGTAGCTGCTAACATCCTTATGTTAGTGGCTGGGAGAGGTTGCTGGAAAAGCATGTGTGAGCACTGGGCCTGAACTCCTGTGTATCTGAGTTGAATACAGCGATTTCCAACGGCTTTCCTCAACCAGAGTGTAGCTAGGTTCCAAATCCCATGTACGAGCGGGTAGCAGACATCTGCCTCCCATGCATACACACTTCTGAGAGTTGAGCTTATGGCCTGTACCTCCACATCCAGCCTGCTGGTACCCTTGGCTTCTGAAAGGCCTAGGCTCGCTGTTTGACGGAAGTGCTGGGAGAGGTAATTGGAATCTCCCGGCACACAAGACGAGTGCCTCCAAGCTCAATTCACGATTTCCCAGTAATTCTTGTGGTAGACAGGTGCTACATACTAAGTTCCATATGTGAGATGGCAGCTGAACGCCTTGTACAAAAGCATCTTACTTCTGAGAGTTGAGCACACCCTCAGTCCCTCACAGTTCCACACTGCCTGCAGAGTGAATTTCACACGTCTTCACCAGAGACGATTGCCAGAGGCTTCTGAGTACAAGTTAACATGCAGACCTGGAGGGTATCTCCAGGTGCAGTAGAGTGGTAATCTTGGAACCTCCTGACAAAAAGTACTGCTACCTTCTCACTGCAACAGGAATGCAGCTAGTTGACAGCTAGCTGGCTTCAAGACATGCTTCCCTGAGAGAGCTGAGGACAGGGCAGAAACCTCCCGCATGCTGCCTGACTGTAGGAGTAGCTGCTAACATCCTAATGTCAGTGGCTGGGAGAGGTTGCGGGAAAAGCATGTGTAAGCACTGGGCCTGAACTCCCGTGTATCTGAGTTGAATACAGCGATTTCCAACGGCTTTCCTCAACCAGAGTGTAGCTAGGTTCCAAATCCCATGTACGAGCAGGTAGCAGACATCTGCCTCCCATGCATACACACTTCTGAGAGTTGAGCTTATGGCCTGTACCTCCACATCCAGCCTGTTGTTACCCTTGGCTTCTAAAAGTCCTAGGCTCGCTGTTTGACGGAAGTGCTGGGAGGTAATTGGAATCTCCCGGCACACAAGACCAGTGCCTCCAAGCTCAATTCAGGATTTCCCAGTAATTCTTGTGGTAGACAGGTGCTACATACTAAGTTCCATATGTGAGATGGTAGCTGAACGCGTTGTCCAAAAGCATCTTACTTCTGAGAGTTGAGCCCTCCCTCAGTCCCTCACAGTTCCACACTGCCTGCAGAGTGAGTTTCACATGTCTTCACCAGAGACGATTGCCAGAGGCTTCTGAGTACAAGTTAACAATGCAGACCTGGAGGGTATCTCCAGGTGCAGTAGAGTGGTAATCTTGGAACCTCCTGACTCAGAGTACTGCTACCTTCTCACTGCCATAGGAATGCAGCTAGTTGACAGCTGGCTTCAAGACATGCTTCCCTGTGAGAGCTGAGGACAGGGCAGAACCCTCCCGCATCCTGCCTGACTGAAGGAGTAGCTGCTAACATCCTAATGTTAGTGGCTGGGAGAGGTTGCGGGAAAAGCCTGTGTGAGCACTGGGCCTGAACTCCCGTGTATCTGAGTTGAATACAGCGATTTCCAATGGCCTTCTTCAATCACAGTGTAGCTAGGTTCCAACTCCCATGTCCGAGTGGGTAGCAGACATCTGCCTCCCTTGCCTACACACTTCTGAGAGTTGAGCTTATGGCCTGTACCTCCACAGCCAGCCTGCTGGTACCCTTGGCTTCTAAAAGGCCTAGGCTCGCTGTTTGGCGGAAGTGCTGGGAGAAGTAATTGGAATCACCCGGCACACAAGACTAGTGCCTCCAAGCTCAGTTCAGCGATTTCCTAGTAATTCCTGTGGTAGACTGGTGCTACATACTAAGTTCCATACGTGAGAGGGTAGCTGAACGCCTTGTCGAAAACCATCTTACTTCTGAGAGTTGAGCTCAGCCTCAGTCCCTCACAGTTCCACACTGCCTGCAGAGTGAGTTTCGCAGGTCTTCAGCAGAGACGTTTGCCAGAGGCTTCTGAGACGCAGGGTAACAATGCAGACCTGGAGGGTATCGCCAGGTGCAGTCGACTGGTAATCTTGGAACTTCCTGACTCAGATACTGCTACCTTCTCACTGCCATAGGAATGCAGCTAGTTGACACCTGGCTTCAAGACATGCTTCCCTGTGAGAGCTGAGGACAGGGCAGAACCCTCCCGCATGCTGCCTGACTGTAGGAGCAGCTGCTAACATCCTTATGTTAGTGGGTGGGAGAGGTTGCGGGAAAAGCATGTGTGAGCACTGGGCCTGAACTCCCGTGTATCTGAGTTGAATACAGCGATTTCCAACGGCTTCCCTCAACCAGAGTGTAGCTAGGTTCGAAATCCCATGTACGAGCGGGTAGCAGACATCTGCCTCCCATGCATACACACTTCTGAGAGTTGAGCTTATGGCCTGTACCTCCACAGCCAGCCTGCTGGTACCCTTGGCTTCTAACAGGCCTAGGCTCGCTGTTTGACGGAAGTGCTGGGAGAGGTAATTGGAATCTCCCGGCACACAAGACGAGTGCCTCCAAGCTCAATTCACGATTTCCCAGTAATTCTTGTGGTAGACAGGTGCTACATACTAAGTTCCATATGTGAGAAGGTAGCTGAACGCCTTGTCCAAAAGCATCTTACTTCTGAGAGTTGAGCACACCGTCAGTCCCTCCCAGTTCCACACTGCCTGCAGAGTGAGTTTCACACGTCTTCACCAGAGACGATTGCCAGAGGCTTCTGAGTACAAGTTAACAATGCAGAACTGGAGGGTATCTCCAGGTGCAGTAGAGTGGTAATCTTGGAACCTCCTGACTCAGAGTACTGCTACCTTCTCACTGCCATAGGAATGCAGCTAGTTGACAGCTGGCTTCAAGACATGCTTCCCTGTGAGAGCTGAGGACAGGGCAGAACCCTCCCGCATGCTGCCTGACTGTAGAAGTAGCTGCTAACATCCTAATGTTAGTGGCTGGGAGAGGTTGAGGGAAAAGCATGTGTGAGCACTGGACCTGAACTCCCGTGTATCTGAGTTGAATACAGCGATTTCCAATGCCTTCTTCAATCACAGTGTAGCTAGGTTCCAACTCCCATGTCCGAGTGGGTAGCAGACATCTGCCTCCCATGCATACACACTTCTGAGAGTTGAGCTTATGGCCTGTACCTCCACATCCAGCCTGCTGGTACCCTTGGCTTCTAAAAGGCCTAGGCTCGCTGTTTGACGGAAGTGCTGGGAGAGGTAATTGGAATCACCCGGCACACAAGACTAGTGCCTCCAGGCTCAGTTCAGCGATTTCCTAGTAATTCCTGTGGTAGGCTGGTGCTACATACTAAGTTCCATACGTGAGAGGGTAGCTGATCGCCTTGTCCAAAACCATCTTACTTCTGAGAGTTGAGCTCAGCCTCAGTCCCTCACAGTTCCACACTGCCTGCAGAGTGAGTTTCGCAGGTCTTCAGCAGAGACGTTTGCCAGAGGCTTCTGAGACGCAGGGTAACAATGCAGACCTGGAGGGTATCCCCAGGGGCAGTCGACTGGTAACCTTGGAACCTCCGGACTCAGAATACTGCTACCTACTCACTGCCATAGGAATGCAGCTAGTTGACAGCTGGCTTCAAGACATGCTTCCCTGTGAGAGCTGAGGACAGGGCAGAACCCTCCCGCATGCTGCCTGACTGTAGGAGTAGCTGCTAACATCCTTATGTTAGTGGCTGGGAGAGGTTGCTGGAAAAGCATGTGTGAGCACTGGGCCTGAACTCCTGTGTATCTGAGTTGAATACAGCGATTTCCAACGGCTTTCCTCAACCAGAGTGTAGCTAGGTTCCAAATCCCATGTACGAGCGGGTAGCAGACATCTGCCTCCCATGCATACACACTTCTGAGAGTTGAGCTTATGGCCTGTACCTCCACATCCAGCCTGCTGGTACCCTTGGCTTCTGAAAGGCCTAGGCTCGCTGTTTGACGGAAGTGCTGGGAGAGGTAATTGGAATCTCCCGGCACACAAGACGAGTGCCTCCAAGCTCAATTCACGATTTCCCAGTAATTCTTGTGGTAGACAGGTGCTACATACTAAGTTCCATATGTGAGATGGCAGCTGAACGCCTTGTACAAAAGCATCTTACTTCTGAGAGTTGAGCACACCCTCAGTCCCTCACAGTTCCACACTGCCTGCAGAGTGAATTTCACACGTCTTCACCAGAGACGATTGCCAGAGGCTTCTGAGTACAAGTTAACATGCAGACCTGGAGGGTATCTCCAGGTGCAGTAGAGTGGTAATCTTGGAACCTCCTGACAAAAAGTACTGCTACCTTCTCACTGCAACAGGAATGCAGCTAGTTGACAGCTAGCTGGCTTCAAGACATGCTTCCCTGAGAGAGCTGAGGACAGGGCAGAAACCTCCCGCATGCTGCCTGACTGTAGGAGTAGCTGCTAACATCCTAATGTCAGTGGCTGGGAGAGGTTGCGGGAAAAGCATGTGTAAGCACTGGGCCTGAACTCCCGTGTATCTGAGTTGAATACAGCGATTTCCAACGGCTTTCCTCAACCAGAGTGTAGCTAGGTTCCAAATCCCATGTACGAGCAGGTAGCAGACATCTGCCTCCCATGCATACACACTTCTGAGAGTTGAGCTTATGGCCTGTACCTCCACATCCAGCCTGTTGTTACCCTTGGCTTCTAAAAGTCCTAGGCTCGCTGTTTGACTGAAGTGCTGGGAGGTAATTGGAATCTCCCGGCACACAAGACCAGTGCCTCCAAGCTCAATTCAGGATTTCCCAGTAATTCTTGTGGTAGACAGGTGCTACATACTAAGTTCCATATGTGAGATGGTAGCTGAACGCGTTGTCCAAAAGCATCTTACTTCTGAGAGTTGAGCCCTCCCTCAGTCCCTCACAGTTCCACACTGCCTGCAGAGTGAGTTTCACACGTCTTCACCAGAGACGATTGCCAGAGGCTTCTGAGTACAAGTTAACAATGCAGACCTGGAGGGTATCTCCAGGTGCAGTAGAGTGGTAATCTTGGAACCTCCTGACTCAGAGTACTGCTACATTCACTGCCATAGGAATGCAGCTAGTTGACAGCTGGCTTCAAGACATGCTTCCCTGTGAGAGCTGAGGACAGGGCAGAACCCTCCCGCATCCTGCCTGACTGTAGGAGTAGCTGCTAACATCCTAATGTTAGTGGCTGGGAGAGGTTGCGGGAAAAGCATGTGTGAGCACTGGGCCTGAACTCCCGTGTATCTGAGTTGAAAACAACGATTTCCAATGGACTTCTTCAATCACAGTGTATCTAGGTTCCAACTCCCATGTCCGAGTGGGTAGCAGACATCTGCCTCCCATGCATACACACTTCTGAGAGTTGAGCTGATGGCCTGTACCTCCACATCCAGCCTGCTGGTACCCTTGGCTTCTAAAAGGCCTAGGATCGCTGTTTGACGGAAGTGCTGGGAGAGGTAATTGGAATCACCCGGCACACAAGACTAGTGCCTCCAAGCTCAGTTCAGCGATTTCCTAGTAATTCCTGTGGTAGACTGGTGCTACATACTAAGTTCCATACGTGAGAGGGTAGCTGAACGCCTTGTCCAAAGCCATCTTACTTCTGAGAGTTGAGCTCAGGCTCAGTCCCTCACAGTTCCACACTGCCTGCAGAGTGAGTTTCGCAGGTCTTCAGCAGAGACGTTTGCCAGAGGCTTCTGAGACGCAGGGTAACAATGCAGACCTGGAGGGTATCCCCAGGTGTAGTCGACTGGTAATCTTGGAACCTCCTGACTCAGAATACTGCTACCTTCTCACTGCCATAGGAATGCAGCTAGTTGACAGCTGGCTTCAAGACATGCTTCCCTGTGAGAGCTGAGGACAGGGCAGAACCCTCCCGCATGCTGCCTGACTGTAGGAGTAGGTGATAACATCCTTATGTTAGTGTCCGGGAGAGGTTGCGGGAAAAGCATGTGTGAGCACTGGGCCTGAACTCCCGTGTATCTGAGTTGAATACAGGGATTTCCAACGGCTTTCCTCAACCAGAGTGTAGCTAGGTTCCAAATCCCATGTACGAGCGGGTAGCAGACATCTGCCTCCCATGCATACACACTTCTGAGAGTTGAGCTTATGGCCTGTACCTCCACATCCAGCCTGCTGGTACACTTGGCTTCTAACAGGCCTAGGCTCGCTGTTTGACGGAAGTGCTGGGAGAGGTAATTGGAATCTCCCGGCACACAAGACGAGTGCCTCCAAGCTCAATTCACGATTTCCCAGTAATTCTTGTGGTAAGCAGGTGCTACATACTAAGTTCCATATGTGAGAAGGTAGCTGAATGCCTAGTCCAAAAGCATCTTACTTCTGAGAGTTGAGCCCACCCTCAGTCCCTCACACTTTCACACTGCCTGCAGAGTGAGTTTCACACGTCTTCACCAGAGACGATTGCCAGAGGCTTCTGAGTACAAGTTAACAATGCAGACCTGGATGGTATCTCCAGGTGCAGTAGAGTGGTAATCTTAGAACCTCCTGACTCAGAGTACTGCTACCTTCTCACTGCCATAGGAATGCAGCTAGTTGACAGCTGGCTTCAAGACATGCTTCCCTGTGAGAGCTGAGGACAGGGCAGAAACCTCCCGCATCCTGCCTGACTGTAGGAGTAGCTGCTACCATCCTAATGTTAGTGGCTGGGAGAGGTTGCGGGAAAAGCCTGTGTGAGCACTGGGCCTGAACTCCCGTGTATCTGAGTTGAATACAGCGATTTCCAATTGCCTTCTTCAATCACAGTGTAGCTAGGTTCCAACTCCCATGTCCGAGGGGGTAGCAGACATCTGCCTCCCATGCATATACACTTCTGAGAGTTGAGCTTATGGCCTGTACCTCCACAGCCAGACTGCTGGTACCCTTGGCTTCTAAAAGGCCTAGGCTCGCTGTTTGACGGAAGTGCTGGGAGAGGTAATTGGAATCACCCGGCACACAAGACTAGTGCCTCCAAGCTCAGTTCAGCGATTTCCTAGTAATTCCTGTGGTAGACTGGTGCTACATACTAAGTTCCATACGTGAGAGGGTAGCTGAACGCCTTGTCCAAAACCATCTTACTTCTGAGAGTTGAGCTCAGCCTCAGTCCCTCACAGTTCCACACTGCCTGCAGAGTGAGTTTTGCAGGTCTTCAGCAGAGACGTTTGCCAGAGGCTTCTGAGACGCAGGGTAACAATGCAGACCTGGAGGGTATCCCCAGGTGCAGTCGACTGGTAATCTTGGAACCTCCTGACTCAGAATACTGCTACCTTCTCACTGCTATAGGTATGCAGCTGGTTGACAGCTAGCTGGCTTCAAGACATGCTTCCCTGAGAGAGCTGAGGACAGGGCAGAACCCTCCCGCATGCTGCCTGACTGTAGGAGTAGCTGCTAACATCCTAATGTTAGTGGCTGGTCGAGGTTGCGGGAAAAGCATGTGTGAGCACTGGGCCTGAAATCCGGTGTATCTGAGTTGAATACAGCGATTTCCAACGGCTTCCATCAACCAGAGTGTAACTAGGTTCCAAATCCCATGTACGAGCGGGTAGCAGACATCTGCCTCCCATGCATACACACTTCTGAGAGCTGAGCTTATGGCCTGTACCTCCACATCCAGCCTGCTGCTACCCTTGGCTTCTAAAAGGCCTAGGCTCGCTGTTTGACGGAAGTGCTGGGAGAGGTAATTGGAATCACCCGGCACACAAGACTAGTGCCTCCAAGCTCACTTCAGCGATTTCCTATTAATTCCTGTGGTAGACTGGTGCTACATACTAAGTTCCATACGTGAGAGGGTAGCTGAACGCCTTGTCCAAAACCATCTTACTTCTGAGAGTTGAGCTCAGCCTCAGTCCCTCACAGTTCCACACTGCCTGCAGAGTGAGTTTCGCAGGTCTTCAGCAGAGACGTTTGCCAGAGGCTTCTGAGACGCAGGGTAACAATGCAGACCTGGAGGGTATCCCCAGGTGCAGTCGACTGGTAATCTTGGAACCTCCTGACTCAGAATACTGCTACCTTCTCACTGCCTTAGGAATGCAGCTAGTTGACAGCTGGCTTCAAGACATGCTTCCCTGTGAGAGCTGAGGACAGGGCAGAACCCTCCCGCATGCTGCCTGACTGTAGGAGTAGCTGCTAACATCCTAATGTTAGTGGCTGGGAGAGGTTGCGGGAAAAGCATGTGTGAGCACTGGGCCTGAACTCCCGTGTATCTGAGTTGAATACAGCCATTTCCAACGACTTTCCTCAACCAGAGTGTAGCTAGGTTCCAAATCCCATGTACGAGCGGGTAGCAGACATCTGCCTCCCATGCATACACACTTCTGAGAGTTGAGCTTATGGCCTGTACCTCCACATCTAGCCTGCTGGTACCCTTGGCTTCTAAAAGGCCTAGGCTCGCTGTTTGACGGAAGTGCTGGGAGAGGTAATTGGAATCTCCCAGCACACAAGACGAGTTCCTCCAAGCTCAATTCACGATTTCCCAGTAATTCTTGTGGTAGACAGGTGCTACATACTAAGTTCCATATGTGAGAAGGTAGCTGAACGCCTTGTCCAAAAGCATTTTTTTCTGAGAGTTGAGCTCAGCCTCCGTCCCTCACAGTTCCACACTGCCTGCAGAGTGAGTTTGCAGGTCTTCAGCAGAGACGTTTGCCAGATGCTTCTGAGACGCAGGGTAACAATGCAGACCTGGAGGGTATCCCCAGGTGCAGTCGACTGGTAATCTTGGAACCTCCTGACTCAGAATACTGCTACCTTCTCACTGCCATAGGAATGCAGCTAGTTCACAGCTGGCTTCAAGGCATGCTTCCCTGTGAGAGCTGAGGACAGGGCAGAACCCTCCCGCATGCTGCCTGACTGTAGGAGTAGCTGCTAACATTATTATGTTAGTGGCTGGGAGAGGTTGCGGGAAAAGCATGTGTGAGCCCTGGGCCTGAACTCCCGTGTATCTGAGTTGAATACAGCGATTTCCAACGGCTTTCCTCAACCAGAGTGTAGCTAGGTTCCAAATCCCATGTACGAGCGGGTAGCAGACATCTGCCTCCCATGCATACACACTTCTGAGAGTTGAGCTTATGGCCTGTACCTCCACAGCCAGCCTGCTGGTACCCTTGGCTTCTAAAAGGCCTAGGCTCGCTGTTTGGCGGAAGTGCTGGGAGAGGTAATTGGAATCACCCGGCACACAAGACTAGTGCCTCCAAGCTCAGTTCAGCGATTTCCTAGTAATTCCTGTGGTAGACTGGTGCTATATACTAAGTTCCATACGTGAGAGGGTAGCTGAACGCCTTGTCCAAATCCATCTTACTTCGGAGAGTTGAGCTCAGCCTCAGTCCCTCACAGTTCCACACTGCCTGCAGAGTGAGTTTCGCAGGTCTTCAGCAGAGACGTTTGCCAGAGGCTTCTGAGACGCAGGGTAACAATGCAGACCTGGAGGGTATCCCCAGGTGCAGTCGACTGGTAATCTTGGAACCTCCTGACTCAGAATACTGCTACCTTCTCACTGCCATAGGAATGCAGCTAGTTGACAGCTGGCTTCAAGACATGCTTCCCTGTGAGAGCTGAGGACAGGGCAGAACCCTCCCGCATGCTGCCTGACTGTAGGAGTAGCTGCTAACATCCTTATGTTAGTGGCTGGGAGAGGTTGCGGGAAAAGCATGTCTGAGCACTGGGCCTGAATTCCCGTGTATCTGAGTTGAATACAGCGATTTCCAACGGCTTTCCTCAACCAGAGTGTAGCTAGGGTCCAAATCCCATGTACGAGCGGGTAGCAGACATCTGCCTCCCATGCATACACACTTCTGAGAGTTGAGCTTATGGCCTGTACCTCCACAGCCAGCCTGCTGGTACCCTTGGCTTCTAAAAGGCCTAGGCTCGCTGTTTCGCGGAAGTGCTGGGAGAGGTAATTGGAATCACCCGGCACACAAGACTAGTGCCTCCAAGCTCAGTTCAGCGATTTCCTAGTAATTCCTGTGGTAGACTGGTGCTACATACTAAGTTCCATACGTGAGAGGGTAGCTGAACGCCTTGTCCAAAACCATCTTACTTCTGAGAGTTGAGCTCAGCCTCAGTCCCTCACAGTTCCACACTGCCTGCAGAGTGAGTTTCGCAGGTCTTCAGCAGAGACGTTTGCCAGAGGCTTCTGAGACGCAGGGTAACAATGCAGACCTGGAGGGTATCCCCAGGTGCAGTCGACTGGTAATCTTGGAACCTCCTGACTGAGAATACTGCAACCTTCTCACTGCCATAGGAATGCAGCTAGTTGACAGGTGGCCTCAAGACATGCTTCCCTGTGAGTACTGAGGACAGGGCAGAACCCTCCCGCATGCTGCCTGACTGTAGGAGTAGCTGCTAACATCCTTATGTTAGTGGCTGGGAGAGGTTGCGGGAAAAGCATGTGTGAGCACTGGGCCTGAACTCCCGTGTATCTGAGTTGAATACAGCGATTTCCAACGGCTTTCCTCAACCAGAGTGTAGCTAGGTTCCAAATCCCATGTACGAGCGGGTAGCAGACATCTGCCTCCCATGCATACACACTTCTGAGAGTTGAGCTTATGGCCTGTACCTCCACAGCCAGCCTGCTGGTACCCTTGGCTTCTAAAAGGCCTAGGCTCGCTGTTTGACGGAAGTGCTGGGAGAGGTAATTGGAATCACCCGGCACACAAGACTAGTGCCTCCAAGCTCAGTTCAGCGATTTCCTAGTAATTCCGGTGGTAGACAGGTGCTATATACTAAGTTCCATATGTGAGAAGGTAGCTGAACGCCTTGTCCAAAAGCATCTTATTTCTGAGAGTTGAGCACACCCTCAGTCCCTCACACTTCCACACTGCCTGCAGAGTGAGTTTCACACGTCTTCACGAGAGACGATTGCCAGAGGCTTCTGAGTACAAGTTAACAATGCAGACCTGGAGGGTATCTCCAGGTGCAGTAGAGTGGTAATCTGGGAACCTCCTGACTCAGAGTACTGCTACCTTCTCACTGCCATAGGAATGCAGCTAGTTGACAGCTAGCTGGCTTCAAGACATGCTTCCCTGAGAGAGCTGAGGACAGGGCAGAACCCTCCCGCCTGCTGCCTGACTGTAGGAGTAGCTGCTAACATCCTAATGTTAGTGGCTGGGAGATGTTGCGGGAAAAGCATGTGTGAGCACTGGGCCTGAACTCCCGTGTATCTGAGTTGAATACAGCGATTTCCAAAGGATTTCCTCAACCAGAGTGTACCTAGGTTCCAAATCCCATGTACGAGCGGGTAGCAGACATCTGCCTCCCATGCATACACACTTCTGAGAGTTGAGCTTATGGCCTGTACCTCCACATCCAGCCTGCTGGTACCCTTGGCTACTAAAAGGCCTAGGCTCGCTGTTTGACGGAAGTGCTGGGAGAGGTAATTGGAATCTCCCGGCACACAAGACGAGTGCCTCCAAGCTCAATTCACGATTTCCCAGTAATTCTTGTAGTAGACAGGTGCTACATACTAAGTTCCATATGTGAGAAGGTAGCTGAACGCCTTGTCCAAAACCATCTTACTTCTGAGAGTTGAGCACACCCTCAGTCCCTCACACTTCCACACTGCATGCAGAGTGAGTTTCACACGTCTTCACCAGAGACGATTGCCAGAGGCTTCTGAGTACAAGTTAACAATGCAGACCTGGAGGGTATCTCCAGGTGCAGTAGAGTGGTAATCTTGGAACCTCCTGACTCAGAGTACTGCTACCTTCTCACTGCCATAGGAATGCAGCTAGTTGACAGCTGGCTTCAAGACATGCTTCCCTGTGAGAGCTGAGGACAGGGCAGAACCCTCCCGCATCCTGCCTGACTGTAGGAGTAGCTGCTAACATCCTAATGTTAGTGGCTGGGAGAGGTTGCGGGAAAAGCATGTGTGAGCACTGGGCCTGAACTCCCGTGTATCTGAGTTGAATACAGCGATTTCCAACGGCTTTCCTCAACCAGAGTGTAGCTAGGTTCCGAATCCCATGTCGAGCGGGTAGCAGACATCTGCCTCCCATGCATACACACTTCTGAGAGTTGAGCTTATGGCCTGTACCTCCACAGCCAGCCTGCTGGTACACTTGGCTTCTAAAAGTCCTAGGCTCGCTGTTGACAGAAGTGCTGGGAGAGGTAATTGGAATCTCCCGGCACACAAGACGAGTGCCTCCAAGCTCAATTAACGATTTCCCAGTAATTCTTGTGGTAGACAGGTGCTACATACTATGTTCCATATGTGAGATGGTAGCTGAACGCCTTGTCCAAAAGCATCTTACTTCTGAGAGTTGAGCCCACCCTCAGTCCCTCACAGTTCCACACTGCCTGCAGAGTGAGTTTCACACGTCTTCACCAGAGACGATTGCCAGAGGCTTCTGAGTACAAGTTAACAATGCAGACCTGGAGGGTATCTCCAGGTGCAGTAGTGTGGTAATCTTGGAACCTCCTGACTCAGAGTACTGCTACCTTCTCACTGCCATAGGAATGCAGCTAGTTGACAGCTGGCTTCAAGACATGCTTCCCTGTGAGAGCTGAGGACAGGGCAGAAGCCTCCCGCATCCTGCCTGACTGTAGGAGTAGCTGCTAACATCCTAATGTTAGTGGCTGGGAGAGGTTGCGGGAAAAACATGTGTGAGCACTGGGCCTGAACTCCCGTGTATCTGAGTTGAATACAGCGATTTCCAATGGCCTTCTTCAATCACAGTGTAGCTAGGTTCCAACTCCCATGTCCGAGTGGGTAGCAGACATCTGCCTCCCATGCATACACACTTCTGAGAGTTGAGCTTATGGCCTGTACCTCCACATCCAGCCTGCTGGTACCCTTGGCTTCTAAAAGGCCTAGGCTCGCTGTTTGACGGAAGTGCTGGGAGAGGTAATTGGAATCACCCGGCACACCAGACTAGTGCCTCCAAGCTCAGTTCAGCGATTTCCTAGTAATTCCTGTGGTAGACTGGTGCTACATACTAAGTTCCATACGTGAGAGGGTAGCTGAACTCCTTGTCCAAAACCATCTTACTTCGGAGAGTTGAGCTCAGCCTCAGTCCCTCACAGGTCCACACTGCCTGCAGAGTGAGTTTCGCAGGTCTTCAGCAGAGACGTTTGCCAGAGGCTTCTGAGACGCAGGGTAACAATGCAGACCTGGAGGGTATCCCCAGGTGGAGTCGACTGGTAATCTTGGAACCTCCTGACTCAGAATACTGCTACCTTCTCACTGCCATAGGAATGCAGCTAGTTGACAGCTAGCTGGCTTCAAGACATACTTCCCTGAGAGAGCTGAGGACAGGGCAGACCCCTCCCGCATGCTGCCTGACTGTAGGAGTAGCTGCTAACATCCTAATGTTAGTGGCTGGGAGAGGTTGCGGGAAAAGCATGTGTGAGCACTGGGCCTGAACTCCCGTGTATCTGAGTTGAATACAGCGATTTCCAACGGCTTTCCTCAACCAGAGTGTAGCTAGGTTCCAAATCCCATGTACGAGCGGGTAGCAGACATCTGCCTCCCATGCATACACACTTCTGAGAGTTGAGCTTATGGCCTGTACCTCCACATCCAGCCTGCTGGTACCCTTGGCTTCTAAAAGGCCTAGGCTCGCTGTTTGACGGAAGTGCTGGGAGAGGTAATTGGAATCTCCCGGCACACAAGACGAGTGCCTCCAAGCTCAATTCACGATTTCCCAGTAATTCTTGTGGTAGACAGGTGCTACATACTAAGTTCCATATGTGAGATGGTAGCTGAACGCCTTGTCCAAAAGCATCTTACTTCTGAGAGTTGAGCCCTCCCTCAGTCCCTCACAGTTCCACACTGCCTGCAGAGTGAGTTTCACACGTCTTCACCAGAGACGATTGCCAGAGGCTTCTGAGTACAAGTTAACAATGCAGACATGGAGGGTATCTCCAGGTGCAGTAGAGTGGTAATCTTGGAACCTCCTGACTCAGAGTACTGCTACCTTCTCACTGCCATAGAAATGCAGCTAGTTGACAGCTGGCTTCGAGACATGCTTCCCTGTGAGAGCTGAGGACAGGGCAGAACCCTCCCGCATCCTGCCTGACTGTAGGAGTAGCTGCTAACATCCTAATGTTAGTAGCTGGGAGAGGTTGCGGGAAAAGCATGTGTGAGCACTGGGCCTGAACTCCCGTGTATCTGAGTTGAATACAGCGATTTCCAACGGCTTTCCTCAACCAGAGTGTAGCTAGGTTCCAAATCCCATGTACGAGCGTGTAGCAGACATCTGCCTCCCATGCATACACACTTCTGAGAGTTGAGCTTATGGCCTGTACCTCCACAGCCAGCCTGCTGCTACCCTTGGCTTCTAAAACGCCTAGGCTCGCTGTTTGACGGAAGTGCTGGGAGAGGTAATTGGAATCTCCCGGCACACAAGACGAGTGCCTCCAAGCTCAGTTCAGCGATTTCCTAGTAATTCCTGTGGTAGACTGGTGCTACATACTAAGTTCCATACGTGAGAGTGTAGCTGAACGCCTTGTCCAAAACCATCTTACTTCGGAGAGTTGAGCTCAGCCTCAGTCCCTCACAGTTCCACACTGCCTGCAGAGTGAGTTTCGCAGGTCTTCAGCAGAGACGTTTGCCAGAGGCTTCTGAGACGCAGGGTAACAATGCAGACCTGGAGGGTATCCCCAGGTGCAGTCGACTGGTAATCTTGGAACCTCCTGACTCAGAATACTGCTACCTTCTCACTGCCATAGGAATGCAGCTAGTTGACAGCTGGCTTCAAGACATGCTTCCCTGTGAGAGCTGAGGACAGGGCAGAACCCTCCCGCATGCTGCCTGACTGTAGGAGTAGCTGCTAACATCCTTATGTTAGTGGCTGGGAGAGGTTGCGGGAAAAGCATGTGTGAGCACTGGGCCTGAACTCCCGTGTATCTGAGTTGAATACAGCGATTTCCAACGGCTTTCCTCAACCAGAGTGTAGCTAGGTTCCAAATCCCATGTACGAGCGGGTAGCAGACATCTGCCTCCCATGCATACACACTTCTGAGAGTTGAGCTTATGGCCTGTACCTCCACATCCAGCCTGCTGGTACCCTTGGCTTCTAAAAGGCCTAGGCTCGCTGTTTGACGGAAGTGCTGGGAGAGGTAATTGGAATCTCCCGGCACACAAGACGAGTGCCTCCAAGCTCAATTCACGATTTCCCAGTAATTCTTGTGGTAGACAGGTGCTACATACTAAGTTCCATATGTGAGAAGGTAGCTGAACGCCTTGTCCAAAAGCATCTTACTTCTGAGAGTTGAGCACACCCTCAGTCCCTCACACTTCCACACTGCCTGCAGAGTGAGTTTCACACGTCTTCACCAGGACGATTGCCAGAGGCTTCTGAGTACAAGTTAACAATGCAGACCCGGAGGTTATCTCCAGGTGCAGTAGAGTGGTAATCTTGGAACCTCCTGACTCAGAGTACTGCTACCTTCTCACTGCCATAGGAATGCAGCTAGTTGACAGCTGGCTTCGAGACATGCTTCCCTGTGAGAGCTGAGGACAGGGCAGAACCCTCCCGCATCCTGCCTGACTGTAGGAGTAGCTGCTAACATCCTAATGTTAGTGGCTGGGAGAGGTTGCGGGAAAAGCATGTGTGAGCACTGGGCCTGAACTCCCGTGTATCTGAGTTGAATACAGCGATTTCCAATGGCCTTCTTCAATCACAGTGTAGCTAGGTTCCAACTCCCATGTCCGAGTGGGTAGCAGACATCTGCCTCCCATGCATACACACTTCTGAGAGTTGAGCTTATGGCCTGTACCTCCACAGCCAGCCTGCTGGTACCCTTGGCTTCTAAAAGGCCTAGGCTCGCTGTTTGGCGAAAGTGCTGGGAGAGGTAATTGGAATCACCCGTCACACAAGACTAGTGCCTCCAAGCTCAGTTCAGCGATTTCCTAGTAATTCCTGTGGTAGACTGGTGCTACATACTAAGTTCCATACGTGAGAGGGTAGCTGAACGCCTTGTCCAAAACCATCTTACTTCGGAGAGTTGAGCTCAGCCTCAGTCCCTCACAGTTCCACACTGCCTGCAGAGTGAGTTTCGCAGGTCTTCAGCAGAGACGTTTGCCAGAGGCTTCTGAGACGCAGGGTAACAATGCAGACCTGGAGGGTATCCCCAGGTGCAGTCGACTGGTAATCTTGGAACCTCCTGACTCAGAATACTGCTACCATCTCACTGCCATAGGAATGCAGCTAGTTGACAGCTGGCTTCAAGACATGCTTCCCTGTGAGAGCTGAGGACAGGGCAGAACCCTCCCGCATGCTGCCTGACTGTAGGAGTAGCTGCTAACATCCTTATGTTAGTGGCTGGGAGAGGTTGCGGGAAAAGCATGTGTGAGCACTGGGCCTGAACTCCCGTGTACCTGAGTTGAATACAGCGATTTCCAACGGCTTTCCTCAACCAGAGTGTAGCTAGGTTCCAAATCCCATGTACGAGCGGGTAGCAGACATCTGCCTCCCATGCATACACACTTCTGAGAGTTGAGCTTATGGCCTGTACCTCCACAGCCAGCCTGCTGGTACCCTTGGCTTCTAAAAGGCCTAGGCTCGCTGTTTGGCGAAAGTGCTGGGAGAGGTAATTGGAATCACCCGGCACACAAGACTAGTGCCTCCAAGCTCAGTTCAGCGATTTCCTAGTAATTCCTGTGGTAGACTGGTGCTACATACTAAGTTCCATACGTGAGAGGGTAGCTGAACGCCTTGTCCAAAACCATCTTACTTCTGAGAGTTGAGCTCAGCCTCAGTCCCTCACAGTTCCACACTGCCTGCAGAGTGAGTTTCGCAGGTCTTCAGCAGAGACGTTTGCCAGAGGCTTCTGAGAAGCAGGGTAACAATGCAGACCTGGAGGGTATCCCCAGGTGCAGTCGACTGGTAATCTTGGAACCTCCTGACTCAGAATACTGCTACCATCTCACTGCCATAGGAATGCAGCTAGTTGACAGCTGGCTTCAAGACATGCTTCCCTGTGAGAGCTGAGGACAGGGCAGAACCCTCCCGCATGCTGCCTGACTGTAGGAGTAGCTGCTAACATCCTTATGTTAGTGGCTGGGAGAGGTTGCGGGAAAAGCATGTGTGACCACTGGGCCTGAACTCCCGTGTACCTCAGTTGAATACAGCGATTTCCAACGGCTTTCCTCAAACAGAGTGTAGCTAGGTTCCAAATCCCATGTACGAGCGGGTAGCAGACATCTGCCTCCCATGCATACACACTTCTGAGAGTTGAGCTTATGGCCTGTACCTCCACAGCCAGCCTGCTGGTACCCTTGGCTTCTAAAAGGCCTAGGCTCGCTGTTTGGCTAAAGTGCTGGGAGAGGTAATTGGAATCACCCGGCACACAAGACTAGTGCCTCCAAGCTCAGTTCAGCGATTTCCTAGTAATTCCTGTGGTAGACTGGTGCTACATACTAAGTTCCATACGTGAGAGGGTAGCTGAACGCCTTGTCCAAAACCATCTTACTTCTGAGAGTTGAGCTCAGCCTCAGTCCCTCACAGTTCCACACTGCCTGCAGAGTGAGTTTCGCAGGTCTTCAGCAGAGACGTTTGCCAGAGGCTTCTGAGACGCAGGGTAACAATGCAGACCTGGAGGGTATCCCCAGGTGCAGTCGACTGGTAATCTTGGAACCTCCTGACTCAGAATACTGCTACCTTCTCACTGCCATAGGAATGCAGCTAGTTGACAGCTGGCTTCAAGACATGCTTCCCTGTGAGAGCTGAGGACAGGGCAGAACCCTCCCGCATGCTGCCTGACTGTAGGAGTAGCTGCTAACATCCTTATGTTAGTGGCTGGGAGAGGTTGCGGGAAAAGCATGTGTGAGCACTGGGCCTGAACTCCCGTGTATCTGAGTTGAATACAGCGATTTCCAACGGCTTTCCTCAACCAGAGTGTAGCTAGGTTCCAAATCCCATGTACGAGCGGGTAGCAGACATCTGCCTCCCATGCATACACACTTCTGAGAGTTGAGCTTATGGCCTGTACCTCCACAGCCAGCCTGCTGGTACCCTTGGCTTCTAAAAGGCCTAGGCTCGCTGTTTGACGGAAGTGCTGGGAGAGGTAATTGGAATCTCCCGGCACACAAGACGAGTGCCTCCAAGCTCAATTCACGATTTCCCAGTAATTCTTGTGGTAGACAGGTGCTACATACTAAGTTCCATATGTGAGAAGGTAGCTGAAAGCCTTGTCCAAAAGCATCTTACTTCTGAGAGTTGAGCACACCCTCAGTCCCTCACACTTCCACACTGCCAGCAGAGTGAGTTTCACACGTCTTCACCAGGACGATTGCCAGAGGCTTCTGAGTACAAGTTAACAATGCAGACCTGGAGGTTATCTCCAGGTGCAGTAGAGTGGTAATCTTGGAACCTCCTGACTCAGAGTACTGCTACCTTCTCACTGCCATAGGAATGCAGCTAGTTGACAGCTGGCTGGCTTCAAGACATGCTTCCATGAGAGAGCTGAGGACAGGGCAGAACCCTCCCGCATGCTGCCTGACTGTAGGAGTAGCTGCTAACATCCTTATGTTAGTGGCTGTGAGAGGTTGCGGGAAAAGCATGTGTGAGCACTGGGCCTGAACTCCCGTGTATCTGAGTTGAATACAGCGATTTCCAACGGCTTTCCTCAACCAGAGTGTAGCTAGGTTCCAAATCCCATGTACGAGCGGGTAGCAGATATCTGCCTCCCGAGCATACACACTTCTGTGAGTTGAGCTTATGGCCTGTACCTCCACATCCAGCCTGCTGGTACCCTTGGCTTCTAAAAGGCCTAGGCTCACTGTTTGGGGGAAGTGCTGGGAGAGGTAATTGGAATCACCCGGCACACAAGACTAGTGCCTCCAAGCTCAGTTCAGCGATTTCCTAGTAATTCCTGTGGTAGACTGGTGCTACATACTAAGTTCCATACGTGAGAGGGTAGCTGAACGCCTTGTCCAAAACCATCTTACTTCTGAGAGTTGAGCTCAGCCTCAGTCCCTCACAGTTCGACACTGCCTGCAGAGTGAGTTTCGCAGGTCTTCAGCAGAGACGTTTGCCAGAGGCTTCTGAGACCCAGGGTAACAATGCAGACCTGGAGGGTATCCCCAGGTGCAGTCGACTGGTAATCTTGGAACCTCCTGACTCAGAATACTGCTACCTTCTCACTGCCATAGTAATGCAGCTAGTTCACAGCTGGCTTCAAGACATGCTTCCCTGTGAGAGCTGAGGACAGGGCAGAACCCTCCCGCATGCTGCCTGACTGTAGGAGTAGCTGCTAACATCCTTATGTTAGGGCTGGGAGAGGTTGCGGGAAAAGCATGTGTGAGCACTGGGCCTGAACTCCCGTGTACCTGAGTTGAATACAGCGATTTCCAACGGCTTTCCTCAACCAGAGTGTAGATAGGTTCCAAATCCCATGTACGAGCGGGTAGCAGACATCTGCCTCCCATGCATACACACTTCTGAGAGTTGAGCTTATGGCCTGTACCTCCACAGCCAGCCTGCTGGTACCCTTGGCTTCTAAAAGGCCTAGGCTCGCTGTTTGGCGGAAGTGCTGGGAGAGGTAATTGGAATCACCCGGCACACAAGACTAGTGCCTCCAAGCTCAGTTCAGCGATTTCCTAGTAATTCCTGTGGTAGACTGGTGCTACATACTAAGTTCCATACGTGAGAGGGTAGCTGAACGCCTTGTCCAAAACCATCTTACTTCTGAGAGTTGAGCTCAGCCTCAGTCCCTCACAGTTCCACACTGCCTGCAGAGTGAGTTTCGCAGGTCTTCAGCAGAGACGTTTGCCAGAGGCTTCTGAGACGCAGGGTAACAATGCAGACCTGGAGGGTATCCCCAGGTGCAGTCGACTGGTAATCTTGGAAGCTCCTGACTCAGAATACTGCTACCTTCTCACTGCCATAGGAATGCAGCTAGTTCACAGCTGGCTTCAAGACATGCTTCCCTGTGAGAGCTGAGGACAGGGCAGAACCCTCCCGCATGCTGCCTGACTGTAGGAGTAGCTGCTAACATCCTTATGTTAGTGGCTGGGAGAGGTTGCGGAAAAGCATGTGTGAGCACTGGGCCTGAACTCCCGTGTACCTGAGTTGAATACAGCTATTTCCAACGGCTTTCCTCAACCAGAGTGTAGCTAGGTTCCAAATCCCATGTACGAGCGGGTAGCAGACATCTGCCTCGCATGCATACACACTTCTGAGAGTTGAGCTTATGGCCTGTACCTCCACATCCAGCCTGCTGGTACCCTTGGCTTCTAAAAGGCCTAGGCTCGCTGTTTGGCGGAAGTGCTGGGAGAGGTAATTGGAATCACCCGGCACACAAGACTAGTGCCTCCAAGCTCAGTTCAGCGATTTCCTAGTAATTCCTGTGGTAGACTGGTGCTACATACTAAGTTCCATACGTGAGAGGGTAGCTGAACGCCTTGTCCAAAACCATCTTACTTCTGAGAGTTGAGCTCAGCCTCAGTCCCTCACAGTTCCACACTGCCTGCAGAGTGAGTTTCGCAAGTCTTCAGCAGAGACGTTTGCCAGAGGCTTCTGAGACGCAGGGTAACAATGCAGACATGGAGGGTATCCCCAGGTGCAGTCGACTGGTAATCTTGGAACCTCCTGACTCAGAATACTGCTACCTTCTCACTGCCATAGGAATGCAGCTAGTTGACAGCTGGCTTCAAGACATGCTTCCCTGTGAGAGCTGAGGACAGGGCAGAACCCTCCCGCATGCTGCCTGACTGTAGAAGTAGCTGCTAACATCCTTATGTTAGTGGCTGGGAGAGGTTGCGGGAAAAGCATGTGTGAGCACTGGGCCTGAACTCCCGTGTATCTGAGTTGAATACAGCGATTTCCAACGGCTTTCCTCAACCAGAGTGTAGCTAGGTTCCAAATCCCATGTACGAGCGGGTAGCAGACATCTGCCTCCCATGCATACACACTTCTGAGAGTTGAGCTTATGGCCTGTACCTCCACAGCCAGCCTGCTGGTACCCTTGGCTTCTAAAAGGCCTAGGCTCGCTGTTTGACGGAAGTGCTGGGAGAGGTAATTGGAATCTCCCGGCACACAAGACGAGTGCCTCCAAGCTCAATTTTCGATTTCCCAGTAATTCTTGTGGTAGACAGGTGCTACATACTATGTTCCATATGTGAGAAGGTAGCTGAACGCCTTGTCCAAAAGCTTCTTACTTCTGAGAGTTGAGAACACCCTCAGTCCCTCACACTTCCACACTGCCTGCAGAGTGAGTTTCACACGTCTTCACCAGAGACGATTGCCAGAGGCTTCTGAGTACAAGTTAACAATGCAGACCTGGAGGGTATCTCCAGGTGCAGTAGAGTGGTAATCATGGAACCTCCTGACTCAAAGTACTGCTACCTTCTCACTGCCATAGGAATGAAGCTAGTTGACAGCTGGCTTCAAGACATGCTTCCCTGTGAGAGCTGAGGACAGGGCAGAACCCTTCCGCATCCTGCCTGATTGTAGGAGTAGCTGCTAACATCCTTATGTTAGTGGCTGGGAGAGGTTGCGGGAAAAGCATGTGTGAGCACTGGGCCTGAACTCCTGTGTATCTGAGTTGAATACAGCGAATTCCAATGGCCTTCTTCAATCACAGTGTAGGTAGGTTCCAACTCCCATGTACGAGTGGGTAGCAGACATCTGCCTCCCATGCATACACACTTCTGAGAGTTGAGCTTATGGCCTGTACCTCCACATCCAGCCTGCTGGTACCCTTGGCTTCTAAAAGGCCTAGGCTCGCTGTTTGACGGAAGTGCTGGGAGAGGTAATTGGAATCACCCGGCACACAAGACTAGTGCCTCCAAGCTCAGTTCAGCGATTTCCTAGTAATTCCTGTGGTAGACTGGTGCTACATACTAAGTTCCATACGTGAGAGGGTAGCTGAACGCCTTGTCCAAAACCATCTTACTTCTGAGAGTTGAGCTCAGCCTCAGTCCCTCACAGTTCCACACTGCCTGCAGAGTGAGTTTCGCAGGTCTTCAGCAGAGACGTTTGCCAGAGGCTTCTGACACGCAGGGTAACAATGCAGACCTGGAGGGTATCCCCAGGTGCAGTCGACTGGAAATCTTGGAACCTCCTGACTCAGAATACTGCTACATTCTCACTGCCATAGGAATGCAGCTAGTTGACAGCTGGCTTCAAGACATGCTTCCCTGTGAGAGCTGAGGACAGGGCAGAACCCTCCCGCATGCTGCCTGACTGTAGGAGTAGCTGCTAACATCCTAATGTTAGTGGCTGGGAGAGGTTGCGGGAAAAGCATGTGTGAGCACTGGGCCTGAACTCCCGTGTATCTGAGTTGAATACAGCGATTTCCAATGGCCTTCTTCAATCACAGTGTAGCTATGTTCCAACTCCCATGTCCGAGTGGGTAGCAGACATCTGCCTCCCATGCATACACACTTCTGAGAGTTGAGCTTATGGCCTGTACCTCCACATCAAGCCTGCTGGTACCCTTGGCTTCTAAAAGGCCTAGGCTCGGTGTTTGACGGAAGTGCTGGGAGAGGTAATTGGAATCACCCGGCACACAAGACTAGTGCCTCCAAGCTCAGTTCAGCGATTTCCTAGTAATTCCTGTGGTAGACTGGTGCTACATACTAAGTTCCATACGTGAGAGGGTAGCTGAACGCCTTGTCCAAAACCATCTTACTTCTGAGAGTTGAGCTCAGCCTGAGTCCCTTACAGTTCCACACTGCCTGCAGAGTGAGTTTCGCAGGTCTTCAGCAGAGACGTTTGCCAGAGGCTTCTGAGACGCAGGGTAACAATGCAGACCTGGAGGGTATCCCCAGGTGCAGTCGACTGGTAATCTTGGAACCTCCTGACTCAGAATACTGCTACCTTCTCACTGCCATAGGAATGCAGCTAGTTGACAGCTGGCTTCAAGACATGCTTCCCTGTGAGAGCTGAGGACAGGGCAGAACCCTCCCGCATGCTGCCTGACTGTAGGAGTAGCTGCTAACATCCTTATGTTAGTGGCTGGGAGAGGTTGCGGGAAAAGCATGTGTGAGCACTGGGCCTGAACTCCCGTGTATCTGAGTTGAATACAGCGATTTCCAACGGCTTTCCTCAACCAGAGTGTAGCTAGGTTCCAACTCCCATGTACGAGCGGGTAGCAGATATCTGCCTCCCGAGCATACACACTTCTGAGAGTTGAGCTTATGGCCTGTACCTCCACATCCAGCCTGCTGGTACCCTTGGCTTCTAAAAGGCCTAGGCTCACTGTTTGGGGGAAGTGCTGGGAGAGGTAATTGGAATCACCCGGCACACAAGACTAGTGCCTCCAAGCTCAGTTCAGCGATTTCCTAGTAATTCCTGTGGTAGACTGGTGCTACATACTAAGTTCCATACGTGAGAGGGTAGCTGAACGCCTTGTCCAAAACCATCTTACTTCTGAGAGTTGAGCTCAGCCTCAGTCCCTCACAGTTCCACACTGCCTGCAGAGTGAGTTTCGCAGGTCTTCAGCAGAGACGTTTGCCAGAGGCTTCTGAGACGCAGGGTAACAATGCAGACCTGGAGGGTATCCCCAGGTGAAGTCGACTGGTAATCTTGGAACCTCCTGACTCAGAATACTGCTACCTTCTCACTGCCATAGGAATGCAGCTAGTTGACAGCTGGCTTCAAGACATGCTTCCCTGTGAGAGCTGAGGACAGGGCAGAACCCTCCCGCATGCTGCCTGACTGTAGGAGTAGCTGATAACATCCTAATGTTAGTGGCTGGGAGAGGTTGCGGGAAAAGCATGTGTGAGCACTGGGCCTGAACTCCCGTGTATCTGAGTTGAATACAGCGATTTCCAACGCCTTTCCTCAACCAGAGTGTAGATAGGTTCCAAATCCCATGTACGAGCGGGTAGCAGACATCTGCCTCCCATGCATACACACTTCTGAGAGTTGAGCTTATGGCCTGTACCTCCACATCCAGCCTGCTGGTACCCTTGGCTTCTAAAAGGCCTAGGCTCGCTGTTTGGCGGAAGTGCTGGGAGAGGTAATTGGAATCACCCGGCACACAAGACTAGTGCCTCCAAGCTCAGTTCAGCGATTTCCTAGTAATTCCTGTGGTAGACTGGTGCTACATACTAAGTTCCATACGTGAGAGGGTAGCAGAACGCCTTGTCCAAAACCATCTTACTTCTGAGAGTTGAGCTCAGCCTCAGTCCCTCACAGTTCCACACTGCCTGCAGAGTGAGTTTCGCAGGTCTTCAGCAGAGACGTTTGCCAGAGGCTTCTGAGACGCAGGGTAACAATGCAGACCTGGAGGGTATCCCCAGGTGCAGTCGACTGGTAATCTTGGAACCTCCTGACTCAGAATACTGCTACCTTCTCACTGCCATAGGAATGCAGCTAGTTGACAGCTGGCTTCAAGACATGCTTCCCTGTGAGAGCTGAGGACAGGGCAGAACCCTCCCGCATGCTGCCTGACTGTAGGAGTAGCTGCTAACATCCTTATGTTAGTGGCTGGGAGAGGTTGCGGGAAAAGCATGTGTGAGCACTGGGCCTGAACTCCCGTGTATCTGAGTTGAATACAGCGATTTCCAACGGCTTTCCTCAACCAGAGTGTAGCTAGGTTCCAAATCCCATGAACGAGCGGGTAGCAGACATCTGCCTCCCATGCATACACACTTCTGAGAGTTGAGGTTATGGCCTGTACCTCCACAGCCAGCCTGCTGGTACCCTTGGCTTCTAAAAGGCCTAGGCTCGCTGTTTGACGGAAGTGCTGGGAGAGGTAATTGGAATCTCCCGGCACACAAGACGAGTGCCTCCAAGCTCAATTAACGATTTCCCAGTAATTCTTGTGGTAGACAGGTGCTACATACTAAGTTCCTTATGTGAGAAGGTAGCTGAACGCCTTGTCCAAAAGCATCTTACTTCTGAGAGTTGAGAACACCCTCAGTCCCTCACACTTCCACACTGCCTGCAGAGTGAGTTTCACACGTCTTCACCAGGACGATTGCCAGAGGCTTCTGAGTACAAGTTAACAATGCAGACCTGGAGGGTATCTCCAGGTGCAGTAGAGTGGTAATCTTGGAAACTCCTGACTCAGAGTACTGCTACCTTCTCACTGCCATAGGAATGCAGCTAGTTGACAGCTGGCTTCAAGACATGCTTCCCTGTGAGAGCTGAGGAGAGGGCAGAACCCTCCCGCATCCTGCCTGACTGTAGTAGTAGCTGCTAACATCCTTATGTTAGTGGCTGGGAGAGGTTGCTGGAAAAGCATGTGTGAGCACTGGGCCTGAACTCCCGTGTATCTGAGTTGAATACAGCGATTTCCAACGGCTTTCCTCAACCAGAGTGTAGCTAGGTTCCAAATCCCATGTCCGAGTGGGTAGCAGACATCTGCCTCCCATGCATACACACTTCTGAGAGTTGAGCTTATGGCCTGTACCTCCACAGCCAGCCTGCTGGTACCCTTGGCTTCTAAAAGGCCTAGGCTCGCTGTTTGACGCAAGTGCTGGGAGAGGTAATTGGAATCACCCGGCACACAAGACTAGTGCCTCCAAGCTCAGTTCAGCGATTTCCTAGTAATTCCTGTGGTAGACTGGTGCTACATACTAAGTTCCATACGTGAGAGGGTAGCTGAACGCCTTGTCCAAAACCATCTTACTTCTGAGAGTTGAGCTCAGCCTCAGTCCCTCACAGTTCCACACTGCCTGCAGAGTGAGTTTCACAGGTCTTCAGCAGAGACGTTTGCCAGAGGCTTCTGAGACGCAGGGTAACAATGCAGACCTGGAGGGTATCCCCAGGTGCAGTCGACTGGTAATCTTGGAACCTCCTGACTCAGAATACTGCTACCTTCTCACTGCCATAGGAATGCAGCTAGTTGACAGCTGGCTTCAAGACATGCTTCCCTGTGAGAGCTGAGGACAGGGCAGAACCCTCCCGCATGCTGCCTGACTGTAGGAGTAGCGGCTAACATCCTTATGTTAGTGGCTATGAGAGGTTGCGGGAAAAGCATGTGTGAGCACTGGGCCTGAACTCCCGTGTATCTGAGTTGAATACAGCGATTTCCAACGGCTTTCCTCAACCACAGTGTAGCTAGGTTCCAAATCCCATGTACGAGCGGGTAACAGACATCTGCCTCCCATGCATACACACTTCTGAGAGTTGAGCTTATGGCCTGTACCTCCACAGCCAGCCTGCCTGTACCCTTGGCTTCTAAAAGGCCTAGGCTCGCTGTTTGACGGAAGTTCTGAGAGAGGTAATTGGAATCTCCCGGCACACAAGACGAGTGCCTCCAAGCTCAATTCACGATTTCCCAGTAATTCTTGTGGTAGACAGGTGCTACATACTAAGTTCCATATGTGAGAAGGTAGCTGAACGCCATGTCCAAAAGCATCTTACTTCTGAGAGTTGAGCACACCCTCAGTCCCTCACACTTCCACACTGCCTGCAGAGTGAGTTTCACACGTCTTCACCAGGACGATTGCCAGAGGCTTCTGAGTACAAGTTAACAATGCAGACCTGGAGGGTATCTCCAGGTGCAGTAGAGTGGTAACCATGGAACCTCCTGACTCAGAGTACTGCTACCTTCTCACTGCCATAGGAATGCAGCTAGTTGACAGCTGGCTTCAAGACATGCTTCCCTGTGAGAGCTGAGGACAGGGCAGAACCCTCCCGCATCCTGCCTGACTGTAGGAGTAGCTGCTAACATCCTAATGTTAGTGGCTGGGAGAGGTTGCGGGAAAAGCATGTGTGAGCACTGGGCCTGAACTCCCGTGTATCTGAGTTGAATACAGCGATTTCCAATGGCCTTCTTCAATCACAGTGTAGCTAGGTTCCAACTCCCATGTCCGAGTGGGTAGCAGACATCTGCCTCCCATGCATACACACTTCTGAGAGTTGAGCTTATGGCCTGTACCTCCACATCCAGCCTGCTGGTACCCTTGGCTTCTAAAAGGCCTAGGCTCGCTGTTTGACGGAAGTGCTGGGAGAGGTAATTGGAATCACCCGGCACACAAGACTAGTGCCTCCAAGCTCAGTTCAGCGATTTCCTAGTAATTCCTGTGGTAGACTGGTGCTACATACTAAGTTCCATACGTGAGAGGGTAGCTGAACGCCTTGTCCAAAACCATCTTACTTCTGAGAGTTGAGCTCAGCCTCAGTCCCTCACAGTTCCACACTGCCTGCAGAGTGAGTTTCGCAGGTCTTCAGCAGAGACGTTAGCCAGAGGCTTCTGACACGCAGGGTAACAATGCAGACCTGGAGGGTATCCCCAGGTGCAGTCGACTGGTAATCTTGGAACCTCCTGACTCAGAATACTGCTACCTTCTCAC
Organism: Canis aureus; assembly: GCF_053574225.1. Lineage (NCBI taxonomy): Eukaryota > Metazoa > Chordata > Mammalia > Carnivora > Canidae > Canis > Canis aureus. The sequence continues at coordinate 66,956,421 of NC_135626.1, read as the reverse complement.
TGCCATAGGAATGCAGCTAGTTGACAGCTGGCTTCAAGACATGCTTCCCTGTGAGAGCTGAGGACAGGGCAGAACCCTCCCGCATGCTGCCTGACTGTAGGAGTAGCTGCTAACATCCTTATGTTAGTGGCTGGGAGAGGTTGCGGGAAAAGCATGTGTGAGCACTGGGCCTGAACTCCCGTGTATCTGAGTTGAATACAGCGATTTCCAATGGCCTTCTTCAATCACAGTGTAGCTAGGTTCCAACTCCCATGTCCGAGTGGGTAGCAGACATCTGCCTCCCATGCATACACACTTCTGAGTGTTGAGCTTATGGCCTGTACCTCCACATCCAGCCTGCTGGTACCCTTGGCTTCTAAAAGGCCTAGGCTCGCTGTTTGACGGATGTGCTGGGAGAGGTAATTGGAATCACCCGGCAAACAAGACTAGTGCCTCCAAGCTCAGTTCAGCGATTTCCTAGTAATTCCTGTGGTAGACTGGTGCTACATACTAAGTTCCATACGTGAGAGGGTAGCTGAACGCCTTGTCCAAAACCATCTTACTTCTGAGAGTTGAGCTCAGCCTCAGTCCCTCACAGTTCCACACTGCCTGCAGAGTGAGTTTCGCAGGTCTTCAGCAGAGACTTTTGCCAGAGGCTTCTGAGACGCAGGGTAACAATGCAGACCTGGAGGGTATCCCCAGGTGCAGTCGACTGGTAATCTTGGAACCTCCTGACTCAGAATACTGCTACCTTCTCACTGCCATAGGAATGCAGCTAGTTGACAGCTGGCTTCAAGACATGCTTCCCTGTGAGAGCTGAGGACAGGGCAGAACCCTCCCGCATGCTGCCTGACTGTAGGAGTACCTGCTAACATCCTTATGTTAGTGGCTGGGAGAGGTTGCGGGAAAAGCATGTGTGAGCACTGGGCCTGAACTCCCGTGTATCTGAGTTGAATACAGCGATTTCCAACGGCTTTCCTCAACCAGAGTGTAGCTAGGTTCCAAATCCCATGTACGAGCGGGTAGCAGACATCTGCCTCCCATGCATACACACTTCTGAGAGTTGAGGTTATGGCCTGTACCTCCACAGCCAGCCTGCTGGTACCCTTGGCTTCTAAAAGGCCAAGGCTCGCTGTTTGACGGAAGTGCTGGGAGAGGTAATTGGAATCTCCCGGCAGGGATCCCTGGGTGGCGCAGCCGTTTAGCGCCTGCCTTTGGCCCAGGGCGCGATCTTGGAGACCCCGGATTGAATCCCACGTCGGGCTCCCGGTGCATGGAGCCTGCTTCTTCCTCTGTCTGTGTCTCTGCCTCTCTCTCTCTCTCTGTGACTCTCATAAATAAATAAAAAATTAAAAAATAAATAAAAAAAAAGGAATCTCCCGGCACACAACACGAGTGCCTCCAAGCTCAATTCACGATTTCCCAGTAATTCTTGTGGTAGACAGGTGCTACATACTAAGTTCCATATGTGAGAAGGTAGCTGAACGCCATGTCCAAAAGCATCTTATTTCTGAGAGTTGAGCACACCCTCAGTCCCTCACACTTCCACACTGCCTGCAGAGTGAGTTTCACACGTCTTCACCAGAGACGATTGCCAGAGGCTTCTGAGTACAAGTTAACAATGCAGACCTGGAGGGTATCTCCAGGTGCAGTAGAGTGGTAATCTTGGAACCTCCTGACTCAGAGTACTGCTACCTTCTCACTGCCATAGGAATGCAGCTAGTTGACAGCTGGCTTCAAGACATGCTTCCCTGTGAGAGCTGAGGACAGGGCAGAAACCTCCCGCATCCTGCCTGACTGTAGGAGTAGCTGCTAACATCCTTATGTTAGTGGCTGGGAGAGGTTGCGGGAAAAGCATGTGTGAGCACTGGGCCTGACCTCCCGTGTATCTGAGTTGAATACAGCGATTTCCAATGGCCTTCTTCAATCACAGTGTAGCTAGGTTCCAACTCCCATGTCCGAGTGGGTAGCAGACATCTGCCTCCCATGCATACACACTTCTGAGAGTTGAGCTTATGGCCTGTACCTCCACAGCCAGCCTGCTGGTACCCTTGGCTTCTAAAAGGCCTAGGCTCACTGTTTGACGGAAGTGCTGGGAGAGGTAATTGGAATCACCCGGCACACAAGACTAGTGCCTCCAAGCTCAGTTCAGCGATTTCCTAGTAATTCCTGTGGTAGACTGGTGCTACATACTAAGTTCCATACGTGAGAGGGTAGCTGAACGCCTTGTCCAAAACCATCTTACTTCTGAGAGTTGAGCTCAGCCTCAGTCCCTCTCAGTTCGACACTGCCTGCAGAGTGAGTTTCGCAGGTCTTCAGCAGAGACGTTTGCCAGAGGCTTCTGAGACGCAGGGTAACAATGCAGACCTGGAGGGTATCCCCAGGTGCAGTCGACTGGTAATCTTGGAACCTCCTGACTCAGAATACTGCTACCTTCTCACTGCCATAGGAATGCAGCTAGTTGACAGCTGGCTTCAAGACATGCTTCCCTGTGAGAGCTGAGGACAGGTCAGAACCCTCCCGCATGCTGCCTGACTGTAGGAGTAGCTGCTAACATCCTTATGTTAGTGGCTGGGAGAGGTTGCGGGAAAAGCATGTGTGAGCACTGGGCTTGAATTCCCGTGTATCTGAGTTGAATACAGCGATTTCCAACGGCTTTCCTCAATCAGAGTGTAGCCTGGTTCCAAGTCCCATGTACGAGCGGGTAGCAGACATCTGCCTCCCATGCATACACACTTCTGAGAGTTGAGCTTATGGCCTGTACCTCCACAGCCAGCCTGCTGGTACCCTTGGCTTCTAAAAGGCCTAGGCTCGCTGTTTGACGGAAGTGCTGGGAGAGTTAATTGGAATCTCCCGGCACACAAGACGAGTGCCTCCAAGCTCAATTCACGATTTCCCAGTAATTCTTGTGGTAGACAGGTGCTACATACTACTTTACAATGTGAGAAGGTAGCTGAACGCCTTGTCCAAAAGCATCTTACTCCTGAGAGTTGAGAACACCCTCAGTCCCTCACACTTCCACACTGCCTGCAGAGTGAGTTTCACACGTCTTCACCAGAGACGATTGCCAGAGGCTTCTGAGTACAAGTTAACAATGCAGACCTGGAGGGTATCTCCAGGTGCAGTAGAGTGGTAATCTTGGAACCTCCTGACTCAGAGTACTGCTACCTTCTCACTGCCATAGGAATGCAGCTAGTTGACAGCTGGCTTCAAAACATGCTTCCCTGTGAGAGCTGAGGACAGGGCAGAACCCTCCCGCATCCTGCCTGACTGTAGGAGAAGCTGCTAACATCCTAATGTTAGTGGCTGGGAGAGGTTGCGGGAAAAGCATGTGTGAGCACTGGGCCTGAACTCTCGTGTATCTGAGTTGAATACAGCGATTTCCAATGGCCTTCTTCAATCACAGTGTAGCTAGGTTCCAACTCCCATGTCCGAGTGGGTAGCAGACATCTGCCACCCATGCATACACACTTCTGAGAGTTGAGCTTATGGCCTGTACTTCCACATCCAGCCTGCTGGTACCCTTGGCTTCTAAAAGGCCTAGGCTCGCTGTTTGACGGAAGTGCTGGGAGAGGTAATTGGAATCACCAGGCACACAAGACTAGTGCCTCCAAGCTCAGTTCAGCGATTTCCTAGTAATTCCTGTGGTAGACTGGTGCTACATACTAAGTTCCATACGTGAGAGGGTAGCTGAACGCCTTGTCCAAAACCATCTTACTTCTGAGAGTTGAGCTCAGCCTCAGCCCCTCACAGTTCCACACTGCCTGCAGAGTGAGTTTCGCAGGTCTTCAGCAGAGACTTTGCCAGAGGCTTCTGAGACGCAGGGTAACAATGCAGACCTGCAGGGTATCCCCAGGTGCAGTCGACTGGTAATCTTGGAACCTCCTGACACAGAATACTGCTACCTTTTCACTGCCATAGGAATGCAGCTAGTTGACAGCTGGCTTCAAGACATGCTTCCCTGTGAGAGCTGAGGACAGGGCAGAACCCTCCCGCATGCTGCCTGACTGTAGGAGTAGCTGCTAACATCCTTATGTTAGTGGCTGGGAGAGGTTGCGGGAAAAGCATGTGTGAACACTGGGCCTGAACTCCCGTGTATCTGAGTTGAATACAGCGATTTCCAACGGCTTTCCTCAACCAGAGTGTAGCTAGGTTCCAAATCCCATGTACGAGCGGGTAGCAGACATCTGCCTCCCATGCATACACACTTCTGAGAGTTGAGCTTATGGCCTGTACCTCCACATCCAGCCTGCTGGTACCCTTGGCTTCTAAAAGGCCTAGGCTCGCTGTTTGACGGAAGTGCTGGGAGAGGTAATTGGAATCACCCGGCACACAAGACTAGTGCCTCCAAGCTCAGTTCAGCGATTTCCTAGTAATTCCTATGGTAGACATGTGCTACATACTAAGTTCCATACGTGAGAAGGTAGCTGAACGCCTTGTCCAAAACCATCTTACTTCTGAGAGTTGAGCTCAGCCTCAGTCCCTCACAGTTCCACACTGCCTGCAGAGTGAGTTTCGCAGGTCTTCAGCAGAGACGTTTGCCAGAGGCTTCTGAGACGCAGGGTAACAATGCAGACCTGGAGGGTATCCCCAGGTGCAGTCGACTGGTAATCTTGGAACCTCCTGACTCAGAATACTGCTACCTTCTCACTGCCATAGGAATGCAGCTAGTTGACAGCTGGCTTCAAGACATGCTTCCCTGTGAGAGCTGAGGACAGGGCAGAACCCTCCCGCATGCTGCCTGACTGTAGGAGTAGCTGCTAACATCCTTATATTAGTGGCTCGGAGAGGTTGCGGGAAAAGCATGTGTGAGCACTGGGCCTGGACTCCCGTGTACCTGAGTTGAATACAGCGATTTCCAACGGCTTTCCTCAACCACAGTGTAGCTAGGTTCCAAATCCCATGTACGAGCGGGTAGCAGACATCTGCCTCCCATGCATACACACTTCTGAGAGTTGAGCTTATGGCCTGTACCTCCACAGCCAGCCTGCTGGTACCCTTGGCTTCTAAAAGGCCTACGCTCGCTGTTTGTCGGAAGTGCTGGGAGAGGTAATTGGAATCTCCCGGCACACAAGACGAGTGCCTCCAAGCTCAATTCACGATTTCCCAGTAATTCTTGTGGTAGACAGGTGCTACATACTAAGTTCCATATGTGAGAAGGTAGCTGAACGCCTTGTCCAAAACCATCTTACTTCTGAGAGTTGAGCTCAGCCTCAGTCCCTCACAGTTCCACACTGCCTGCAGAGTGAGTTTCGCAGGTCTTCAGCAGAGACGTTTGCCAGAGGCTTCTGAGACGCAGGGTAACAATGCAGACCTGGAGGGTATCCCCAGGTGCAGTCGACTGGTAATCTTGGAACCTCCTGACTCAGAATACTGCTACCTTCTCACTGCCATAGGAATGCAGCTAGTTGACAGCTGGCTTCAAGACATGCTTCCCTGTGAGAGCTGAGGACAGGGCAGAACCCTCCCGCATGCTGCCTGACTGTAGGAGTAGCTGCTAACATCCTAATGTTAGTGGCTGCTAGAGGTTGCAGGAAAAGCATGTGTGAGCACTGGGCCTGAACTCCCGTGTATCTGAGTTGAATACAGCGATTTCCAACGGCTTTCCTCAACCAGAGTGTAGCTAGGTTCCAACTCCCATGTCCGAGTGGGTAGCAGACATCTGCCTCCCATGCATATACACTTCTGAGAGTTGAGCTTATGGCCTGTACCTCCACAGCCAGCCTGCTGGTACCCTTGGCTTCTAAAAGGCCTAGGCTCGCTGTTTGACGGAAGTGCTGGGAGAGGTAATTGGAATCACCCGGCACACAAGACTAGTGCCTCCAAGCTCAGTTCAGCGATTTCCTAGTAATTCCTGTGGTAGACTTGTGCTACATACTAAGTTCCATACGTGAGAGGGTAGCTGAACGCCTTGTCCAAAACCATCTTACTTCTGAGAGTTGAGCTCAGCCTCAGTCCCTCACAGTTCCACACTGCCTGCAGAGTGAGTTTCGCAGGTCTTCAGCAGAGACGTTTGCCAGAGGCTTCTGAGACGCAGGGTAACAATGCAGACCTGGAGGGTATCCCCAGGTGCAGTCGACTGGTAATCTTGGAACCTCCTGACTCAGAATACTGCTACCTTCTCACTGCCATAGGAATGCAGCTAGTTGACAGCTGGCTTCAAGACATGCTTCCCTGTGAGAGCTGAGGACAGGGCGGAACCATCCCGCATGCTGCCTGACTGTAGGAGTAGCTGCTAACATCCTAATGTTAGTGGCTGGGAGAGGTTGCCTGAAAAGCATGTGTGAGCACTGGGCCTGGACTCCCGTGTACCTGAGTTGAATACAGCGATTTCCAACGGCTTTCCTCAACCAGAGTGTAGCTAGGTTCCAAATCCCATGTACGAGCGGGTAGCAGACATCTGCCTCCCATGCATAAACACTTCTGAGAGTTGAGCTTATGGCCTGTACCTCCACATACAGCCTGCTGGTACCATTGGCTTCTACAAGGCCTAGGCTCGCTGTTTGACGGAAGTGCTGGCAGAGGTAATTGGAATCTCCCGGCACACAAGACTAGTGCCTCCAAGCTCAATTCACGATTTCCCAGTAATTCTTGTGGTAGACAGGTGCTACATACTAAGTTCCATATGTGAGAAGGTAGCTGAACGCCTTGTCCAAAAGCATCTTACTTCTGAGAGTTGAGCACACCCTCAGTCCCTCACACTTCCACACTGCCTGCAGAGTGAGTTTCACACGTCTTCACCAGAGACGATTGCCAGAGGCTTCTGAGTACAAGTTAACAATGCAGACCTGGAGGGTATCTCCAGGTGCAGTAGAGTGGCAATCTTGGAACGTCCTGACTCAGAGTACTGCTACCTTCTCACTGCCATAGGAATGCAGCTAGTTGACAGCTGGCTTCAAGACATGCTTCCCTGTGAGAGCTGAGGACAGGGCAGAACCCTCCCGCATCCTGCCTGACTGTAGGAGTAGCTGCTAACATCCTAATGTTAGTGGCTGGGAGAGGTTGCGGGAAAAGCATGTGTGAGCACTGGGCCTGAAGTCCCGTGTATCTGAGTTGAATACAGCGATTTCCAATGGCCTTCTTCAATCACAGTGTAGCTAGGTTCCAACTCCCATGTCCGAGTGGGTAGCAGACATCTGCCTCCCATGCATACACACTTCTGAGAGTTGAGCTTATGGCCTGTACCTCCACATCCAGCCTGCTGGTACCCTTGGCTTCTAAAAGGCCTAGGCTCGCTGTTTGACGGAAGTGCTGGGAGAGGTAATTGGAATCACCCGGCACACAAGACTAGTGCCTCCAAGCTCAGTTCAGCGATTTCCTAGTAATTCCTGTGGTAGACTGGTGCTACATACTAAGTTCCATACGTGAGAGTGTAGCTGAACGCCTTGTCCAAAACCATCTTACTTCTGAGAGTTGAGCTCAGCCTCAGTCCCTCACAGTTCCACACTGCCTGCAGAGTGAGTTTCGCAGGTCTTCAGCAGAGACGTTTGCCAGAGGCTTCTGAGACGCAGGGTAACAATGCAGACCTGGAGGGTATCCCCAGGTGCAGTCGACTGGTAATCTTGGAACCTCCTGACTCAGAATACTGCTACCTTCTCACTGCCATAGGAATGCAGCTAGTTGACAGCTGGCTTCAAGACATGCTTCCCTGTGAGAGCTGAGGACAGGGCAGAACCCTCCCGCATGCTGCCTGACTGTAGGAGTAGCTGCTAACATCCTTATGTTAGTGGCTGGGAGAGGTTGCGGGAAAAGCATGTGTGAGCCCTGGGCCTGAACTCCCGTGTATCTGAGTTGAATACAGCGATTTCCAACGGCTTTCCTCAACCAGAGTGTAGCTAGGTTCCAAATCCCATGTACGAGCGGGTAGCAGACATTTGCCTCCCATGCATACACACTTCTGAGAGTTGAGCTTATGGCCTGTACCTCCACAGCCAGCCTGCTGGTACCCTTGGCTTCTAAAAGGCCTAGGCTCGCTGTTTGACGGAAGTGCTGGGAGAGGTAATTGGAATCTCCCGGCAGGGATCCCTGGGTGGCGCAGCCGTTTAGCGCCTGCCTTTGGCCCAGGGCGCGATCTTGGAGACCCGGGATTGAATCCCACGTCGGGCTCCCGGTGCATGGAGCCTGCTTCTTCCTCTGTCTGTGTCTCTGCCTCTCTCTCTCTCTCTGTGACTCTCATAAATAAATAAAAAATTAAAAAATAAATAAAAAAAAAGGAATCTCCCGGCACACAACACGAGTGCCTCCAAGCTCAATTCACGATTTCCCAGTAATTCTTGTGGTAGACAGGTGCTACATACTAAGTTCCATATGTGAGAAGGTAGCTGAACGCCATGTCCAAAAGCATCTTATTTCTGAGAGTTGAGCACACCCTCAGTCCCTCACACTTCCACACTGCCTGCAGAGTGAGTTTCACACGGCTTCACCAGAGAGTATTGCCAGAGGCTTCTGAGTACAAGTTAACAATGCAGACCTGGAGGGTATCTCCAGGTACAGTAGAGTGGTAATCTTGGAACCTCCTGACTCAGAGTACTGCAACCTTCTCACTGCCATAGAAATGCAGCTAGTTGACAGCTGGCTTCAAGACATGCTTCCCTGTGAGAGCTGAGGACAGGGCAGAACCCTCCCGCATCCTGCCTGACTGTAGGAGTAGCTGCTAACATCCTTATGTTAGTGGCTGAGAGAGGTTGCGGGAAAAGCATGTGTGAGCACTGGGCCTGAACTCCCGTGTATCTGAGTTGAATACAGCGATTTCCAATGGCCTTCTTCAATCACAGTGTAGCTAGGTTCCAACTACCATGTCCGAGTGGGTAGCAGACATCTGCCTCCCATGCATACACTCTTCTGAGAGTTGAGCTTATGGCCTGTACCTCCACAGCCAGCCTGCTGGTACCCTTGGCTTCTAAAAGGCCTAGGCTCGCTGTTTGACGGAAGTGCTGGGAGAGGTAATTGGAATCACCCGGCACACAAGACTAGTGCCTCCAAGCTCAGTTCAGCGATTTCCTAGTAATTCCTGTGGTAGACTGGTGCTACATACTAAGTTCCATACGTGAGAGGGTAGCTGAACGCCTTGTCCAAAATCATCTTTCTTCTGAGAGTTGAGCTCAGCCTCAGTCCCTCACAGTTCCACACTGCCTGCAGAGTGAGTTTCGCAGGTCTTCAGCAGAGAGGTTTGCCAGAGGCTTCTGAGACGCAGGGTAACAATGCAGACCTGGAGGGTATCCCCAGGTGCAGTCGACTGGTAATCTTGGAACCTCCTGACTCAGAATACTGCTACCTTCTCACTGCCATAGGAATGCAGCTAGTTGACAGCTGGCTTCAAGACATGCTTCCCTGTGAGAGCTGAGGACAGGGCAGAACCCTCCCGCATGCTGCCTGACTGTAGGAGTAGCTGCTAACATCCTTATGTTAGTGGCTGGGAGAGGTTGCGGGAAAAGCATGTGTGAGCACTGGGCCTGAACTCCCGTGTATCTGAGTTGAATACAGCGATTTCCAACGGCTTTCCTCAACCAGAGTGTAGCTAGGTTCCAAATCCCATGTACGAGCGGGTAGCAGACATCTGCCTCCCATGCATACACACTTCTGAGAGTTGAGCTTATGGCCTGTACCTCCACAGCCAGCCTGCTGGTACCCTTGGCTTCCAAAAGGCCTAGGCTCGCTGTTTGTCGGAAGTGCTGGGAGAGGTAATTGGAATCTCCCGGCACACAAGAAGAGTGCCTCCAAGCTCAATTCACGATTTCCCAGTAATTCTTGTGGTAGACAGGTGCTACATACTAAGTTCCATATGTGAGAAGGTAGCTGAACGCCTTGTCCAAAACCATCTTACTTCTGAGAGTTGAGCACACCCTCAGTACCTCACACTTCCACACTGCCTGCAGAGTGAGTTTCACACGTCTTCACCAGAGACGATTGCCAGAGGCTTCTGAGTACAAGTTAACAATGCAGACCTGGAGGGTATCTCCAGGTACAGTAGAGTGGTAATCTTGGAACCTCCTGACTCAGAGTACTGCTAACTTCTCGCTGCCATAGAAATGCAGCTAGTTGACAGCTGGCTTCAAGACATGCTTCCCTGTGAGAGCTGAGGACAGGGCAGAACCCTCCCGCATCCTGCCTGACTGTAGGAGTAACTGCTAACATCCTTATGTTAGTGGCTGGGAGAGGTTGCGGGAAAAGCATGTGTGAGCACTGGGCCTGAACTCCCGTGTATTGAGGTGAATACAGCGATTTCCAATGGCCTTCTTCAATCACAGTGTAGCTAGGTTCCAACTCCCATGTCCGAGTGGGTAGCAGACATCTGCCTCCCATGCATACACTCTTCTGAGAGTTGAGCTTATGGCCTGTACCTCCACATCCAGCCTGCTGGTACCGTTGGCTTCTAAAAGGCCTAGGCTCGCTGTTTGACGGAAGTACTGGGAGAGGTAATTGGAATCACCCGGCACACAAGACTAGTGCCTCCAAGCTCAGTTCAGCGATTTCCTAGTAATTCCTGTGGTAGACTGGTGCTACATACTAAGTTCCATACGTGAGAGGGTAGCTGAACGCCTTGTCCAAAACCATCTTACTTCTGAGATTTGAGCTCAGCCTCAGTCCCTCACAGTTCCACACTGCCTGCAGAGTGAGTTTCGCAGGTCTTCAGCAGAGACGTTTGCCAGAGGCTTCTGAGACGCAGGGTAACAATGCAGACCTGGAGGGTATCCCCAGGTGCAGTCGACTGGTAATCTTGGAACCTCCTGACTCAGAATACTGCTACCTTCTCACTGCCATAGGAATGCAGCTAGTTGACAGCTAGCTGGCTTCAAGACATGCTTCCCTGAGAGAGCTGAGGGCAGGGCAGGACTCTCCCGCATGCTGCCTGATTATAGGAGTAGCTGCTAACATCCTAATGTTAGTGGCTGGGAGAGGTTGCGGGAAAAGCATGTGTGAGCACTGGGCCTGAACTCCCGTGTATCTGAGTTGAAAACAGCGATTTCCAACGGCTTTCCTCAACCAGAGTGTAGCTAGGTTCCAAATCCCATGTACGAGCGGGTAGCAGACATCTGCCTCCCATGCATACACACTTCTGAGAGTTGAGCTTATGGCCTGTACCTCCACAGCCAGCCTGCTGGTACCCTTGGCTTCTAAAAGGCCTAGGCTCGCTGTTTGACGGAAGTGCTGGGAGAGGTAATTGGAATCTCCCGGCACACAAGATGAGTGCCTCCAAGCTCAATTCACGATTTCCCAGTAATTCTTGTGGTAGACAGGTGCTACATACTAAGTTCCATATGTGAGAAGGTAGCTGAACGCCTTGTCCAAAAGCATCTTACTTCTGAGAGTTGAGCACACCCTCAGTCCCTCACACTTCCACACTGCCTGCAGAGTGAGTTTCACACGTCTTCACCAGAGACGATTGCCAGAGGCTTCTGAGTACAAGTTAAAAATGCAGACCTGGAGGGTATCCCCAGGTGCAGTCGACTGGTAATCTTGGAACCTCCTGACTCAGAATACTGCTACCTTCTCATTGCCATAAGAATGCAGCTAGTTGACAGCTGGCTTCAAGACATGCTTCCCTGTGAGAGCTGAGGACAGGGCAGAACCCTCCCGCATCCTGCCTGACTGTAGGAGTAGCTGCTAACATCCTTATGTTAGTGGCTGGGAGAGGTTGCGGGAAAAGCATGTGTGAGCACTGGGCCTGAACTCCCAGTATCTGAGTTGAATACAGCGATTTCCAATGGCCTTCTTCAATCACAGTGTAGCTAGGTTCCAACTCCCATGTCCGAGTGGGTAGCAGACATCTGCCTCCCATGCATATACACTTCTGAGAGTTGAGCTTATGGCCTGTACCTCCACATCCAGCCTGCTGGTACCCTTGGCTTCTAAAAGGCCTAGGCTCGCTGTTTGACGGAAGTGCTGGGAGAGGTAATTGGAATCACCCGGCACACAAGACTAGTGCCTCCAAGCTCAGTTCAGCGATTTCCTAGTAATTCCTGTGGTAGACTGGTGCTACATACTAAGTTCCATACGTGAGAGGGTAGCTGAACGCTTTGTCCAAAACCATCTTACTTCTGAGAGTTGAGCTCAGCCTCAGTCCCTCACAGTTCCACACTGCCTGCAGAGTGAGTTTCGCAGGTCTTCAGCAGAGACGTTTGCCAGAGGCTTCTGAGACGCAGGGTAACAATGCAGACCTGGAGGGTATCCCCAGGTGCAGTCGACTGGTAATCTTGGAACCTCCTGACTCAGAATACTGCTACCTTCTCACTGCCATAGGAATGCAGCTAGTTGACAGCTAGCTGGCTTCAAGACATGCTTCCCTGAGAGAGCTGAGGGCAGGGCAGGACTCTCCCGCATGCTGCCTGACTATAGGAGTAGCTGCTAACATCCTAATGTTAGTGGCTGGGAGAGGTTGCGGGAAAAGCATGTGTGAGCACTGGGCCTGAACTCCCGTGTATCTGAGTTGAATACAGCGATTTCCAACGGCTTTCCTCAACCAGAGTGTAGCTAGGTTCCAACTCCCATGTACGAGCGGGTAGCAGACATCTGCCTCCCATGCATACACACTTCTGAGAGTTGAGCTTATGGCCTGTACCTCCACAGCCAGCCTGCTGGTACCCTTGGCTTCTAAAAGGCCTAGGCTCGCTGTTTGACGGAAGTGCTGGGAGAGGTAATTGGAATCTCCCGGCACGCAAGACGAGTGCCTCCAAGCTCAATTCACGATTTCCCAGTAATTCTTGTGGTAGACAGGTGCTACATACTAAGTTCCATATGTGAGAAGGTAGCTGAACGCCTTGTCCAAAAGCATCTTACTTCTGAGAGTTGAGCACACCCTCAGTCCCTCACACTTCCACACTGCCTGCAGAGTGAGTTTCACACGTCTTCACCAGAGACGATTGCCAGAGGCTTCTGAGTACAAGTTAACAATGCAGACCTGGAGGGTATCTCCAGGTGCAGTAGAGTGGTAATCTTGGAACCTCCTGACTCAGAGTACTGCTACCTTCTCACTGCCATAGGAATGCAGCTAGTTGACAGCTGGCTTCAAGACATGCTTCCCTGTGAGAGCTGAGGACAGGGCAGAACCCTCCCGCATCCTGCCTGACTGTAGGAGTAGCTGCTAACATCCTAATGTCAGTGGCTGGGAGAGGTTGCGGGAAAAGCATGTGTGAGCACTGGGCCTGAACTCCCGTGTAACTGAGTTGAATACAGCGATTTCCAATGGCCTTCTTCAATCACAGTGTAGCTAGGTTCCAACTCCCATGTCCGAGTGGGTAGCAGACATCTGCCTCCCATGCATACACTCTTCTGAGTGTTGAGCTTATGGCCTGTACCTCCACATCCAGCCTGCTGGTACCCTTGGCTTCTAAAAGGCCTAGGCTCGCTGTTTGACGGAAGTACTGGGAGAGGTAATTGGAATCACCCGGCACGCAAGACTAGTGCCTCCAAGCTCAGTTCAGCGATTTCCTAGTAATTCTGTGGTAGACTGGTGCTACATACTAAGTTCCATACGTGAGAGGGTAGCTGAACGCCTTGTCCAAAACCATCTTACTTCTGAGAGTTGAGCTCAGCCTCAGTCCCTCACAGTTCCACACTGCCTGCAGAGGGAGTTTCGCAGGTCTTCAGCAGAGACGTTTGCCAGAGGCTTCTGAGACGCAGGGTAACAATGCAGACCTGGAGGGTATCCGCAGGTGCAGTCGACTGGTAATCTTGGAACATCCTGACTCAGAATACTGCTACCTTCTCACTGCCATAGGAATGCAGCTAGTTGACAGCTGGCTTCAAGACATGCTTCCCTGTGAGAGCTGAGGACAGGGCAGAACCCTCCCGCATGCTGCCTGACTGTAGGAGTACCTGCTAACATCCTTATGTTAGTGGCTGGGAGAGGTTGCGGGAAAAGCATGTGTGAGCACTGGGCCTGAACTCCCGTGTATCTGAGTTGAATACAGCGATTTCCAACGGCTTTCCTCAACCAGAGTGTAGCTAGGTTCCAAATCCCATGTACGAGCGGGTAGCAGACATCTGCCTCCCATGCATACACACTTCTGAGAGTTGAGCTTATGGCCTGTACCTCCACATCCAGCCTGCTGGTACCCTTGGCTTCTGAAAGGCCTAGGCTCGCTGTTTGACGGAAGTGCTGGGAGAGGTAATTGGAATCTCCCGGCACACAAGACGAGTGCCTCCAAGCTCAATTCACGATTTCCCAGTAATTCTTGTGGTAGCCAGGTGTTACATACTAAGTTCCATATGTGAGATGGTAGCTGAACGCCTTGTACAAAAGCATCTTACTTCTGAGAGTTGAGCACACGTTCAGTCCCTCACAGTTCCACACTGCCTGCAGAGTGAAATCACACGTCTTCACCAGAGACGATTGCCAGAGGCTTCTGAGTACAAGTTACATGCAGACCTGGAGGGTATCTCCAGGTGCAGTAGAGTGGTAATCTTGGAACCTCCTGACAAAAAGTACTGCTACCTTCTCACTGCAACAGGAATGCAGCTAGTTGACAGCTAGCTGGCTTCAAGACATGCTTCCCTGAGAGAGCTGAGGACAGGGCCGAAACCTCCCGCATGCTGCCTGACTGTAGGAGTAGCTGCTAACATCCTAATGTCAGTGGCTGGGAGAGGTTGCGGGAAAAGCATGTGTAAGCACTGGGCCTGAACTCCCGTGTATCTGAGTTGAATACAGCGATTTCCAACGGCTTTCCTCAACCAGAATGTAGCTAGGTTCCAAATCCCATGTACGAGCGGGTAGCAGACATCTGCCTCCCATGCATACACACTTCTGAGAGTTGAGCTTATGGCCTGTACCTCCACAGCCAGCCTGCTGGTACCCTTGGCTTCTAAAAGGCCTAGGCTCGCTGTTTGACGGAAGTGCTGGGAGGTAATTGGAATCTCCCGGCACACAAGACGAGTGCCTCCAAGCTCAATTCACGATTTCCCAGTAATTCTTGTGGTAGACAGGTGCTACATACTAAGTTCCATATGTGAGATGGTAGCTGAACGCGTTGTCCAAAAGCATCTTACTTCTGAGAGTTGAGCCCACCCTCAGTCCCTCACAGTTCCACACTGCCTGCAGAGTGAGTTTCACACGTCTTCACCAGAGACGATTGCCAGAGGCTTCTGAGTACAAGTTAACAATGCAGACCTGGAGTGTATCTCCAGGTGCAGTAGATTGGTAATCTTGGAACCTCCTGACTCAGAGTACTGCTACCTTCTCACTGCCATAGGAATGCAGCTAGTTGACAGCTGGCTTCAAGACATGCTTCCCTGTGAGAGCTGAGAACAGGGCAGATCCCTCCCGCATGCTGCCTGACTGTAGGAGTAGCTGCTAACATCCTTATGTTAGTGGCTGGGAGAGGTTGCGGGAGAAGCATGTGCGAGCACTGAGCCTGAACTCTCGTGTATCTGAGTTGAATACAGCGATTTCCAACGCCTTTCCTCAACCAGAGGGTAGCTAGGTTCCAAATCCCATGTAAGAGCGGGTAGCAGACATCTGCCTCCCATGCATACACACTTCTGAGAGTTGAGCTTATGGCCTGTACCTCCACAGCCAGACTGCTGGTATACTTGGCTTCTAAAAGGCCTTGGCTAGCTGTTTGATGGAAGTGCTGGGAGAGGTAATTGGAATCACCCGGCACACAAGACTAGTGCCTCCAAGCTCAGTTCAGCGATTTCCTAGTAATTCCTGTGGTAGACTGGTGCTACATACTAAGTTCCATAAGTGAGTGGGTAGCTGAACGGCTTGTCCAAAACCATCTTACTTCTGAGTGTTGATTTCAGCCTCAGCCCCTCACAGTTCGACACTGCCTGCAGAATGAGTTTCGCAGGTCTTCAGCAGAGACGTTTGCCAGAGGCTTCTGAGACGCAGGGTAACAATGCAGACCTGGAGGTTATCCCCAGGTGCAGTCGACTGGTAATCTTGGAACTTCCTGACTCAGATACTGCTACCTTCTCACTGCCATAGGAATGCAGCTAGTTGACAGCTGGCTTCAAGACATGCTTCCCTGTGAGAGCTGAGGACAGGGCAGAACCCTCCCGCATCCTGCCTGACTGTAGGAGTAGCTGCTAACATCCTTATATTAGTGGCTGGGAGAGGTTGAGGGAAAAGCATGTGTGAGCACTGGGCCTGAACTCCTGTGTACCTGAGTTGAATACAGCGATTTCCAACGGCTTTCCTCAACCAGAGTGTAGCTAGGTTCCAAATCCCATGTACGAGCGGGTAGCAGACATCTGCCTCCCATGCATACACACTTCTGAGAGTTGAGCTTATGGCCTGTACCTCCACAGCCAGCCTGCTGGTACACAAGGCTTCTAAAAGGCCTAGGCTCGCTGTTTGACGGAAGTGCTGGGAGAGGTAATTGGAATCTCCCGGCACACAAGACGAGTGCCTCCAAGCTCAATTCACGATTTCCCAGTAATTCTTGTGGTAGACAGGTGCTACATACTAAGTTCCATGTGTGAGAAGGTAGCTGAACGCCTTGTCCAAAAGCATCTTACTTCTCAGAGTTGAGCCCAACCTCAGTCCCTCACAGTTCCACACTGCCTGCAGAGTGAGTTTCACACGTCTTCACCAGAGACGATTGCCAGAGGCTTCTGAGTACAAGTTAACAATGCAGACCTGGAGGGTATCTCCAGGTGCAGTAGAGTGGTAATCTTGGAACCTCCTGACTCAGAGTACTGCTATCTTCTCACTGCCATAGGAATGCAGCTAGTTGACAGCTGGCTTCAAGACATGCTTCCCTGTGAGAGCTGAGGACAGGGCAGAACCCTCCCGCATGCTGCCTGACTGTAGGAGTACCTGCTAACATCCTTATGTTAGTGGCTGGGAGAGGTTGCGGGAAAAGCATGTGTGAGCACTGGGCCTGAACTCCCGTGTATCTGAGTTGAATACAGCGATTTCCAATGGCCTTCTTCAATCACAGTGTAGCTAGGTTCCAACTCCCATGTCCGAGTGGGTAGCAGACATCTGCCTCCCATGCATACACACTTCTGAGAGTTGAGCTTATGGCCTGTACCTCCACATCCAGCCTGCTGGTACCCTTGGCTTCTAAAAGGCCTAGGCTCGCTGTTTGACGGAAGTGCTGGGAGAGGTAATTGGAATCACCCGGCACACAAGACTAGTGCCTCCAAGCTCAGTTCAGGGATTTCCTAGTAATTCCTGTGGTAGACTGGTGCTACATACTAAGTTCCATACGTGAGAGGGTAGCTGAACGCCTTGTCCAAATCCATCATACTTCTGAGAGTTGAGCTCAGCCTCAGTCCCTCACAGTTCCACACTGCCTGCAGAGTGAGTTTCGCAGGTCTTCAGCAGAGACGTTTGCCAGAGGCTTCTGAGACGCAGGGTAACAATGCAGACCTGGAGGGTATCCCCAGGTGCAGTCGACTGGTAATCTTGGAACCTCCTGACTCAGAATACTGCTACCTTCTCACTGCCATAGGAATGCAGCTAGTTGACAGCTGGCTTCAAGACATGCTTCCCTGTGAGAGCTGAGGACAGGGCAGAACCCTCCCGCATGCTGCCTGACTGTAGGAGTAGCTGCTAACATCCTAATGTTAGTGGCTGGGAGAGGTTGCGGGAAAAGCATGTGTGAGCACTGGGCCTGAACTCCCGTGTATCTGAGTTGAATACAGCCATTTCCAACGACTTTCCTCAACCAGAGTGTAGCTAGGTTCCAAATCCCATGTACGAGCGGGTAGCAGACATCTGCTTCCCATGCATACACACTTCTGAGAGTTGAGCTTATGGCCTGTACCTCCACATCTAGCCTGCTGGTACCCTTGGCTTCTAAAAGTCCTAGGCTCGTTGTTTGACGGAAGTGCTGGGAGAGGTAATTGGAATCTCCCGGCACACAAGACGAGTGCCTCCAAGCTCAATTCACGATTTCCCAGTAATTCTTGTGGTAGACAGGTGCTACGTACTAAGTTCCATATGTGAGAAGGTAGCTGAACGCCTTGTCGAAAAGCATCTTACTTCTGAGAGTTGAGCACACCCTCAGTCCCTCACACTTCCACGCTGCCTGCAGAGTGAGTTTCACACGTCTTCACCAGAGACGATTGCCGGAGGCTTCTGAGTACAAGTTACAATGCAGACCTGGAGGGTATCTCCAGGTGCAGTAGAGTGGTAATCTTGGAACCTCCTGACTCAGAGTACTGCTACCTTCTCACTGCCATAGTAATGCAGCTAGTTGACAGCTGGCTTCAAGACATGCTTCCCTGTGAGAGCTGAGGACAGGGCAGAACCCTCCCGCATCCTGCCTGACTGTAGGAGTAGCTGCTAACATCCTAATGTTAGTGGCTGGGAGAGGTTGCGGAAAAGCATGTGTGAGCACTGGGCCTGAACTCCCGTGTATCTGAGTTGAATACAGCGATTTCCAATGGCCTTCTTCAATCACAGTGTAGCTAGGTTCCAACTCCCATGTCTGAGTGGGTAGCAGACATCTGCCTCCCATGCATACACACTTCTGAGAGTTGAGCTTATGGCCTGTACCTCCACATCCAGCCTGCTGGTACCCTTGGGTTCTAAAAGGCCTAGGCTCGCTGTTTGAGGGAAGTGCTGGGAGAGTTAATTGGAATCACCGGCACAAAAGACTAGTGCCTCCAAGCTCAGTTCAGCGATTTCCTAGTAATTCCTGTGGTAGACTGGTGCTACATACTAAGTTCCATACGTGAGAGGGTAGCTGAACGCCTTGTCCAAAACCATCTTACTTCTGAGAGTTGAGCTCAGCCTCAGTCCCTCACAGTTCCACACTGCCTGCAGAGTGAGTTTCGCAGGTCTTCAGCAGAGACGTTTGCCAGAGGCTTCTGAGACGCAGGGTAACAATGCAGACCTGGAGGGTATCCCCAGGTGCAGTCGACTGGTAATCTTGGAACCTCCTGACTCAGAATACTGCTACCTTCTCACTGCCATAGGAATGCAGCTAGTTGACAGCTGGCTTCAAGACATGCTTCCGTGAGAGAGCTGAGGACAGGGCAGAACCCTCCCGCATGCTGCCTGACTGTAGGAGTAGCTGCTAACCTCCTAATATTAGTGGCTGGGAGAGGTTGCGGGAAAAGCATGTGTGAGCACTGGGCCTGAACTCCCGTGTATCTGAGTTGAATACAGCGATTTCCAATGGCCTTCTTCAATCACAGTGTAGCTAGGTTCCAACTCCCATGTCCGAGTGTGTAGCAGACATCTGCCTCCCATGCATACACACTTCTGAGAGTTGAGCTTATGGCCTGTACCTCCACATCCAGCCTGCTGGTACCCTTGGCTTCTAAAAGGCCTAGGCTCGCTGTTTGACGGAAGTGCTGGGAGAGGTAATTGGAATCACCCGGCACACAAGACTAGTGCCTCCAAGCTCAGTTCAGCGATTTCCTAGTATTTCCTGTGGTAGACTGGTGCTACATACTAAGTTCCATACGTGAGAGGGTAGCTGAACGCCTTGTCCAAAACCATCTTACTTCTGAGAGTTGAGCTCAGCCTCAGTCCCTCACAGTTCCACACTGCCTGCAGAGTGAGTTTCGCAGGTCTTCAGCAGAGACGTTTGCCAGAGGCTTCTGAGACGCAGGGTAACAATGCAGACCTGGAGGGTATCCCCAGGTGCAGTCGACTGGTAATTTTGGAACGTCCTGACTCAGAATACTGCTACCTTCTCACTGCCATAAGAATGCAGCTAGTTCACAGCTGGCTTCAATACATGCTTCCCTGTGAGAGCTGAGGAAAGGGCAGAACCCTCCCGCATGCTGCCTGACTGTAGGAGTAGCTGCTAACATCCTAATGTTAGTGGCTGGGAGAGGTTGCGGGAAAAGCATGTGTGAGCACTGGGCCTGAACTCCCGTGTATCTGAGTTGAATACAGCCATTCCCAACGACTTTCCTCAACCAGAGTGTAGCTAGGTTCCAAATCCCATGTCGAGCGGGTAGCAGACATCTGCCTCCCATGCATACACACTTCTGAGAGTTGAGCTTATGGCCTGTACCTCCACAGCCAGCCTGCTGGTACCCTTGGCTTCTAAAAGGCCTAGGCTTGCTGTTTGACGGAAGTGCTGGGAGAGGTAATTGGAATCTCCCGGCACACAAGACGAGTGCCTCCAAGCTCAATTCACGATTTCCCAGTAATTCTTGTGGTAGACAGGTGCTACATACTAAGTTCCATATGTGAGAAGGTAGCTGAACGCCTTGTCCAAAAGCATCTTACTTCTGAGAGTTGAGCACACCCTCGTCCCTCACACTTCCACACTGCCTGCAGAGTGAGTTTCACACGTCTTCACCAGAGACGATTGCCAGAGGCTTCTGAGTACAAGTTACAATGCAGACCTGGAGGGTATCTCCAGGTGCAGTAGAGTGGTAATCTTGGAACCTCCTGACTCAGAGTACTGCTACCTTCTCACTGCCATAGGAATGCAGCTAGTTGACAGCTGGCTTCAAGACATGCTTCCCTGTGAGAGCTGAGGACAGGGCAGAACCCTCCCGCATCCTGCCTGACTGTAGGAGTAGCTGCTAACATCCTAAAGTTAGTGGCTGGGAGAGGTTGCGGGAAAAGCATGTGTGAGCACTGGGCCTGAACTCCCGTGTATCTGAGTTGAATAGAGCGATTTCCAATGGCCTTCTTCAATCAGAGTGTAGCTAGGTTCCAACTCCCATGTCCGAGTGGGTAGCAGACATCTGCCTCCCATGCATATACACTTCTGAGAGTTGAGCTTATGGCCTGTACCTCCACATCCAGCCTGCTGATACCCTTGGCTTCTAAAAGGCCTAGGCTCGCTGTTTGACGGAAGTGCTGGGAGAGGTAATTGGAATCACCCGGCACACAAGACTAGTGCCTCCAAGCTCAGTTCAGCGATTTCCTAGTAATTCCTGTGGTAGACTGGTGCTACATACTAAGTTCCATACGTGAGAGGGTAGCTGAACGCCTTGTCCAAAACCATCTTACTTCTGAGAGTTGAGCTCAGCCTCAGTCCCTCACAGTTCCACACTGCCTGCAGAGTGAGTTTCGCAGGTCTTCAGCAGAGACGTTTGCCAGAGGCTTCTGAGACGCAGGGTAACAATGCAGACCTGGAGGGTATCCCCAGGTGCAGTCGACTGGTAATCTTGGAACCTCCTGACTCAGAATACTGCTACCTTCTCACTGCCATAGGAATGCAGCTAGTTGACAGCTGGCTTCAAGACATGCTTCCGTGAGAGAGCTGAGGACAGGGCAGAACCCTCCCGCATGCTGCCTGACTGTAGGAGTAGCTGCTAACATCCTAATGTTAGTGGCTGGGAGAGGTTGCGGGAAAAGCATGTGTGAGCACTGGGCCTGAACTCCCGTGGATCTGAGTTGAATACAGCGATTTCCAATGGCCTTCTTCAATCACAGTGTAGCTAGGTTCCAACTCCCATGTCCGAGTGTGTAGCAGACATCTGCCTCCCATGCATACACACTTCTGAGAGTTGAGCTTATGGCCTGTACCTCCACATCCAGCCTGCTGGTACCCTTGGCTTCTAAAAGGCCTAGGCTCGCTGTTTGACGGAAGTGCTGGGAGAGGTAATTGGAATCACCCGGCACACAAGACTAGTGCCTCCAAGCTCAGTTCAGCGATTTCCTAGTAATTCCTGTGGTAGACTGGTGCTACATACTAAGTTCCATACGTGAGAGGGTAGATGAACGCCTTGTCCAAAACCATCTTACTTCTGAGATTTGAGCTCAGCCTCAGTCCCTCACACTTCCACACTGCCTGCAGAGTGAGTTTCGCAGGTCTTCAGCATAGACGTTTGCCAGAGGCTTCTGAGACGCAGGGTAACAATGCAGACCTGGAGGGTATCCCCAGGTGCAGTCGACTGGTAATCTTGGAACCTCCTGACTCAGAATACTGCTACCTTCTCACTGCTATAAGAATGCAGCTAGTTCACAGCTGCCTTCAATACATGCTTCCCTGTGAGAGCTGAGGAAAGGGCAGAACCCTCCCGCATGCTGCCTGACTGTAGGAGTAGCTGCTAACATCCTAATGTTAGTGGCTGGGAGAGGTTGCGGGAAAAGCATGTGTGAGCACTGGGCCTGAACTCCCGTGTATCTGAGTTGAATACAGCCATTCCCAACGACTTCCCTCAACCAGAGTGTAGCTAGGTTCCAAATCCCATGTCGAGCGGGTAGCAGACGTCTGCCTCCCATGCATACACACTTCTGAGAGTTGAGCTTATGGCCTGTACCTCCAAAGCCAGCCTGCTGGTACCCTTGGCTTCTAAAAGGCCTAGGCTCGCTGTTTGACGGAAGTGCTGGGAGAGGTAATTGGAATCTCCCGGCACACAAGACGAGTGCCTCCAAGCTCAATTCACGATTTCCCAGTAATTCTTGTGGTAGACAGGTGCTACATACTATGTTCCATATGTGAGAAGGTAGCTGAACGCCTTGTCCAAAAGCATCTTTCTTCTGAGAGTTGAGCACACCCTCGTCCCTCACACTTCCACACTGCCTGCAGAGTGAGTTTCACACGTCTTCACCAGAGACGATTGCCAGAGGCTTCTGAGTACAAGTTACAATGCAGACCTGGAGGGTATCTCCAGGTGCAGTAGAGTGGTAATCTTGGAACCTCCTGACTCAGAGTACTGCTACCTTCTCACTGCCATAGGAATGCAGCTAGTTGACAGCTGGCTTCAAGACATGCTTCCCTGTGAGAGCTGAGGACAGGGCAGAACCCTCCCGCATGCTGCCTGACTGTAGGAGTAGCTGCTAACATCCTAATGTTAGTGGCTGGGAGAGGTTGCGGGAAAAGCATGTGTGAGCACTGGGCCTGAACTCCCGTGTATCTGAGTTGAATACAGCGATTTCCAATGGCCTTCTTCAATCACAGTGTAGCTAGGTTCCAACTCCCATATCCGAGTGGGTAGCAGACATCTGCCTCCCATGCATACACACTTCTGAGAGTTGAGCTTATGGCCTATACCTCCACAGCCAGCCTGCTGGTACCCTTGGCTTCTAAAAGGCCTAGGCTCGCTGTTTGACGGAAGTGCTGGGAGAGGTAATTGGAATCACCCGGCACACAAGACTAGTGCCTCCAAGCTCAGTTCAGCGATTTCCTAGTAATTCCTGTGGTAGACTGGTGCTACATACTAAGTTCCATACGTGAGAGGGTAGCTGAACGCCTTGTCCAAAACCATCTTACTTCTGAGAGTTGAGCTCAGCCTCAGTCCCTCACAGTTCCACACTGCCTGCAGAGTGAGTTTCGCAGGTCTTCAGCATAGACGTTTGCCAGAGGCTTCTGAGACGCAGGGTAACAATGCAGACCTGGAGGATATCCCCAGGTGCAGTCGACTGGTAATCTTGGAACCTCCTGACTCAGGATACTGCTACCTTCTCACTGCCATAAGAATGCAGCTAGTTCACAGCTGGCTTCAAGACATGCTTCCCTGTGAGAGCTGAGGAAAGGGCAGAACCCTCCCGCATGCTGCCTGACTGTAGGAGTAGCTGCTAACATCCTAATGTTAGTGGCTGTGAGAGGTTGCGGGAAAAGCATGTGTGAGCACTGGGCCTGAACTCCCGTGTATCTGAGTTGAATACAGCCATTCCCAACGACTTTCCTCAACCAGAGTGTAGCTAGGTTCCAAATCCCATGTCGAGCGGGTAGCAGACATCTGCCTCCCATGCATACACACTTCTGAGAGTTGAGCTTATGGCCTGTACCTCCACAGCCAGCCTGCTGGTACCCTTGGCTTCTAAAAGGCCTAGGCTCGCTGTTTGACGGAAGTGCTGGGAGAGGTAATTGGAATCTCCCGGCACACAAGACGAGTGCCTCCAAGCTCAATTCACGATTTCCCAGTAATTCTTGTGGTAGACAGGTGCTACATACTAAGTTCCATATGTGAGAAGGTAGCTGAACGCCTTGTCCAAAAGCATCTTACTTCTGAGAGTTGAGCACACCCTCAGTCCCTCACACTTCCACACTGCCTGCAGAGTGAGTTTCACACGTCTTCACCAGGACGATTGCCAGAGGCTTCTGAGTACAAGTTAACAATGCAGACCTGGAGGGTATCTCCAGGTGCAGTAGAGTGGTAATCTTGGAACCTCCTGACTCAGAGTACTGCTACCTTCTCACTGCCATAGGAATGCAGCTAGTTGACAGCTGGCTTCAAGACATGCTTCCCTGTGAGAGCTGAGGACACGGCAGAACCCTCCCGCATCCTGCCTGACTGTAGGAGTAGCTGCTAACATCCTAATGTTAGTGGCTGGGAGAGGTTGCGGGAAAAGCATGTGTGAGCACTGGGCCTGAACTCCCGTGTATCTGAGTTGAATACAGCGATTTCCAATGGCCTTCTTCAATCACAGTGTAGCTAGGTTCCAACTCCCATGTCCGAGTGGGTAGCAGACATCTGCCTCCCATGCATACACACTTCTGAGAGTTGAGCTTATGGCCTGTACCTCCACATCCAGCCTGCTGGTACCCTTGGCTTCTAAAAGGCCTAGGCTCGCTGTTTGAAGGAAGTGCTGGGAGAGGAAATTGGAATCACCCGGCACACAAGACTAGTGCCTCCAAGCTCAGTTCAGCGATTTAATAGTAATTCCTGTGGTAGACTGGTGATACATACTAAGTTCCATACGTGAGAGGGTAGCTGAAAGCCTTGTCCAAAAGCATTTTACTTCTGAGAGTTGAGCTCAGCCTCAGTCCCTCACAGTTCGACACTGCCTGCAGAGTGAGTTTGCAGGTCTTCAGCAGAGACGTTTGCCAGAGGCTTCTGAGACGCAGGGTAACAATGCAGACCTGGAGGGTATCCCCAGGTGCAGTCGACTGGTAATCTTGGAACCTCCTGACTCACAATACTGCTACCTTCTCACTGCCATACGAATGCAGCTAGTTCACAGCTGGCTTCAAGACATGCTTCCCTGTGAGAGCTGAGGACAGGGCAGGACCCTCCCGCATGCTGCCTGACTGTAGGAGTAGCTGCTAACATCCTTATGTTAGTGGCTGGGAGAGGTTGCGGGAAAAGCATGTGTGAGCACTGGGCCTGAACTCCCGTGTACCTGAGTTGAATACAGCGATTTCCAACGGCTTTCCTCAACCAGAGTGTAGCTAGGTTCCAAATCCCATGTACGAGCGGGTAGCAGACATCTGCCTCCCATGCATACACACTTCTGAGAGTTGAGCTTATGGCCTGTACCTCCACAGCCAGCCTGCTGGTACCCTTGGCTTCTAAAAGGCCTAGGCTCGCTGTTTGGCGGAAGTGCTGGGAGAGGTAATTGGAATCACCCGGCACACAAGACTAGTGCCTCCAACCTCAGTTCAGCGATTTCCTAGTAATTCCTGTGGTAGACTGGTGCTACATACTAAGTTCCATACGTGAGAGGGTAGCTGAACGCCTTGTCCAAATCCATCTTACTTCTGAGAGTTGAGCTCAGCCTCAGTCCCTCACAGTTCGACACTGCCTGCAGAGTGAGTTTGCAGGTCTTCAGCAGAGACGTTTGCCAGAGGCTTCTGAGACGCAGGGTAACAATGCAGACCTGGAGGGTATCCCCAGGTGCAGTCGACTGGTAATCTTGGAACCTCCTGACTCACAATACTGCTACCTTCTCACTGCCATACGAATGCAGCTAGTTCACAGCTGGCTTCAAGACATGCTTCCCTGTGAGAGCTGAGGACAGGGCAGGACCCTCCCGCATGCTGCCTGACTGTAGGAGTAGCTGCTAACATCCTTATGTTAGTGGCTGGGAGAGGTTGCGGGAAAAGCATGTGTGAGCACTGGGCCTGAACTCCCGTGTACCTGAGTTGAATACAGCGATTTCCAACGGCTTTCCTCAACCAGAGTGTAGCTAGGTTCCAAATCCCATGTACGAGCGGGTAGCAGACATCTGCCTCCCATGCATACACACTTCTGAGAGTTGAGCTTATGGCCTGTACCTCCACAGCCAGCCTGCTGGTACCCTTGGCTTCTAAAAGGCCTAGGCTCGCTGTTTGGCGGAAGTGCTGGGAGAGGTAATTGGAATCACCCGGCACACAAGACTAGTGCCTCCAACCTCAGTTCAGCGATTTCCTAGTAATTCCTGTGGTAGACTGGTGCTACATACTAAGTTCCATACGTGAGAGGGTAGCTGAACGCCTTGTCCAAATCCATCTTACTTCTGAGAGTTGAGCTCAGCCTCAGTCCCTCACAGTTCGACACTGCCTGCAGAGTGAGTTTCGCAGGTCTTCAGCAGAGACGTTTGCCAGAGGCTTCTGAGACGCAGGGTAACAATGCAGACCTGGAGGGTATCCCCAGGTGCAGTCGACTGGTAATCTTGGAACCTCCTGACTCAGAATACTGCTACCTTCTCACTGCCATAGGAATGCAGCTAGTTGACAGCTGGCTTCAAGACATGCTTCCCTGTGAGAGCTGAGGACAGGGCAGATCCCTCCCGCATGCTGCCTGACTGTAGGAGTAGCTGCTAACATCCTTATGTTAGTGGCTGGGAGAGGTTGCGGGAAAAGCATGTGTGAGCACTGGGCCTGAATTCCCTTGTATCTGAGTTGAATACAGCGCTTTCCAACGGCTTTCCTCAACCAGAGTGTAGCTAGGTTCCAAATCCCATGTACGAGCGGTTAGCAGACATCTGCCTCCCATGCATACACACTTCTGAGAGTTGAGCTTATGGCCTTTACCTCAACAGCCAGCCTGCTGGTACCCTTGGCTTCTAAAAGGCCTAGGCTCGCTGTTTGACGGAAGTGCTGGGAGAGGTAATTGGAATCTCCCGGCACACAAGACGAGTGCCTCCAAGCTCAATTCACGATTTCCCAGTAATTCTTGTGGTAGACAGGTGCTACATACTAAGTTCCATATGTGAGATGGTAGCTGAATGCCTTGTCCAAAAGCATCTTACTTCTAAGAGTTGAGCCCACCCTCAGTCCCTCACAGTTCCACACTGCCTGCAGAGTGAGTTTCACACGTCTTCACCAGAGACGATTGCCAGAGGCTTCTGAGTAGAAGTTAACAATGCAGACCTGGAGGGTATCTCCAGGTGCAGTAGAGTGGTAATCTTGGAACCTCCTGACTCAGAGTACTGCTACGTTCTCACTGCCATAGGAATGCAGCTCGTTGACAGCTGGCTTCAAGACATGCTTCCCAGTGAGAGCTGAGGACAGGGCAGAACCCTCCCGCATCCTGCCTGACTGTAGGAGTAGCTTCTAACATCCTAATGTTAGTGGCTGGGAGAGGTTGCGGGAAAAGCATGTGTGAGCACTGGGCCTGAACTCCCGTGTATCTGAGTTGAATACAGCGATTTCCAATGGCCTTCTTCAATCACAGTGTAGCTAGGTTCCAACTTCCATGCCCGAGTGTGTAGCAGACATCTGCCTCCCATGCATATACATTTCTGAGAGTTGAGCTTATGGCCTGTACCTCCACAGCCAGCCTGCTGGTACCCTTGGCTTCTAAAAGGCCTAGGCTCGCTGTTTGACGGAAGTGCTGGGAGAGGTAATTGGAATCACCCGGTACACAAGACTAGTGCCTCCAAGCTCAGTTCAGCGATTTCCTAGAAATTCCTGTGGTAGACTGGTGCTACATGCTATGTTCCATACGTGAGAGGGTAGCTGAACGCCTTGTCCAAAACCATCTTACTTCTGAGAGTTGAGCTCAGCCTCAGTCCCTCACAGTTCCACACTGCCTGCAGAGTGAGTTTCGCAGGTCTTCAGCAGAGACGTTTGCCAGAGGCTTCTGAGACGCAGGGTAACAATGCAGACCTGGAGGGTATCCCCAGGTGCAGTCGACTGGTAATCTTGGAACCTCCTGACTCAGAATACTGCTACCTTCTCACTGCCATAGGAATGCAGCTAGTTGACAGCTAGCTGGCTTCAAGACATGCTTCCCTGAGAGAGCTGAGGACAGGGCAGAACCCTCCCGCATGCTGCCTGACTCTAGGAGTAGCTGCTAACATCCTAATGTTAGTGGCTGGGAGAGGTTGCGGGAAAAGCATGTGTGAGCACTGGGCCTGAACTCCCGTGTATCTGAGTTGAATACAGCGATTTCCAACGGCTTTCCTCAACCAGAGTGTAGCTAGGTTCCAAATCCCATGTACGAGCGGGTAGCCGACATCTGCCTCCCATGCATATACACTTCTGAGAGTTGAGCTTATGGCCTGTACCTCCACATCCAGCCTGCTGGTACCCTTGGCTTCTAAAAGGCCTAGGCTCGCTGTTTGACAGAAGTGCTGGGAGAGGTAATTGGAATCTCCCGGCACACAAGACGAGTGCCTCCAAGCTCAATTCACGATTTCCCAGTAATTCTTGTGGTAGACAGTTGCTACATACTAAGTTCCATATGTGAGATGGTAGCTGAACGTCTTGTCCAAAAGCATCTTACTTCTGAGAGTTGAGCCCACCCTCAGTCCCTCACAGTTCCACACTGCCTGCAGAGTGAGTTTCACACGTCTTCACCAGAGACGATTGCGAGAGGCTTCTGAGTACAAGTTAACAATGCAGACCTGGAGGGTATCTCCAGGTGCAGTAGAGTGGTAATCTTGGAACCTCCTGACTCAGAGTACTGCTACCTTCTCACTGCCATAGGAATGCAGCTAGTTGACAGCTGGCTTCAAGATATGCTTCCCTGTGAGAGCTGAGGACAGGGCAGAACCCTTCCGCATCCTGCCTTACTGTAGGAGTAGCTGCTAACATCCTTATGTTAGTGGCTGGGAGAGGTTGCGGGAAAAGCATGTGTGAGCACTGGGCCTGAACTCCCGTGTATCTGAGTTGAATACAGCGATTTCCAAAGGCCTTCTTCAATCACAGTGTAGCTAGGTTCCAACTCCCATGTCCGAGTGGGTAGCAGACATCTGCCTCGTATGCATACACACTTCTGAGAGTTGAGCTTATGGCCTGTACCTCCACATCCAGCCTGCTGGTAGCCTTGGCTTCTAAAAGGCCTAGGCTCGCTGTTGGACGGAAGTGCTGGGAGAGGTAATTGGAATCACCCAGCACACAAGACTAGTGCCTCCAAGCTCAGTTCAGCGAATTCCTAGTAATTCTGTGGTAGACTGGTGCTACATACTAAGTTCCATACGTGAGAGGGTAGCTGAACGCCTTGTCCAAAACCATCTTACTTCTGAGAGTTGAGCTCAGCCTCAGTCCCTCACAGTTCCACACTGCCTGCAGAGTGAGTTTCGCAGGTCTTCAGCAGAGACGTTTGCCAGAGGCTTCTGAGACGCAGGGTAACAATGCAGACCTGGAGGGTATCCCCAGGTGCAGTCGACTGGTAATCTTGGAACCTCCGGACTCAGAATACTGCTACCTACTCACTGCCATAGGAATGCAGCTAGTTGACAGCTGGCTTCAAGACATGCTTCCCTGAGAGAGCTGAGGACAGGGCAGAACCCTCCCGCATGCTGCCTGACTGTAGGAGTAGCTGCTAACATCCTTATGTTAGTGGCTGGGAGAGGTTGCTGGAAAAGCATGTGTGAGCACTGGGCCTGAACTCCTGTGTATCTGAGTTGAATACAGCGATTTCCAACGGCTTTCCTCAACCAGAGTGTAGCTAGGTTTCAAATCCCATGTACGAGCGGGTAGCAGACATCTGCCTCCCATGCATACACACTTCTGAGAGTTGAGCTTATGGCCTGTACCTCCACATCCAGCCTGCTGGTACCCTTGTCTTCTGAAAGGCCTAGGCTCGCTGTTTGACGGAAGTGCTAGGAGAGGTAATTGGAATCTCCCGGCACACAAGACGAGTGCCTCCAAGCTCAATTCACGATTTCCCAGTAATTCTTGTGGTAGACAGGTGCTACATACTAAGTTCCATATGTGAGATGGTAGCTGAACGCCTTGTACAAAAGCATCTTACTTCTGAGAGTTGAGCACACCCTCAGTCCCTCACAGTTCCACACTGCCTGCAGAGTGAATTTCACACGTCTTCACCAGAGACGATTGCCAGAGGCTTCTGAGTACAAGTTAACATGCAGACCTGGAGGGTATCTCCAGGTGCAGTAGAGTGGTAATCTTGGAACCTCCTGACAAAAAGTACTGCTACCTTCTCACGGCAACAGGAATGCAGCTAGTTGACAGCTAGCTGGCTTCAAGACATGTTTCCCTGAGAGAGCTGAGGACAGGGCAGAAACCTCCCGCATGCTGCCTGACTGTAGGAGTAGCTGCTAACATCCTAATGTCAGTGGCTGGGAGAGGTTGCGGGCAAAGCATGTGTAAGCACTGGGCCTGAACTCCCGTGTATCTGAGTTGAATACAGCGATTTCCAACGGCTTTGCTCAACCGGAGTGTAGCTAGGTTCCAAATCCCATGTACGAGCGGGTAGCAGACATCTGCCTCCCATGCATACACACTTCTGAGAGTTGAGCTTATGGCCTGTACCTCCACATCCAGCCTGCTGGTACCCTTGGCTTCTAAAAGGCCTTGGCTCGCTGTTTGACGGAAGTGCTGGGAGGTAATTGGAATCTCCCGGCACACAAGACGAGTGCCTCCAAGCTCAATTCACGATTTCCCAGTAATTCTTGTGGTAGACAGGTGCTACATACTAAGTTCCATATGTGAGATGGTAGCTGAACGCGTTGTCCAAAAGCATCTTACTTCTGAGAGTTGAGCACACCCTCAGTCCCTCACAGTTCCACACTGCCTGCAGAGTGAGTTTCACACGTCTTCACCAGAGACGATTGCCAGAGGCTTCTGAGTACAAGTTAACAATGCAGACCTGGAGTGTATCTCCAGGTGCAGTAGAGTGGTAATCTTGGAACCTCCTGACTCAGAGTACTGCTACCTTCTCACTGCCATAGGAATGCAGCTAGTTGACAGCTGGCTTCAAGACATGCTTCCCTGTGAGAGCTGAGGACAGGGCAGAACCCTCCCGCATGCTGCCTGACTGTAGGAGTACCTGCTAACATCCTAATGTTAGTGGCTGTGAGAGGTTGCGGGAAAAGCATGTGTGAGCACTGGGCCTGAACTCCCGTGTATCTGAGTTGAATACAGCGATTTCCAATGGCCTTCTTCAATCACAGTGTAGCTAGGTTCCAACTCCCATGTCCGAGTGGGTAGCAGACATCTGCCTCCCATGCCTACACACTTCTGAGAGTTGAGCTTATGGCCTGTACCTCCACATCCAGTCTGCTGGTACCCTTGGCTTCTAAAAGGCCTAGGCTCGCTGTTTGACAGAAGTGCTGGGAGAGGTAATTGGAATCACCCGGCACACAAGTCTAGTGCCTCCAAGCTCAGTTCAGCGATTTCCTAGTAATTCCTGTGGTAGACTGGTGCTACATACTAAGTTCCATACGTGAGAGGGTAGCTGAACGCCTTGTCCAAAACCATCTTACTTCTGAGAGTTGAGCTCAGCCTCAGTCCCTCACAATTCCACACTGCCTGCAGAGTGAGTTTCGCAAGTCTTCAGCAGAGACGTTTGCCAGAGGCTTCTGAGACGCAGGGTAACAATGCAGACCTGGAGGGTATCCCCAGGTGCAGTCGACTGGTAATCTTGGAACCTCCTGACTCAGAATACTGCTACCTTCTCACTGCCATAGGAATGCAGCTAGTTGACAGCTAGCTGGCTTCAAGACATGCTTCCCTGAGAGAGCTGAGGGCAGGGCAGGACCCTCCCGCATGCTGCCTGACTATAGGAGTAGCTGCTAACATCCTAATGTTAGTGGCTGGGAGAGGTTGCGGGAAAAGCATGTGTGAGCACTGGGCCTGAACTCCCGTGTATCTGAGTTGAATACAGCGATTTCCAACGGCTTTCCTCAACCAGAGTGTAGCTAGGTTCCAAATCCCATGTACGAGCGGGTAGCAGACATCTGCCTCCCATGCATACACACTTCTGAGAGTTGAGCTTATGGCCTGTACCTCCACAGCCAGGCTGCTGGTACCCTTGGCTTCTAAAAGGCCTAGGCTCGCTGTTTGACGGAAGTGCTGGGAGAGGTAATTGGAATCTCCCGGCACACAAGACGAGTGCCTCCAAGCTCAATTCACGATTTCCCAGTAATTCTTGCGGTAGACAGGTGCTACATACTAAGTTCCATATGTGAGAAGGTAGCTGAACGCCTTGTCCAAAAGCATCTTACTTCTGAGAGTTGAGCACACCCTCAGTCCCTCACACTTCCACACTGCCTGCAGAGTGAGTTTCACACGTCTTCACCAGAGACGATTGCCAGAGGCTTCTGAGTACAAGTTAACAATGCAGACCTGGAGGGTACCTCCAGGTGCAGTAGAGTGGTAATCTTGGAACCTCCTGACTCAGAGTACTGCTACTTTTTCACTGCCATAGGAATGCAGCTAGTTGACAGCTGGCTTCAAGACATGCTTCCCTGTGAGAGCTGAGGACAGGGCAGAACCCTCCCGCATCCTGCCTGACTGTAGGAGTAGCTGCTAACATCCTAATGTTAGTGGCTGGGAGAGGTTGCGGGAAAAGCATGTGTGAGCACTGGGCCTGAACTCCCGTGTATCTGAGTTGAATACAGCGATTTCCAACGGCTTTCCTCAACCAGAGTGTAGCTAGGTTCCAAATCCCATGTACGAGCGGGTAGCAGACATCTGCCTCCCATGCATACACACTTCTGAGAGTTGAGCTTATGGCCTGTACCTCCACAGCCAGGCTGCTGGTACCCTTGGCTTCTAAAAGGCCTAGGCTCGCTGTTTGACGGAAGTGCTGGGAGAGGTAATTGGAATCTCCCGGCACACAAGACGAGTGCCTCCAAGCTCAATTCACGATTTCCCAGTAATTCTTGCGGTAGACAGGTGCTACATACTAAGTTCCATATGTGAGAAGGTAGCTGAACGCCTTGTCCAAAAGCATCTTACTTCTGAGAGTTGAGCACACCCTCAGTCCCTCACACTTCCACACTGCCTGCAGAGTGAGTTTCACACGTCTTCACCAGAGACGATTGCCAGAGGCTTCTGAGTACAAGTTAACAATGCAGACCTGGAGGGTACCTCCAGGTGCAGTAGAGTGGTAATCTTGGAACCTCCTGACTCAGAGTACTGCTACCTTTTCACTGCCATAGGAATGCAGCTAGTTGACAGCTGGCTTCAAGACATGCTTCCCTGTGAGAGCTGAGGACAGGGCAGAACCCTCCCGCATCCTGCCTGACTGTAGGAGTAGCTGCTAACATCCTAATGTTAGTGGCTGGGAGAGGTTGCGGGAAAAGCATGTGTGAGCACTGGGCCTGAACTCCCGTGTATCTGAGTTGAATACAGCGATTTCCAATGGCCTTCTTCAATCACAGTGTAGCTAGGTTCCAACTTCCATGTCCGAGTGTGTAGCAGACATCTGCCTCCCATGCATATAAACTTCTGAGAGTTGAGCTTATGGCCTGTACCTCCACAGCCAGCCTGCTGGTACCCTTGGCTTCTAAAAGGCCTAGGCTCGCTGTTTGACGGAAGTGCTGGGAGAGGTAATTGGAATCACCCGGCACACAAGACTAGTGCCTCCAAGCTCAGTTCAGCGATTTCCTAGTAATTCCTGTGGTAGACTGGTGCTACATACTAAGTTCCATACGTGAGAGGGTAGCTGAACGCCTTGTCCAAAACCATCTTACTTCTGAGAGTTGAGCTCAGCCTCAGTCCCTCACAGTTCCACACTGCCTGCAGAGTGAGTTTCGCAGGTCTTCAGCAGAGACGTTTGCCAGAGGCTTCTGAGACGCAGGGTAACAATGCAGACCTGGAGGGTATCCCCAGGTGCAGTCGACTGGTAATCTTGGAACCTCCTGACTCAGAATACTGCTACCTTCTCACTGCCATAGGAATGCAGCTAGTTGACAGCTAGCTGGCTTCAAGACATGCTTCCCTGAGAGAGCTGAGGACAGGGCAGAACCCTCCCGCATGCTGCCTGATCTAGGAGTAGCTGCTAACTTCCTAATGTTAGTGGCTGGGAGAGGTTGCGGGAGAAGCATGTGTGAGCACTGGGCCTGAACTCCCGTGTATCTGAGTTGCATACAGCGATTTCCAACGGCTTTCCTCAACCAGAGTGTAGCTAGGTTCCAAATCCCATGTACGAGCGGGTAGCAGACATCTGCCTCCCATGCATACACACTTCTGAGAGTTGAGCTTATGGCCTGTACCTCCACAGCCAGCCTGCTGGTAGCCTTGGCTTCTAAAAGGCCTAGGCTCGCTGTTTGACGGAAGTGCTGGGAGAGGTAATTGGAATCTCCCGGCACACAAGACGCGTGCCTCCAAGCTCAATTCACGATTTCCCAGTAATTCTTGTGGTAGACAGGCGCTACATACTAAGTTCCATATGTGAGAAGGTAGCTGAACGCCTTGTCCAAAAGCATGTTACTTCTGAGAGTTGAGCACACCCTCAGTCCCTCACACTTCCACACTGCCTGCAGAGTGAGTTTCACACGTCTTCACCAGAGACGATTGCCGGAGGCTTCTGAGTACAAGTTACAATGCAGACCTGGAGGGTATCTCCAGGTGCAGTAGAGTGGTAATCTTGGAACCTCCTGACTCTGAGTACTGCTACCTTCTCACTGCCATAGGAATGCAGCTAGTTGACAGCTGGCTTCAAGACATGCTTCCCTGTGAGAGCTGAGGATAGGGCAGAACCCTCCCGCATCCTGCCTGACTGTAGGAGTAGCTGCTAACATCCTTATGTTAGTGGCTGGGAGAGGTTGCGTGAAAAGCATGTGTGAGCACTGGGCCTGAACTCCCGTGTATCTGAGTTGAATACAGCGATTTCCAATGGCCTTCTTCAATCACAGTGTAGCTAGGTTCCAACTCCCATGTCCGAGTTGGTAGCAGACATCTGCCTCCCATGCATAGACACTTCTCAGAGTTGAGCTTATGGCCTGTACCTCCACATCCAGCCTGCTGGTACCCTTGGCTTCTAAAAGGCCTAGGCTCGCTGTTTGACGGAGTGCTGGGAGAGGTAATTGGAATCACCCGGCACACAAGACTAGTGCCTCCAAGCTCAGTTCAGCGATTTCCTAGTAATTCCTGTGGTAGACTGGTGCTACATACTAAGTTCCATACGTGAGAGGGTAGCTGAATGCCTTGTCCAAAACCATCTTACTTCTGAGTGTTGAGCTCAGCCTCAGTCCCTCACAGTTCCACACTGCCTGCAGATTGAGTTTCGCAGGTCTTCAGCAGAGACGTTTGCCAGAGGCTTCTGAGACGCAGGGTAACAATGCAGACCTGGAGGGTATCCCCAGGTGCAGTCGACTGGTAATCTTGGAACCTCCTGACTCAGAATACTGCTACCTTCTCACTGCCATAGGAATGCAGCTAGTTGAGAGCTGGCTTCAAGACATGCTTCCCTGTGAGAGCTGAGGACAGGGCAGAACCCTCGCGCATCCTGCCTGACTGTAGGAGTAGCTGCTAACATCCTAATGTTAGTGGCTGGGAGAGGTTGCGGGAAAAGCATGTGTGAGCACTGGGCCTGAACTCCCGTGTATCTGAGTTGAATACAGCGATTTCCAATGGCCTTCTTCAATCACAGTGTAGCTAGGTTCCAACTCCCATGTCCGAGTGGGTAGCAGACATCTGCCTCCCATGCATATACACTTCTGAGAGTTGAGCTTATGGCCTGTACCTCCACAGCCAGCCTGCTGGTACCCTTGGCTTCTAAAAGGCCTAGGCTCGCTGTTTGACGGAAGTGCTGGGAGAGGTAATTGGAATCACCCGGCACACAAGACTAGTGCCTCCAAGCTCAGTTCAGCGATTTCCTAGTAATTCCTTTGTAGGCTGGTGCTACATACTAAGTTCCATACGTGAGAGGGTAGCTGAACGCCTTGTCCAAAACCATCTTACTTCTGAGAGTTGAGCTCAGCCTCAGTCCGTCACAGTTCCACACTGCCTGCAGAGTGAGTTTCGCAGGTCTTCAGCAGAGACGTTTGCCAGAGGCTTCTGAGACGCAGGGTAACAATGCAGACCTGGAGGGTATCCCCAGGTGCAGTCGACTGGTAATCTTGGAACCTCCTGACTCAGAATACTGCTACCTTCTCACTGCTATAGGTATGCAGCTGGTTGACAGCTAGCTGGCTTCAAGACATGCTTCCCTGAGAGAGCTGAGGACAGGGCAGAACCCTCCCGCATGCTGCCTGACTGTAGGAGTAGCTGCTAACATCCTAATGTTAGTGGCTGGGAGAGGTTGCGGGAAAAGCATGTGTGAGCACTGGGCCTGAACTCCCGTGTATCTGAGTTGAATACAGCGATTTCCAACGGCTTCCCTCAACCAGAGTGTAGCTAGGTTCCAAATCCCATGTACGAGCGGGTAGCAGACATCTGCCTCCCATGCATACACACTTCTGAGAGTTGAGCTTATGGCCTGTACCTCCACAGCCAGCCTGCTGGTACCCTTGGCTTCTAAAAGGCCTAGGCTCGCTGTTTGACGGAAGTGCTGGTAGAAGTAATTGGAATCTCCCGGCACACAAGACGAGTGCCTCCAAGCTCAGTTCAGCGATTTCCTAGTAATTCCTGTGGTAGACTGGTGCTACATACTAAGTTCCATACGTGAGAGGGTAGCTGAACGCCTTGTCCAAAACCATCTTACTTCTGAGAGTTGAGCTCAGCCTCAGACCCTCACAGTTCCACACTGCCTGCAGAGTGAGTTTCGCAGGTCTTCAGCAGAGACGTTTGCCAGAGGCTTCTGAGACGCAGGGTAACAATGCAGACCTGGAGGGTATCCCCAGGTGCAGTCGACTGGTAATCTTGGAACCTCCTGACTCAGAATACTGCTATCTTCTCACTGCCATAGGAATGCAGCTAGTTGACAGCTGGCTTCAAGACATGCTTCCCTGTGAGAGCTGAGGACAGGGCAGAACCCTCCCGCATCCTGCCTGACTGTAGGAGTAGCTGCTAACATCCTTATGTTAGTGGCTGGGAGAGGTTGCGGGAAAAGCATGTGTGAGCATTGGGCCTGAACTCCCGTGTATCTGAGTTGAATACAGCGATTTCCAACGGCTTTCCTCAACCAGAGTGTAGCTAGGTTCCAAATCCCATGTACGAGCGGGTAGCAGACATCTGCCTCCCATGCATACACACTTCTGAGAGTTGAGCTTATGGCCTGTACCTCCACAGCCAGCCTGCTGGTACCCTTGGCTTCTAAAAGGCCTAGGCTCGCTGTTTGACGGAAGTGCTGCGAGAGGTAATTGGAATCTCCCGGCACACAAGACGAGTGCCTCCAAGCTCAATTCACGATTTCCCAGTAATTCTTGTGGTAGACAGGTGCTACCTACTAAGTTCCATATGTGAGAAGGTAGCTGAAAGCCTTGTCCAAAAGCATCTTACTTCTGAGAGTTGAGCACACCCTCAGTCCCTCACACTTCCACACTGCCTGCAGAGTGAGTTTCACACGTCTTCACCAGAGACGATTGCCGGAGGCTTCTGAGTACAAGTTACAATGCAGACCTGGAGGGTATCTCCAGGTGCAGTAGAGTGGTAATCTTGGAACCTCCTGACTCAGAGTACTGCTACCTTCTCACTGCCATAGGAATGCAGCTAGTTGACAGCTGGCTTCAAGACATGCTTCCCTGTGAGAGCTGAGGACAGGGCAGAACCCTCCCGCATCCTGCCTGACTGTAGGAGTAGCTGCTAACATCCTAATGTTAGTGGCTGGGAGAGGTTGCGGGAAAAGCATGTGTGAGCACTGGGCCTGAACTCCCGTGTATCTGAGTTGAATACAGCGATTTCCAATGGCCTTCTTCAATCACAGTGTAGCTAGGTTCCAACTCCCATGTCCGAGTGGGTAGCAGACATCTGCCTCCCATGCATACACACTTCTGAGAGTTGAGCTTATGGCCTGTACCTCCACATCCAGCCTGCTGGTACCCTTGGGTTCTAAAAGGCCTATGCTCGCTGTTTGAGGGAAGTGCTGGGAGAGTTAATTGGAATCACCGGCACAAAAGACTAGTGCCTCCAAGCTCAGTTCAGCGATTTCCTAGTAATTCCTGTGGTAGACTGGTGCTATACTAAGTTCCATACGTGAGAGGGTAGCTGAACGCCTTGTCCAAAACCATCTTACTTCTGAGAGTTGAGCTCAGCCTCAGTCCCTCACAGTTCCACACTGCCTGCAGAGTGAGTTTCGCAGGTCTTCAGCAGAGACGTTTGCCAGAGGCTTCTGAGACGCAGGGTAACAATGCAGACCTGGAGGGTATCCCCAGGTGCAGTCGACTGGTAATCTTGGAACCTCCTGACTCAGAATACTGCTACCTTCTCACTGCCATAGGAATGCAGCTAGTTGACAGCTGGCTTCAAGACATGCTTCCGTGAGAGAGCTGAGGACAGGGCAGAACCCTCCCGCATGCTGCCTGACTGTAGGAGTAGCTGCTAACATCCTAATGTTAGTGGCTGGGAGAGGTTGAGGGAAAAGCATGTGTGAGCACTGGGCCTGAACTCCCGTGTATCTGAGTTGAATACAGCGATTTCCAATGGCCTTCTTCAATCACAGTGTAGCTAGGTTCCAACTCCCATGTCCGAGGGTGTAGCAGACATCTGCCTCCCATGCATACACACTTCTGAGAGTTGAGCTTATGGCCTGTACCTCCACATCCAGCCTGCTGGTACCCTTGGCTTCTAAAAGGCCTAGGCTCGCTGTTTGACGGAAGTGCTGGGAGAGGTAATTGAAATCACCCGGCACACAAGACTAGTGCCTCCAAGCTCAGTTCAGCGATTTCCTAGTAATTCCTGTGGTAGACTGGTGCTACATACTAAATTCCATACGTGAGAGGTTAGCTGAACGCCATGTCCAAAACCATCTTACTTCTGAGATTTGAGCTCAGCCTCAGTCCCTCACAGTTCCACACTGCCTGCAGAGTGAGTTTCGCAGGTCTTCAGCAGAGACGTTTGCCAGAGGCTTCTGAGACGCAGGGTAACAATGCAGACCTGGAGGGTATCCCCAGGTGCAGTCGACTGGTAATCTTGGAACCTCCTGACTCAGAATACTGCTACCTTCTCACTGCCATAGTAATGCAGCTAGTTCACAGCTGGCTTCAAGACATGCTTCCCTGTGAGAGCTGAGGACAGGGCAGAACCCTCCCGCATGCTGCCTGACTGTAGGAGTAGCTGCTAACATCCTTATGTTAGGGCTGGGAGAGGTTGCGGGAAAAGCATGTGTGAGCACTGGGCCTGAACTCCCGTGTACCTGAGTTGAATACAGCGATTTCCAACGGCTTTCCTCACCCAGAGTGTAGATAGGTTCCAAATCCCATGTACGAGCGGGTAGCAGACATCTGCCTCCCATGCATACACACTTCTGAGAGTTGAGCTTATGGCCTGTACCTCCACAGCCAGCCTGCTGGTACCCTTGGCTTCTAAAAGGCCTAGGCTCGCTGTTTGGCGGAAGTGCTGGGAGAGGTAATTGGAATCACCCGGCACTCAAGACTAGTGCCTCCAAGCTCAGTTCAGCGATTTCCTAGTAATTCCTGTGGTAGACTGGTGCTACACACTAAGTTCCATACGTGAGAGGGTAGCTGAACGCCTTGTCCAAAACCATCTTACTTCTGAGAGTTGAGCTCAGCCTCAGTCCCTCACAGTTCCACACTGCCTGCAGAGTGAGTTTCGCAGGTCTTCAGCAGAGACGTTTGCCAGAGGCTTCTGAGACGCAGGGTAACAATGCAGACCTGGAGGGTATCCCCAGGTGCAGTCGACTGGTAATCTTGGAACCTCCTGACTCAGAATACTGCTACCTTCTCACTGCCATAGGAATGCAGCTAGTTCACAGCTGGCTTCAAGACATGCTTCCCTGTGAGAGCTGAGGACAGGGCAGAACCCTCCCGCCTGCTGCCTGACTGTAGGAGTAGCTGCTAACATCCTTATGTTAGTGTCTGGGAGAGGTTGCGGGAAAAGCATGTGTGAGCACTGGGCCTGAACTCCCGTGTACCTGAGTTGAATACAGCGATTTCCAACGGCTTTCCTCAACCAGAGTGTAGCTAGGTTCCAAATCCCATGTACGAGCGGGTAGCAGACATCTGCCTCCCATGCATACACACTTCTGAGAGTTGAGCTTATGGCCTGTACCTCCACAGCCAGCCTGCTGGTACCCTTGGCTTCTAAAAGGCCTAGGCTCGCTGTTTCGCGGAAGTGCTGGGAGAGGTAATTGGAATCACCCGGCACACAAGACTAGTGCCTCCAAGCTCAGTTCAGCGATTTCCTAGTAATTCCTGTGGTAGACTGGTGCTACATACTAAGTTCCATACGTGAGAGGGTAGCTGAACGCCTTGTCCAAAACCATCTTACTTCTGAGAGTTGAGCTCAGCCTCAGTCCCTCACAGTTCCACACTGCCTGCAGAGTGAGTTTCGCAGGTCTTCAGCAGAGACGTTTGCCAGAGGCTTATGAGACGCAGGGTAACAATGCAGACCTGGAGGGTATCCCCAGGTGCAGTCGACTGGTAATCTTGGAACCTCCTGACTCAGAATACTGCTACCTTCTCACTGCCATAGGAATGCAGCTAGTTGACAGCTGGCTTCAAGACATGCTTCCCTGTGAGAGCTGAGGACAGGGCAGAACCCTCCCGCATCCTGCCTGACTGTAGGAGTAGCTGCTAACATCCTAATGTTAGTGGCTGGGAGAGGTTGCTGGAAAAGCATGTGTGAACAGGGCCTGAACTCCCGTGTATCTGAGTTGAATACAGCGATTGCCAACGGCTTTCCTCAACCAGAGTGTAGCTAGGTTCCAAATCCCATGTACGAGCGTGTATCAGACATCGGCCTCCCATGCATACACACTTCTGAGAGTTGAGCTTATGGCCTGTACATCCACATCCAGCCTGCTGGTACCCTTGACTTCTAAAAGGCCTAGGCTCGCTCTTTGACGGAAGTGCTGGGAGAGGTAATTGGAATCTCCCGGCACACAAGACGAGTGCCTCCAAGCTCAATTCACGATTTCCCAGTAATTCTTGTGGTAGACAGGTGCTACATACTAAGTTCCATATGTGAGAAGGTAGCTGAACGCCTTGTCCAAAAGCATCTTACTTCTGAGAGTTGAGCACACCCTCAGTCCCTCACACTTCCACACTGCCTGCAGAGTGAGTTTCACACGTCTTCACCAGAGACGATTGCCAGAGGCTTCTGAGTACAAGTTAACAATGCAGACCTGGAGGGTATCTCCAGGTGCAGTAGAGTGGTAATCTTGGAACCTCCTGACTCTGAGTACTGCTACCTTCTCACTGCCATAGGAATGCAGCTAGTTGACAGCTGGCTTCAAGACATGCTTCCCTGTGAGAGCTGAGGACAGGGCAGAACCCTCCCGCATCCTGCCTGACTGTAGGAGTAGCTGCTAACATCCTAATGTTAGTGGCTGGGAGAGGTTGCGGGAAAAGCATGTGTGAGCACTGGGCGTGAACTCCCGTGTATCTGAGTTGAATACAGCGATTTCCAATGGCCTTCTTCAATCACAGTGTAGCTAGGTTCCAACTCCCATGTCCGAGTGGTTAGCAGACATCTGCCACCCATGCATACACACTTCTGAGAGTTGAGCTTATGGCCTGTACTTCCACATCCAGCCTGCTGGTACCCTTGGCTTCTAAAAGGCCTAGGCTCGCTGTTTGACGGAAGTGCTGGGAGAGGTAATTGGAATCACACGGCACACAAGACTAGTGCCTCCAAGCTCAGTTCAGCGATTTCCTAGTAATTCCTGTGGTAGACTGGTGCTACATACTAAGTTCCATACGTGAGAGGGTAGCTGAACGCCTTGTCCAAAACCATCTTACTTCTGAGAGTTGAGCTCAGCCTCAGTCCCTCACAGTTCCACACTGCCTGCAGAGTGAGTTTCGCAGGTCTTCAGCAGAGACGTTTGCCAGAGGCTTCTGAGACGCAGGGTAACAATGCAGACCTGCAGGGTATCCCCAGGTGCAGTCGACTGGTAATCTTGGAACCTCCTGACACAGAATACTGCTACCTTTTCACTGCCATAGGAATGCAGCTAGTTGACAGCTGGCTTCAAGACATGCTTCCCTGTGAGAGCTGAGGACAGGGCAGAACCCTCCCGCATGCTGCCTGACTGTAGGAGTAGCTGCTAACATCCTTATGTTAGTGGCTGGGAGAGGTTGCGGGAAAAGCATGTGTGAACACTGGGCCTGAACTCCCGTGTATCTGAGTTGAATACAGCGATTTCCAACGGCTTTCCTCAACCAGAGTGTAGCTAGGTTCCAACTCCCATGTACGAGCGGGTAGCAGACATCTGCCTCCCATGCATACACACTTCTGAGAGTTGAGCTTATGGCCTGTACCTCCACATCCAGCCTGCTGGTACCCTTGGCTTCTAAAAGGCCTAGGCTCCCTGTTTGACGGAAGTGCTGGGAGAGGTAATTGGAATCACCCGGCACACAAGACTAGTGCCTCCAAGCTCAGTTCAGCGATTTCCTAGTAATTCCTGTGGTAGACTTGTGCTACATACTAAGTTCCATACGTGAGAGGGTAGCTGAACGCCTTGTCCAAAACCATCTTACTTCTGAGAGTTGAGCTCAGCCTCAGTCCCTCACAGTTCCACACTGCCTGCAGAGTGAGTTTCGCAGGTCTTCAGCAGAGACGTTTGCCAGAGGCTTCTGAGACGCAGGGTAACAATGCAGACCTGGAGGGTATCCCCAGGTGCAGTCGACTGGTAATCTTGGAACCTCCTGACTCAGAATACTGCTACCTTCTCACTGCCATAGGAATGCAGCTAGTTGACAGCTGGCTTCAAGACATGCTTCCCTGTGAGAGCTGAGGACAGGGCAGAACCCTCCCGCATGCTGCCTGACTGTAGGAGTAGCTGCTAACATCCTAATGTTAGTGGCTGGGAGAGGTTGCGGGAAAAGCATGTGTGAGCACTGGGCCTGGACTCCCGTGTACCTGAGTTGAATACAGCGATTTCCAACGGCTTTCCTCAACCAGAGTGTAGCTAGGTTCCAAATCCCATGTACGAGCGGGTAGCAGACATCTGCCTCCCATGCATACACACTTCTGAGAGTTGAGCTTATGGCCTGTACCTCCACAGCCAGCCTGCTGGTACCCTTGGCTTCTAAAAGGCCTAGGCTCGCTGTTTGTCGGAAGTGCTGGGAGAGGTAATTGGAATCTCCCGGCACACAAGACGAGTGCCTCCAAGCTCAATTCACGATTTCCCAGTAATTCTTGTGGTAGACAGGTGCTACATACTAAGTTCCATATGTGAGAAGGTAGCTGAACGCCTTGTCCAAAACCATCTTACTTCTGAGAGTTGAGCTCAGCCTCAGTCCCTCACAGTTCCACACTGCCTGCAGAGTGAGTTTCACACGTCTTCACCAGAGACGATTGCCAGAGGCTTCTGAGTACAAGTTAACAATGCAGACCTGGAGGGTATCTCCAGGTGCAGTAGAGTGGTAATCTTGGAACCTCCTGACTCAGAGTACTGCTACCTTCTCACTGCCATAGGAATGCAGCTAGTTGACAGCTGGCTTCAAGACATGCTTCCCTGTGAGAGCTGAGGACAGGGCAGAACCCTCCCGCATCCTGCCTGACTGTAGGAGTAGCTGCTAATATCCTAATGTTAGGGGCTGGGAGAGGTTGCGGGAAAAGCATGTGTGAGCACTGGGCCTGAACTCCCGTGTATCTGAGTTGAATACAGCGATTTCCAACGGCTTTCCTCAACCAGAGTGTAGCTAGGTTCCAACTCCCATGTCCGAGTGGGTACAGACATCTGCCTCCCATGCATATACACTTCTGAGAGTTGAGCTTATGGCCTGTACCTCCACAGCCAGCCTGCTGGTACCCTTGGCTTCTAAAAGGCCTAGGCTCGCTGTTTGACGGAAGTGCTGGGAGAGGTAATTGGAATCACCCGGCACACAAGACTAGTGCCTCCAAGCTCAGTTCAGCGATTTCCTAGTAATTCCTGTGGTAGACTTGTGCTACATACTAAGTTCCATACGTGAGAGGGTAGCTGAACGCCTTGTCCAAAACCATCTTACTTCTGAGAGTTGAGCTCAGCCTCAGTCCCTCACAGTTCCACACTGCCTGCAGAGTGAGTTTCGCAGGTCTTCAGCAGAGACGTTTGCCAGAGGCTTCTGAGACGCAGGGTAACAATGCAGACCTGGAGGGTATCCCCAGGTGCAGTCGACTGGTAATCTTGGAACCTCCTGACTCAGAATACTGCTACCTTCTCACTGCCATAGGAATGCAGCTAGTTGACAGCTGGCATCAAGACATGCTTCCCTGTGAGAGCTGAGGACAGGGCAGAACCCTCCCGCATGCTGCCTGACTGTAGGAGTAGCTGCTAACAGCCTTATGTTAGTGGCTGGGAGAGGTTGCGGGAAAAGCATGTGTGAGCACTGGGCCTGGACTCCCGTGTACCTGAGTTGAATACAGCGATTTCCAACGGCTTTCCTCAACCAGAGTGTAGCTAGGTTCCAAATCCCATGTACGAGCGGGTAGCAGACATCTGCCTCCCATGCATACACACTTCTGAGAGTTGAGCTTATGGCCTGTACCTCCACAGCCAGCCTGCTGGTACCCTTGGCTTCTAAAAGGCCTAGGCTCGCTGTTTGTCGGAAGTGCTGGGAGAGGTAATTGGAATCTCCCGGCACACAAGACGAGTGCCTCCAAGCTCAATTCACGATTTCCCAGTAATTCTTGTGGTAGACAGGTGCTACATACTAAGTTCCATATGTGAGAAGGTAGCTGAACGCCTTGTCCAAAAGC
Organism: Canis aureus; assembly: GCF_053574225.1. Classification (NCBI taxonomy): domain Eukaryota; kingdom Metazoa; phylum Chordata; class Mammalia; order Carnivora; family Canidae; genus Canis; species Canis aureus. The sequence goes on along the minus strand of NC_135626.1, from coordinate 66,911,986 downwards.
ATCTTACTTCTGAGAGTTGAGCACACCCTCACTCCCTCACACTTCCACACTGCCTGCAGAGTGAGTTTCACACGTCTTCACCAGAGACGATTGCCAGAGGCTTCTGAGTACAAGTTAACAATGCAGACCTGGAGGGTATCTCCAGGTACAGTAGAGTGGTAATCTTGGAACCTCCTGACTCAGAGTACTGCTACCTTCTCACTGCCATAGAAATGCAGCTAGTTGACAGCTGGCTTCAAGACATGCTTCCCTGTGAGAGCTTTGGACAGGGCAGAACCCTCCCGCATCCTGCCTGACTGTAGGAGTAGCTGCTAACATCCTTATGTTAGTGGCTGGGAGAGGTTGCGGGAAAAGCATGTGTGAGCACTGGGCCTGAACTCCCGTGTATCTGAGTTGAATACAGCGATTTCCAATGGCCTTCTTCAATCACAGTGTAGCTAGGTTCCAACTCCCATGTCCGAGTGGGTAGCAGACATCTGCCTCCCATGCATACACTCTTCTGAGAGTTGAGCTTATGGCCTGTACCTCCACAGCCAGCCTGCTGGTACCCTTGGCTTCTAAAAGGCCTAGGCTCGCTGTTTGACGGAAGTACTGGGAGAGGTAATTGGAATCACCCGGCACACAAGACTAGTGCCTCCAAGCTCAGTTCAGCGATTTCCTAGTAATTCCTGTGGTAGACTGGTGCTACATACTAAGTTCCATACGTGAGAGGGTAGCTGAACGCCTTGTCCAAAACCATCTTTCTTCTGAGAGTTATGCTCAGCCTCAGTCCCTCACACTTCCACACTGCCTGCAGAGTGAGTTTCGCAGGTCTTCAGCAGAGAGGTTTGCCAGAAGCTTCTGAGACGCAGGGTAACAATGCAGACCTGGAGGGTATCCCCAGGTGCAGTCGACTGGTAATCTTGGAACCTCCTGACTCAGAATACTGCTACCTTCTCACTGCCATAGGAATGCAGCTAGTTGACAGCTGGCTTCAAGACATGCTTCCCTGTGAGAGCTGAGGACAGGGCAGAACCCTCCCGCATGCTGCCTGACTGTAGGAGTAGCTGCTAACATCCTTATGTTAGTGGCTGGGAGAGGTTGCGGGAAAAGCATGTGTGAGCACTGGGCCTGAACTCCCGTGTATCTGAGTTGAATACAGCGATTTCCAACGGCTTTCCTCAACCAGAGTGTAGCTAGGTTCCAAATCCCATGTACGAGCGGGTAGCAGACATCTGCCTCCCATGCATACACACTTCTGAGAGTTGAGCTTATGGCCTGTACCTCCACAGCCAGCCTGCTGGTACCCTTGGCTTCTAAAAGGCCTAGGCTCGCTGTTTGACGGAAGTGCTGGGAGAGTTAATTGGAATCTCCCGGCACACAAGACGAGTGCCTCCAAGCTCAATTCACGATTTCCCAGTAATTCTTGTGGTAGACATGTGCTACATACTAAGTTCCATATGTGAGAAGGTAGCTGAACGCCTTGTCCAAAAGCATTTTACTTCTGAGAGTTGAGCACACCCTCAGTCCCTCACACTTCCACACTGCCTGCAGAGTGAGTTTCACACGTCTTCACCAGAGACGATTGCCAGAGGCTTCTGAGTACAAGTTAAAAATGCAGACCTGGAGGGTATCTCCAGGTGCAGTAGAGTGGTAATCTTGGAACCTCCTGACTCAGAGTACTGCTACCTTCTCACTGCCATAGGAATGCAGCTAGTTGACAGCTGGCTTCAAGACATGTTTCCCTGTGAGAGCTGAGGACAGGGCAGAACCCTCCCGCATCCTGCCTGACTGTAGGAGTAGCTGCTAACATCCTAATGTTAGTGACTGGGAGAGGTTGCGGGAAAAGCATGTGTGAGCACTGGGCCTGAACTCCCGTGTATCTGAGTTGAATACAGCGATTTCCAATGGCCTTCTTCAATCACAGTGTAGCTAGGTTCCAACTCCCATGTCCGAGTGGGTAGCAGACATCTGCCTCCCATGCATATACACTTCTGAGAGTTGAGCTTATGGCCTGTACCTCCACAGCCAGCCTGCTGGTACCCTTGGCTTCTAAAAGGCCTAGGCTCGCTGTTTGACGGAAGTGCTGGGAGAGGTAATTGGAATCACCCGGCACACAAGACTAGTGCCTCCAAGCTCAGTTCAGCGATTTCCTAGTAATTCCTGTGGTAGACTGGTGCTACATACTAAGTTCCATACGTGAGAGGGTAGCTGAACGCCTTGTCCAAAACCATCTTACTTCTGAGAGTTGAGCTCAGCCTCAGTCCCTCACAGTTCCACACTGCCTGCAGAGTGAGTTTCGCAGGTCTTCAGCAGGGACGTTTGCCAGAGGCTTCTGAGACGCAGGGTAACAATGCAGACCTGGAGGGTATCCCCAGGTGCAGTCGACTGGTAATCTTGGAACCTCCTGACTCAGAATACTGCTACCTTCTCACTGCCATAGGAATGCAGCTAGTTGACAGCTAGCTGGCTTCAAGACATGCATCTCTGAGAGAGCTGAGGGCAGGGCAGGACTCTCCCGCATGCTGCCTGACTATAGGAGTAGCTGCTGACATCCTAATGTTAGTGGCTGGGAGAGGTTGCGGGAAAAGCATGTGTGAGCACTGGGCCTGAACTCCCGTGTATCTGAGTTGAATACAGCGATTTCCAACGGCTTTCCTCAACGAGAGTGTAGCTAGGTTCCAAATCCCATGTACGAGCGGGTAGCAGACATCTGCCTCCCATGAATACACACTTCTGAGAGTTGAGCTTATGGCCTGTACCTCCACAGCCAGCCTGCTGGTACCCTTGGCTTCTAAAAGGCCTAGGCTCGCTGTTTGACAGAAATGCTGGGAGAGGTAATTGGAATCTCCCGGCACACAAGACGAGTGCCTCCAAGCTCAATTCACGATTTCCCAGTAATTCTTGTGGTAGACATGTGCTACATACTAAGTTCCATATGTGAGAAGGTAGCTGAACGCCTTGTCCAAAAGCATCTTACTTCTGAGAGTTGAGCACACCCTCAGTCCCTCACACTTCCACACTGCCTGCAGAGTGAGTTTCACACGTCTTCACCAGAGACGATTGCCAGAGGCTTCTGAGTACAAGTTAAAAATGCAGACCTGGAGGGTATCTCCAGGTGCAGTAGAGTGGTAATCTTGGAACCTCCTGACTCAGAGTACTGCTACCTTCTCACTGCCATAGGAATGCAGCTAGTTGACAGCTGGCTTCAAGACATGCTTCCCTGTGAGAGCTGAGGACAGGGCAGAACCCTCCCGCCTGCTGCCTGACTGTAGGAGTAGCTGCTAACATCCTAATGTTAGTGACTGGGAGAGGTTGCGGGAAAAGCATGTGTGAGCACTGGGCCTGAACTCCCGTGTATCTGAGTTGAATACAGCGATTTCCAATGGCCTTCTTCAATCACAGTGTAGCTAGGTTCCAACTCCCATGTCCGAGTGGGTAGCAGACATCTGCCTCCCATGCATATACACTTCTGAGAGTTGAGCTTATGGCCTGTACCTCCACAGCCAGCCTGCTGGTACCCTTGGCTTCTAAAAGGCCTAGGCTCGCTGTTTGACGGAAGTGCTGGGAGAGGTAATTGGAATCACCCGGCACACAAGACTAGTGCCTCCAAGCTCAGTTCAGCGATTTCCTAGTAATTCCTGTGGTAGACTGGTGCTACATACTAAGTTCCATACGTGAGAGGGTAGCTGAACGCCTTGTCCAAAACCATCTTACTTCTGAGAGTTGAGCTCAGCCTCAGTCCCTCACAGTTCCACACTGCCTGCAGAGTGAGTTTCGCAGGTCTTCAGCAGAGACGTTTGCCAGAGGCTTCTGAGACGCAGGGTAACAATGCAGACCTGGAGGGTATCCCCAGGTGCAGTCGACTGGTAATCTTGGAACCTCCTGACTCAGAATACTGCTACCTTCTCACTGCCATAGGAATGCAGCTAGTTGACAGCTAGCTGGCTTCAAGACATGCTTCCCTGAGAGAGCTGAGGGCAGGGCAGGACTCTCCCGCATGCTGCCTGACTATAGGAGTAGCTGCTGACATCCTAATGTTAGTGGCTGGGAGAGGTTGCGGGAAAAGCATGTGTGAGCACTGGGCCTGAACTCCCGTGTATCTCAGTTGAATACAGCGATTTCCAACGGCTTTCCTCAACGAGAGTGTAGCTAGGTTCCAAATCCCATGTACGAGCGGGTAGCAGACATCTGCCTCCCATGCATACACACTTCTGAGAGTTGAGCTTATGGCCTGTACCTCCACAGCCAGCCTGCTGGTACCCTTGGCTTCTAAAAGGCCTAGGCTCGCTGTTTGACAGAAATGCTGGGAGAGGTAATTGGAATCTCCCGGCACACAAGACGAGTGCCTCCAAGCTCAATTCACGATTTCCCAGTAATTCTTGTGGTAGACAGGTGCTACATACTAAGTTCCATATGTGAGAAGGTAGCTGAACGCCTTGTCCAAAAGCATCTTACTTCTGAGAGTTGAGCACACCCTCAGTCCCTCACACTTCCACACTGCCTGCAGAGTGAGTTTCACACGTCTTCACCAGAGACGATTGCCAGAGGCTTCTGAGTACAAGTTAACAATGCAGACCTGGAGGGTATCTCCAGGTGCAGTAGAGTGGTAATCTTGGAACCTCCTGACTCAGAGTACTGCTACCTTCTCACTGCCATAGGAATGCAGCTAGTTGACAGCTGGCTTCAAGACATGCTTCCCTGTGAGAGCTGAGGACAGGGCAGAACCCTCCCGCATCCTGCCTGACTGTAGGAGTAGCTGCTAACATCCTAATGTTAGTGGCTGGGAGAGGTTGCGGGAAAAGCATGTGTGAGCACTGGGCCTGAACTCCCGTGTATCTGAGTTGAATACAGCGATTTCCAATGGCCTTCTTCAATCACAGTGTAGCTAGGTTCCAGCTCCCATGTCCGAGTGGGTAGCAGACATCTGCCTCCCATGCCTACACACTTCTGAGAGTTGAGCTTATGGCCTGTACCTCCACATCCAGCCTGCTGGTACCCTTGGCTTCTAAAAGGCCTAGGCTCGCTGTTTGACAGAAGTGCTGGGAGAGGTAATTGGAATCACCCGGCACACAAGTCTAGTGCCTCCAAGCTCAGTTCAGCGATTTCCTAGTAATTCCTGTGGTAGACTGGTGCTACATACTAAGTTCCATATGTGAGAAGGTAGCTGAACGCCTTGTCCAAAAGCATCTTACTTCTGAGAGTTGAGCACACCCTCAGTCCCTCACACTTCCACACTGCCTGCAGAGTGAGTTTCACACGTCTTCACCAGAGACGATTGCCAGAGGCTTCTGAGTACAAGTTAAAAATGCAGACCTGGAGGGTATCTCCAGGTGCAGTAGAGTGGTAATCTTGGAACCTCCTGACTCAGAGTACTGCTACCTTCTCACTGCCATAGGAATGCAGCTAGTTGACAGCTGGCTTCAAGACATGTTTCCCTGTGAGAGCTGAGGACAGGGCAGAACCCTCCCGCATCCTGCCTGACTGTAGGAGTAGCTGCTAACATCCTAATGTTAGTGACTGGGAGAGGTTGCGGGAAAAGCATGTGTGAGCACTGGGCCTGAACTCCCGTGTATCTGAGTTGAATACAGCGATTTCCAATGGCCTTCTTCAATCACAGTGTAGCTAGGTTCCAACTCCCATGTCCGAGTGGGTAGCAGACATCTGCCTCCCATGCATATACACTTCTGAGAGTTGAGCTTATGGCCTGTACCTCCACAGCCAGCCTGCTGGTACCCTTGGCTTCTAAAAGGCCTAGGCTCGCTGTTTGACGGAAGTGCTGGGAGAGGTAATTGGAATCTCCCGGCACACAAGACGAGTGCCTCCAAGCTCAATTCACGATTTCCCAGTAATTCTTGTGGTAGACAGGTGCTACATACTAAGTTCCATATGTGAGAAGGTAGCTGAACGCCTTGTCCAAAAGCATCTTACTTCTGAGAGTTGAGCACACCCTCAGTCCCTCACACTTCCACACTGCCTGCAGAGTGAGTTTCACACGTCTTCACCAGAGACGATTGCCAGAGGCTTCTGAGTACAAGTTAACAATGCAGACCTGGAGGGTATCTCCAGGTGCAGTAGAGTGGTAATCTTGGAACCTCCTGACTCAGAGTACTGCTACCTTCTCACTGCCATAGGAATGCAGCTAGTTGACAGCTGGCTTCAAGACATGCTTCCCTGTGAGAGCTGAGGACAGGGCAGAACCCTCCCGCATCCTGCCTGAGTGTAGGAGTAGCTGCTAACATCCTAATGTTAGTGGCTGGGAGAGGTTGCGGGAAAAGCATGTGTGAGCACTGGGCCTGAACTCCCGTGTATCTGAGTTGAATACAGCGATTTCCAATGGCCTTCTTCAATCACAGTGTAGCTAGGTTCCAACTCCCATGTCCGAGTGGGTAGCAGACATCTGCCACCCATGCATACACACTTCTGAGAGTTGAGCTTATGGCCTGTACTTCCACATCCAGCCTGCTGGTACCCTTGGCTTCTAAAAGGCCTAGGCTCGCTGTTTGACGGAAGTGCTGGGAGAGGTAATTGGAATCACACGGCACACAAGACTAGTGCCTCCAAGCTCAGTTCAGCGATTTCCTAGTAATTCCTGTGGTAGACTGGTGCTACATACTAAGTTCCATACGTGAGAGGGTAGCTGAACGCCTTGTCCAAAACCATCTTACTTCTGAGAGTTGAGCTCAGCCTCAGTCCCTCACAGTTCCACACTGCCTGCAGAGTGAGTTTCGCAGGTCTTCAGCAGAGACGTTTGCCAGAGGCTTCTGAGACGCAGGGTAACAATGCAGACCTGCAGGGTATCACCAGGTGCAGTCGACTGGTAATCTTGGAACCTCCTGACACAGAATACTGCTACCTTTTCACTGCCATAGGAATGCAGCTAGTTGACAGCTGGCTTCAAGACATGCTTCCCTGTGAGAGCTGAGGACAGGACAGAACCCTCCCGCATGCTGCCTGACTGTAGGAGTAGCTGCTAACATCCTTATGTTAGTGGCTGGGAGAGGTTGCTGGAAAAGCATGTGTGAACACTGGGCCTGAACTCCCGTGTATCTGAGTTGAATACAGCGATTTCCAACGGCTTTCCTCAACCAGAGTGTAGCTAGGTTCCAACTCCCATGTACGAGCGGGTAGCAGACATCTGCCTCCCATGCATACACACTTCTGAGAGTTGAGCTTATGGCCTGTACCTCCACATCCAGCCTGCTGGTACCCTTGGCTTCTAAAAGGCCTAGGCTCCCTGTTTGACGGAAGTGCTGGGAGAGGTAATTGGAATCACCCGGCACACAAGACTGGTGCCTCCAAGCTCAGTTCAGCGATTTCCTAGTAATTCCTGTGGTAGACTTGTGCTACATACTAAGTTCCATACGTGAGAGGGTAGCTGAACGCCTTGTCCAAAACCATCTTACTTCTGAGAGTTGAGCTCAGCCTCAGTCCCTCACAGTTCCACACTGCCTGCAGAGTGAGTTTCGCAGGTCTTCAGCAGAGACGTTTGCCAGAGGCTTCTGAGACGCAGGGTAACAATGCAGACCTGGAGGGTATCCCCAGGTGCAGTCGACTGGTAATCTTGGAACCTCCTGACTCAGAATACTGCTACCTTCTCACTGCCATAGGAATGCAGCTAGTTGACAGCTGGCTTCAAGACATGCTTCCCTGTGAGAGCTGAGGACAGGGCAGAACCCTCCCGCATGCTGCCTGACTGTAGGAGTAGCTGCTAACATCCTAATGTTAGTGGCTGGGAGAGGTTGCGGGAAAAGCATGTGTGAGCACTGGGCCTGGACTCCCGTGTACCTGAGTTGAATACAGCGATTTCCAACGGCTTTCCTCAACCAGAGTGTAGCTAGGTTCCAAATCCCATGTACGAGCGGGTAGCAGACATCTGCCTCCCATGCATACACACTTCTGAGAGTTGAGCTTATGGCCTGTACCTCCACAGCCAGCCTGCTGGTACCCTTGGCTTCTAAAAGGCCTAGGCTCGCTGTTTGTCGGAAGTGCTGGGAGAGGTAATTGGAATCTCCCGGCACACAAGACGAGTGCCTCCAAGCTCAATTCACGATTTCCCAGTAATTCTTGTGGTAGACAGGTGCTACATACTAAGTTCCATATGTGAGAAGGTAGCTGAACGCCTTGTCCAAAACCATCTTACTTCTGAGAGTTGAGCTCAGCCTCAGTCCCTCACAGTTCCACACTGCCTGCAGAGTGAGTTTCACACGTCTTCACCAGAGACGATTGCCAGAGGCTTCTGAGTACAAGTTAACAATGCAGACCTGGAGGGTATCTCCAGGTACAGTAGAGTGGTAATCTTGGAACCTCCTGACTCAGAGTACTGCTACCTTCTCACTGCCATAGAAATGCAGCTAGTTGACAGCTGGCTTCAAGACATGCTTCCCTGTGAGAGCTGAGGACAGGGCAGAACCCTCCCGCATCCTGCCTGACTGTAGGAGTAGCTGCTAACATCCTTATGTTAGTGGCTGGGAGAGGTTGCGGGAAAAGCATGTGTGAGCACTGGGCCTGAACTCCCGTGTATCTGAGTTGAATACAGCGATTTCCAATGGCCTTCTTCAATCACAGTGTAGCTAGGTTCCAACTCCCATGTCCGAGTGGGTAGCAGACATCTGCCTCCCATGCATATACACTTCTGAGAGTTGAGCTTATGGCCTGTACCTCCACAGCCAGCCTGCTGGTACCCTTGGCTTCTAAAAGGCCTAGGCTCGCTGTTTGACGGAAGTGCTGGGAGAGGTAATTGGAATCTCCAAGCACACAAGACGAGTGCCTCCAAGCTCAATTCACGATTTCCCAGTAATTCTTGTGGTAGACAGGTGCTACATACTAAGTTCCATATGTGAGAAGGTAGCTGAACGCCTTGTCCAAAAGCATCTTACTTCTGAGAGTTGAGCACACCCTCAGTCCCTCACACTTCCACACTGCCTGCAGAGTGAGTTTCACACGTCTTCACCAGAGACGATTGCCAGAGGCTTCTGAGTACAAGTTAACAATGCAGACCTGGAGGGTATCTCCAGGTGCAGTAGAGTGGTAATCTTGGAACCTCCTGACTCAGAGTACTGCTACCTTCTCACTGCCATAGGAATGCAGCTAGTTGACAGCTGGCTTCAAGACATGCTTCCCTGTGAGAGCTGAGGACAGGGCAGAACCCTCCCGCATCCTGCCTGACTGTAGGAGTAGCTGCTAATATCCTAATGTTAGTGGCTGGGAGAGGTTGCGGGAAAAGCATGTGTGAGCACTGGGCCTGAACTCCCGTGTATCTGAGTTGAATACAGCGATTTCCAACGGCTTTCCTCAACCAGAGTGTAGCTAGGTTCCAACTCCCATGTCCGAGTGGGTAGCAGACATCTGCCTCCCATGCATATACACTTCTGAGAGTTGAGCTTATGGCCTGTACCTCCACAGCCAGCCTGCTGGTACCCTTGGCTTCTAAAAGGCCTAGGCTCGCTGTTTGACGGAAGTGCTGGGAGAGGTAATTGGAATAACCCGGCACACAAGACTAGTGCCTCCAAGCTCAGTTCAGCGATTTCCTAGTAATTCCTGTGGTAGACTTGTGCTACATACTAAGTTCCATACGTGAGAGGGTAGCTGAACGCCTTGTCCAAAACCATCTTACTTCTGAGAGTTGAGCTCAGCCTCAGTCCCTCACAGTTCCACACTGCCTGCAGAGTGAGTTTCGCAGGTCTTCAGCAGAGACGTTTGCCAGAGGCTTCTGAGACGCAGGGTAACAATGCAGACCTGGAGGGTATCCCCAGGTGCAGTCGACTGGTAATCTTGGAACCTCCTGACTCAGAATACTGCTACCTTCTCACTGCCATAGGAATGCAGCTAGTTGACAGCTGGCATCAAGACATGCTTCCCTGTGAGAGCTGAGGACAGGGCAGAACCCTCCCGCATGCTGCCTGACTGTAGGAGTAGCTGCTAACAGCCTTATGTTAGTGGCTGGGAGAGGTTGCGGGAAAAGCATGTGTGAGCACTGGGCCTGGACTCCCGTGTACCTGAGTTGAATACAGCGATTTCCAACGGCTTTCCTAAACCAGAGTGTAGCTAGGTTCCAAATCCCATGTACGAGCGGGTAGCAGACATCTGCCTCCCATGCATACACACTTCTGAGAGTTGAGCTTATGGCCTGTACCTCGACAGCCAGCCTGCTGGTACCCTTGGCTTCTAAAAGGCCTAGGCTCGCTGTTTGTCGGAAGTGCTGGGAGAGGTAATTGGAATCTCCCGGCACACAAGACGAGTGCCTCCAAGCTCAATTCACGATTTCCCAGTAATTCTTGTGGTAGACAGGTGCTACATACTAAGTTCCATATGTGAGAAGGTAGCTGAACGCCTTGTCCAAAAGCATCTTACTTCTGAGAGTTGAGCACACCCTCAATCCCTCACACTTCCACACTGCCTGCAGAGTGAGTTTCACACGTCTTCACCAGAGACGATTGCCAGAGGCTTCTGAGTACAAGTTAACAATGCAGACCTGGAGGGTATCTCCAGGTACAGTAGAGTGGTAATCTTGGAACCTCCTGACTCAGAGTACTGCTACCTTCTCACTGCCATAGAAATGCAGCTAGTTGACAGCTGGCTTCAAGACATGCTTCCCTGTGAGAGCTTTGGACAGGGCAGAACCCTCCCGTATCCTGCCTGACTGTAGGAGTAGCTGCTAACATCCTTATGTTAGTGGCTGGGAGAGGTTGCGGGAAAAGCATGTGTGAGCACTGGGCCTGAACTCCCGTGTATCTGAGTTGAATACAGCGATTTCCAATGGCCTTCTTCAATCACAGTGTAGCTAGGTTCCAACTCCCATGTCCGAGTGGGTAGCAGACATCTGCCTCCCATGCATACACACTTCTGAGAGTTGAGCTTATGGCCTGTACCTCCACATCCAGCCTGCTGGTACCCTTGGCTTCTAAAAGGCCTAGGCTCGCTGTTTGACGGAAGTACTGGGAGAGGTAATTGGAATCACCCGGCACACAAGACTAGTGCTTCCAAGCTCAGTTCAGCGATTTCCTAGTAATTCCTGTGGTAGACTGGTGCTACATACTAAGTTCCATACGTGAGAGGGTAGCTGAACGCCTTGTCCAAAACCATCTTTCTTCTGAGAGTTATGCTCAGCCTCAGTCCCTCACAGTTCCACACTGCCTGCAGAGTGAGTTTCGCAGGTCTTCAGCAGAGAGGTTTGCCAGAAGCTTCTGAGACGCAGGGTAACAATGCAGACCTGGAGGGTATCCCCAGGTGCAGTCGACTGGTAATCTTGGAACCTCCTGACTCAGAATACTGCTACCTTCTCACTGCCATAGGAATGCAGCTAGTTGACAGCTAGCTGGCTTCAAGACATGCTTCCCTGAGAGAGCTGAGGACAGGGCAGAACCCTCCCGCATGCTGCCTGACTGTAGGAGTAGCTGTTAACATCCTAATGTTAGTGGGTGGTCGAGGTTGCGGGAAAAGCATGTGTGAGCACTGGGCCTGAACTCCCGTGTATCTGAATTGAATACAGCGATTTCCAACGGCTTCCCTCAACCAGAGTGTAGCTAGGTTCCAAATCCCATGTACGAGCGGGTAGCAGACATCTGCCTCCCATGCATACACACTTCTGAGAGTTGAGCTTATGGCCTGTACCTCCACAGCCAGCCTGCTGGTACCCTTGGCTTCTAAAAGGCCTAGGCTCGCTGTTTGACGGAAGTGCTGGGAGAGGTAATTGGAATCTCCCGGCACACAAGACGAGTGCCTCCAAGCTCAATTCAAGATTTCCCAGTAATTCTTGTGGTAGACAGGTGCTACATACTAAGTTCCATATGTGAGATGGAAGCTGAACGCCTTGTCCAAAAGCATCTTACTTCAGAGAGTTGAGCCCAACCTCAGTCCCTCACACTTCCACACTGCCTGCAGAGTGAGTTTCACACGTCTTCACCAGAGACGATTGCCGGAGGCTTCTGAGTACAAGTTACAATGCAGACCTGGAGGGTATCCCCAGGTGCAGTAGAGTGGTAATCTTGGAACCTCCTGACTCAGAGTACTGCTACCTTCTCACTGCCATAGGAATGCAGCTAGTTGACAGCTGGCTTCAAGACATGCTTCCCTGTGAGAGCTGAGGACAGGGCAGAACCCTCCCGCATCCTGCCTGACTGCAGGAGTAGCTGCTAACATCCTAATGTTAGTGGCTGGGAGAGGTTGCGGGAAAAGCATGTGTGAGCACTGGGCCTGAACTCCCGTGTATCTGAGTTGAATACAGCGATTTCCAATGGCCTTCTTCAATCACAGTGTAGCTAGGTTCCAACTCCCATGTCCGAGTGGGTAGCAGACATCTGCCTCCCATGCATACACACTTCTGAGAGTTGAGCTTATGGCCTGTACCTCCACATCCAGCCTGCTGGTACCCTTGGCTTCTAAAAGGCCTAGGCTCGCTGTTTGACGGAAGTGCTGGGAGATTTAATTGGAATCACCGGCACAAAAGTCTAGTGCCTCCAAACTCAGTTCAGCGATTTCCTAGTAATTCCTGTGGTAGACTGGTGCTGCATACTAAGTTCCATACGTGAGAGGGTAGCTGAACGCCATGTCCAAAACCATCTTACTTCTGAGAGTTGAGCTCAGCCTCAGTCCCTCACAGTTCCACACTGCCTGCAGAGTGAGTTTCGCAGGTCTTCAGCAGAGACGTTTGCCAGAGGCTTCTGAGACGCAGGGTAACAATGCAGACCTGGAGGGTATCCCCAGGTGCAGTCGACTGGTTATCTTGGAACCTCCTGACTCAGAATACTGCTACCTTCTCACTGCTATAGGTATGCAGCTGGTTGACAGCTAGCTGGCTTCAAGACATGCTTCCCTGAGAGAGCTGAGGACAGGGCAGAACCCTCCCGCATGCTGCCTGACTGTAGGAGTAGCTGTTAACATCCTAATGTTAGTGGGTGGTCGAGGTTGCGGGAAGAGCATGTGTGAGCACTGGGCCTGAACTCCCGTGTATCTGAGTTGAATACAGCGATTTCCAACGGCTTCCCTCAACCAGAGTGTAGCTAGGTTCCAAATCCCATGTACGAGCGGGTAGCAGACATCTGCCTCCCATGCATACACACTTCTGAGAGTTGAGCTTATGGCCTGTACCTCCACAGCCAGCCTGCTGGTACCCTTGGCTTCTAAAAGGCCTAGGCTCGCTGTTTGACGGAAGTGCTGGGAGAGGTAATTGGAATCTCCCGGCACACAAGACGAGTGCCTCCAAGCTCAATTCAAGATTTCCCAGTAATTCTTGTGGTAGACAGGTGCTACATACTAAGTTCCATATGTGAGATGGAAGCTGAACGCCTTGTCCAAAAGCATCTTACTTCTGAGAGTTGAGCCCTACCTCAGTCCCTCACACTTCCACACTGCCTGCAGAGTGAGTTTCACACGTCTTCACCAGAGACGATTGCCGGAGGCTTCTGAGTACAAGTTACAATGCAGACCTGGAGGGTATCCCCAGGTGCAGTAGAGTGGTAATCTTGGAACCTCCTGACTCAGAGTACTGCTACCTTCTCACTGCCATAGGAATGCAGCTAGTTGACAGCTGGCTTCAAGACATGCTTCCCTGTGAGAGCTGAGGACAGGGCAGAACCCTCCCGCATCCTGCCTGACTGCAGGAGTAGCTGCTAACATCCTAATGTTAGTGGCTGGGAGAGGTTGCGGGAAAAGCATGTGTGAGCACTGGGCCTGAACTCCCGTGTATCTGAGTTGAATACAGCGATTTCCAATGGCCTTCTTCAATCACAGTGTAGCTAGGTTCCAACTCCCATGTCCGAGTGGGTAGCAGACATCTGCCTCCCATGCATACACACTTCTGAGAGTTGAGCTTATGGCCTGTACCTCCACATCCAGCCTGCTGGTACCCTTGGCTTCTAAAAGGCCTAGGCTCGCTGTTTGACGGAAGTGCTGGGAGAGTTAATTGGAATCACCGGCACAAAAGTCTAGTGCCTCCAAGCTCACTTCAGCGATTTCTTAGTAATTCCTGTGGTAGACTGGTGCTACATACTAAGTTCCATACGTGAGAGGGTAGCTGAACGCCTTGTCCAAAACCATCTTACTTCTGAGAGTTGAGCTCAGCCTCAGTCCCTCACAGTTCCACACTGCCTGCAGAGTGAGTTTCGCAGGTCTTCAGCAGAGACGTTTGCCAGAGGCTTCTGAGACGCAGGGTAACAATGCAGACCTGGAGGGTATCCCCAGGTGCAGTCGACTGGTTATCTTGGAACCTCCTGACTCAGAATACTGCTACCTTCTCACTGCTATAGGTATGCAGCTGGTTGACAGCTAGCTGGCTTCAAGACATGCTTCCCTGAGAGAGCTGAGGACAGGGCAGAACCCTCCCGCATGCTGCCTGACTGTAGGAGTAGCTGTTAACATCCTAATGTTAGTGGGTGGTCGAGGTTGCGGGAAAAGCATGTGTGAGCACTGGGCCTGAACTCCCGTGTATCTGAGTTGAATACAGCGATTTCCAACGGCTTTCCTCAACCAGAGTGTAGCTAGGTTCCAAATCCCATGTACGACCGGGTAGCAGACATCTGCCTCCCATGCATACACACTTCTGAGAGTTGAGCTTATGGCCTGTACCTCCACAGCCAGCCGGCTATAACCCTTGGCTTCTAAAAGGCCTAGGCTCGCTGTTTGACGGAAGTGCTGGGAGAGGTAATTGGAATCTCCCGGCAGGGATCCCTGGGTGGCGCAGCCGTTTAGCGCCTGCCTTTGGCCCAGGGCGCGATCTTGGAGACCCGGGATTGAATCCCACGTCGGGCTCCCGGTGCATGGAGCCTGCTTCTTCCTCTGTCTGTGTCTCTGCCTCTCTCTCTCTCTCTGTGACTATCATAAATAAATAAAAAATTACAAAATAAATAAAAAAAAAAGGAATCTCCCGGCACACAACACGAGTGCCTCCAAGCTCAATTCACGATTTCCCAGTAATTCTTGTGGTAGACAGGTGCTACATACTAAGTTCCATATGTGAGAAGGTAGCTGAACGCCATGTCCAAAAGCATCTTATTTCTGAGAGTTGAGCACACCCTCAGTCCCTCACACTTCCACACTGCCTGCAGAGTGAGTTTCACACTTCTTCACCAGAGACGATTGCCAGAGGCTTCTGAGTACAAGTTAACAATGCAGACCTGGAGGGTATCTCCAGGTGCAGTAGAGTGGTAATCTTGGAACCTCCTGACTCAGAGTACTGCTACCTTCTCACTGCCATAGGAATGCAGCTAGTTGACAGCTGGCTTCAAGACATGCTTCCCTGTGAGACCAGAGGACAGGGCAGAACGCTCCCGCATGCTGCCTGACTGTAGGAGTAGCTGCTAACATCCTAATGTTAGTGGCTGGGAGAGGTTGTGGGAAAAGCATGTGTGAGCACTGGGCCTGAACTCCCGTGTATCTGAGTTGAATACAGCGATTTCCAATGGCCTTCTTCAATCAGAGTGTAGCTAGGTTCCAACTCCCATGTCCGAGTGCGTAGCAGACATCTGCCTCCCATGCATACACACTTCTGAGAGTTGAGCTTATGGCCTGTACATCCACATCCAGCCTGCTGGTACCCTTGGCTTCTAAAAGGCCTAGGCTCGCTGTTTGACGGAAGTGCTGGGAGAGGTAATTGGAATCTCCCGGCACACAAGACGAGTGCCTCCAAGCTCAATTCACGATTTCCCAGTAATTCTTGTGGTAGACAGGTGCTACATACTAAGTTCCATACGTGAGAGGGTAGCTGAACGCCTTGTCCAAAACCATCTTACTTCTGAGAGTTGAGCTCAGCCTCAGTCCCTCACAGTTCCACACTGCCTGCAGAGTGAGTTTCGCAGGTCTTCAGCAGAGAGGTTTGCCAGAGGCTTCTGAGACGCAGGTAACAATGCAGACCTGGAGGGTATCCCCAGGTGCAGTCGACTGGTAATCTTGGAACCTCCTGACTCAGAATACTGCTACCTTCTCACTGCCATAGGAATGCAGCTAGTTGACAGCTAGCTGGCTTCAAGACATGCTTCTCTGAGAGAGCTGAGGACAGGGCAGAACCCTCCCGCATGCTGCCTGAGTGTAGGAGTAGCTGCTAACATCCTAATGTTAGTGGCTGGGAGAGGTTGCGGGAAAAGCATGTGTGAGCACTGGGCCTGAACTCCCGTGTATCTGAGTTGAATACAGCGATTTCCAACGGCTTTCCTCAACCAGAGTGTAGCTAGGTTCCAAATCCCATGTACGAGCGGGTAGCAGACATCTGCCTCCCAAGCATATACACTTCTGAGAGTTGAGCTTATGGCCTGTACCTCCACATCCAGCCTGCTGGTACCCTTGGCTTCTAAAAGGCCTAGGCTCGCTGTTTGACGGAAGTGCTGGGAGAGGTAATTGGAATCTCCCGGCACACAAGAAGAGTGCCTCCAAGCTCAATTCACGATTTTCAGGTAATTCTTGTGGTAGACAGGTGCTACATACTAAGTTCCATATGTGAGATGGTAGCTGAACGCCTTGTCCAAAAGCATCTTACTTCTGAGAGTTGAGCCCACCATCAGTCCCTCACAGTTCCACACTGCCTGCAGATTGAGTTTCACACGTCTTCACCAGAGACGATTGCCAGAGGCTTCTGAGTACAAGTTAACAATGCAGACCTGGAGGGAATCTCCAGGTGCAGTAGAGTGGTAATCTTGGAACCTCCTGACTCAGAGTACTGCTACCTTCTCACTGCCATAGGAATGCAGCTAGTTGACAGCTGGCTTCAAGACATGCTTCCCTGTGAGAGCTGAGGACAGGGCAGAACCCTCCTGCATCCTGCCTGACTGTAGGAATAGCTGCTAAAATCCTTATGTTAGTGGCTGTGAGAGGTTGCGGGAAAAGCATGTGTGAGCACTGGGCCTGAACTCCCGTGTATCTGAGTTGAATACAACGATTTCCAATGGCCTTCTTCAATCATAGTGTAGCTAGGTTCCAACTCCCATGTCCGAGTGGGTAGCAGACATCTGCCTCCCATGCATACACACTTCTGAGAGTTGAGCTTATGGCCTGTACCTGCACATCCAGCCTGCTGGTACCCTTGGCTTCTAAAAGGCCTAGGCTCGCTGTTTGACGGAAGTGCTGGGAGAGGTAATTGGAATCTCCCGGCACACAAGACGAGTGCCTGCAAGCTCAATTCACGATTTCCCAGTAATTCTTGTGGTAGACTGGTGCTACATACTAAGTTCCATACGTGAGAGGTTAGCTGAACGCCTTGTCCAAAACCATCTTACTTCTGAGAGTTGAGCTCAGCCTCAGTCCCTCACAGTTCCACACTGCCTGCAGAGTGAGTTTCGCAGGTCTTCAGCAGAGACGTTTGCCAGAGTCTTCTGAGACGCAGGGTAACAATGCAGACCTGGAGGGTATCCCCAGGTGCAGTCGACTGGTAATCTTCGAACCTCCTGACTCAGAATACTGCTACCTTCTCACTGCCATAGGAATTCAGCTAGTTGACAGCTAGCTGGCTTCAAGACATGCTTCCCTGAGAGAGCTGAGGACAGGGCAGAACCCTCCCGCATGCTGCCTGACTGTAGGAGTAGCTGCTAACATCCTAATGTTAGTGGCTGGGAGAGGTTGCGGGAAAAGCATGTGTGAGCACTGGGCCTGAACTCCCGTGTATCTGAGTTGAATACAGCGATTTCCAATGGCCTTCTTCAATCACAGTGTAGCTAGGTTCCAACTCCCATGTCCGAGTGGGTAGCAGACATCTGCCTCCCATGCATACACACTTCTGAGAGTTGAGCTTATGGCCTGTACATCCACATCCAGCCTGCTGGTACCCTTGGCTTCTAAAAGGCCTAGGCTCGCTGTTTGACGGAAGTGCTGGGAGAGGTAATAGGAATCACCCGGCACACAAGACTAGTGCCTCCAAGCTCAGTTCAGCGATTTCCTAGTAATTCCTGTGGTAGACTGGTGCTACATACTAAGTTCCATACGTGAGAGGGTAGCTGAACGCCTTGTCCAAAACCATCTTACTTCTGAGATTTGAGCTCAGCCTCAGTCCCTCACAGTTCCACACTGCCTGCAGAGTGAGTTTCGCAGGTCTTCAGCATAGACGTTTGCCAGAGGCTTCTGAGACGCAGGGTAACAATGCAGACCTGGAGGGTATCCCCAGGTGCAGTCGACTGGTAATCTTGGAACCTCCTGACTCAGAATACTGCTACCTTCTCACTGCCATAAGAATGCAGCTAGTTGACAGCTGGCTTCAATACATGCTTCCCTGTGAGAGCTGAGGACAGGGCAGAACCCTCCCGCATGCTGCCTGACTGTAGGAGTAACTGCTAACATCCTAATGTTAGTGGCTGGAAGAGGTTGCGGGAAAAGCATGTGTGAGCACTGGGCCTGAACTCCCGTGTATCTGAGTTGAATACAGCCATTTCCAACGACTTTCCTCAACCAGAGTGTAGCTAGGTTCCAAATCCCATGTCGAGCGGGTAGCAGACATCTTCCTCCCATGCATACACACTTCTGAGAGTTGAGCTTATGGCCTGTACCTCCACAGCCAGCCTGCTGGTACCCTTGGCTTCTAAAAGGCCTAGGCTCGCTGTTTGACGGAAGTGCTGGGAGAGGTAATTGGAATCTCCCGGCACACAAGACGAGTGCCTCCAAGCTCAATTCACGATTTCCCAGTAATTCTTGTGGTAGACAGGTGCTACATACTAAGTTCCATATGTGAGAAGGTAGCTGAACACCTTGTCCAAAAGCATCTTACTTCTGAGAGTTGAGCCCACCCTCAGTCCCTCACACTTCCACACTGCCTGCAGAGTGAGTTTCACACGTCTTCACCAGAGACGATTGCCAGAGGCTTCTGAGTGCTGTTACAATGCAGACCTGGAGGGTATCTCCAGGTGCAGTAGAGTGGTAATCTTGGAACCTCCTGACTCAGAGTACTGCTACCTTCTCACTGCCATAGGAATGCAGCTAGTTGACAGCTGGCTTCAAGACATGCTTCCCTGTGAGAGCTGAGGACAGGGCAGAACCCTCCCGCATTCTGCCTGAGTGTAGGAGTAGCTGCTAACATCCTAATGTTAGTGGCTGGGAGAGGTTGCGGGAAAGGCATGTGTGAGCACTGGGCCTGAACTCCCGTGTGTCTGAGTTGAATACAGCGATTTCCAATGGCCTTCTTCAATCACAGTGTAGCTAGGTTCCTACTCCCATGTCCGAGTGGGTAGCAGACATCTGCCTCCCATGCATATACACTTCTGAGAGTTGAGCTTATGGCCTGTACCTCCACATCCAGCCTGCTGGTACCCTTGGCTTCTAAAAGGCCTAGGCTCGCTGTTTGACGGAAGTGTTGGGAGAGGTAATTGGAATCTCCCGGCACACAAGACGAGTGCCTCCAATCTCAATTCACGATTTCCCAGTAATTCTTGTGGTAGACAGGTGCTACATACTAAGTTCCATATGTGAGATGGTAGCTGAACGCCTTGTCCAAAAGCATCTTACTTCTGAGAGTTGAGCCCAACCTCAGTCCCTCACAGTTCCACACTGCCTGCAGAGTGAGTTTCACACGTCTTCACCAGAGACGATTGCCAGAGGCTTCTGAGTACAAGTTAACAATGCAGACCTGGAGGGTATCTCCATGTGCAGTAGAGTGGTAATCTTGGAACCTCCTGACTCAGAGTACTGCTACCTTCTCACTGCCATAGGAATGCAGCTAGTTGACAGCTGGCTTCAAGACATGCTTCCCTGTGAGAGCTGAGGACAGGGCAGAACCCTCCCGCATCCTGCCTGACTGTAGGAGTAGCTGCTAACATCCTTATGTTAGTGGCTGGGAGAGGTTGCGGGAAAAGCATGTGTGAGCACTGGGCCTGAACTCCCGTGTATCTGAGTTGAATAGAGCGAATTCCAATGGCCTTCTTCAATCACAGTGTAGCTAGGTTCCAACTCCCATGTCCGAGTAGGTAGCAGACATCTGCCTCCCATGCATACACACTTCTGAGAGTTGAGCTTATGGCCTGTACCTCCACATCCAGCCTGCTGGTACCCTTGGCTTCTAAAAGGCCTAGGCTCGCTGTTTGACGGAAGTGCTGGGAGAGGTAATTGGAATCACCCGGCACACAAGACTAGTGCCTCCAAGCTCAGTTCAGCGATTTCCTAGTAATTCCTGTGGTAGACTGGTGCTACATACTAAGTTCCATACGTGAGAGGGTAGCTGAACGCCTTGTCCAAAACCATCATACTTCTGAGAGTTGAGCTCAGCCTAAGTCCCTCACAGTTCCACACTGCCTGCAGAGTGGATTTCGCAGGTCTTCAGCAGAGACGTTTGCCAGAGGCTTCTGAGACGCAGGGTAACAATGCAGACCTGGAGGGTATCCCCAGGTGCAGTCGACTGGTAATCTTGGAACCTCCTGACTCAGAATACTGCTACCTTCTCACTGCCATAGGAATGCAGGTAGTTGAGAGCTGGCTTCAAGACATGCTTCCCTGTGAGAGCTGAGGACAGGGCAGAACCCTCCCGCATGCTGCCTGACTGTAGGAGTAGCTGCTAACATCCTTATGTTAGTGGCTGGGAGAGGTTGCGGGAAAAGCATGTGTGAGCACTGGGCCTGAATTCCCGTGTATCTGAGTTGAATACAGCGATTTCCAACGGCTTTCCTCAACCAGAGTGTAGCTAGGTTCCAAATCCCATGTACGAGCGGGTAGCAGACATCTGCCTCCCATGCATACACACTTCTGAGAGTTGAGCTTATGGCCTGTACCTCAGCAGCCAGCCTGCTGGTACCCTTGGCTTCTAAAAGGCCTAGGCTCGGTGTTTGACGCAAGTGCTGGGAGAGGTAATTGAAATCACCCGGCACAGAAGACTAGTGCCTCCAAGCTCAGTTCAGCGATTTCCTAGTAATTCCTGTGGTAGACTGGTGCTACATACTAAGTTCCATACGTGAGAGGGTAGCTGAACGCCTTGTCCAAAACCATCTTACTTCTGAGAGTTGAGCTCAGCCTCAGTCCCTCACAGTTCCACACTGCCTGCAGAGTGAGTTTCGCAGGTCTTCAGCAGAGACGTTTGCCAGAGGCTTCTGAGACGCAGGGTAACAATGCAGACCTGGAGGGTATCCCCAGGTGCAGTCGACTGGTAATCTTGGAACCTCCTGACTCAGAATACTGCTTCCTTCTCACTGCCATAGGAATGCAGCTAGTTGACAGCTGGCTTCAAGACATGCTTCCCTGTGAGAGCTGAGGACAGGGCAGAACCCTCCCGCATGCTGCCTGACTGTAGGAGTAGCTGCTAACATCCTTATGTTAGTGGCTGGGAGAGGTTGCGGGAAAAGCATGTGTGAGCACTGGGCCTGAACTCCCGTGTATCTGAGTTGAATAAAGCGATTTCCAACGGCTTTCCTCAACCAGAGTGTAGCTAGGTTCCAAATCCCATGTCCGAGTGCGTAGCAGACATCTGCCTCCCATGCATACACACTTCTGAGAGTTGAGCTTATGGCCTGTACCTCCACAGCCAGCCTGCTGGTACCCTTGGCTTCTAAAAGGCATAGGCTCGCTGTTTGACGGAAGTGCTGGGAGAGGTAATTGGAATCTCCCGGCACACAAGACTAGTGCCTCCAAGTTCAATTCATGATTTCCCAGTAATTCTTGTGGTAGACAGGTGCTACATACTAAGTTCCATATGTGTGATGGTAGCTGAACGCCTTGTCCAAAAGCGTCTTACTTCTGAGAGTTGAGCCCACCCTCAGTCCCTCACAGTTCCACACTGCCTGCAGAGTGAGTTTCACACGTCTTCACCAGAGACGATTGCCAGAGGCTTCTGAGTACAAGTTAACAATGCAGACCTGGAGGGTATCTCCAGGTGCAGTAGAGTGGTAATCTTGGAACCTCCTGACTCAGAGTACTGCTACCTTCTCACTGCCATAGGAATGCAGCTAGTTGACAGCTGGCTTCAAGACATGCTTCCCTGTGAGACCTGAGGACAGGGCAGAAACCTCCCGCATCCTGCCTGACTGTAGGAGTAGCTGCTAACATCCTTATGTTAGTGGCTGGGAGAGGTTGCGGGAAAAGCATGTGTGAGCACTGGGCCTGAACTCCCGTGTATCTGAGTTGAATACAGCGATTTCCAACGGCTTTCCTCAACCAGAGTGTAGCTAGGTTCCAAATCCCATGTACGAGCGGGTAGCAGACATCTGCCTCCCATGCATACACACTTCTGAGAGTTGAGCTTATGGCCTGTACCTCAGCAGCCAGCCTGCTGGTACCCTTGGCTTCTAAAAGGCCTAGGCTCGGTGTTTGACGCAAGTGCTGGGAGAGGTAATTGAAATCACCCGGCACAGAAGACTAGTGCCTCCAAGCTCAGTTCAGCGATTTCCTAGTAATTCCTGTGGTAGACTGGTGCTACATACTAAGTTCCATACGTGAGAGGGTAGCTGAACGCCTTGTCCAAAACCATCTTACTTCTGAGAGTTGAGCTCAGCCTCAGTCCCTCACAGTTCCACACTGCCTGCAGAGTGAGTTTCGCAGGTCTTCAGCAGAGACGTTTGCCAGAGGCTTCTGAGACGCAGGGTAACAATGCAGACCTGGAGGGTATCCCCAGGTGCAGTCGACTGGTAATCTTGGAACCTCCTGACTCAGAATACTGCTTCCTTCTCACTGCCATAGGAATGCAGCTAGTTGACAGCTGGCTTCAAGACATGCTTCCCTGTGAGAGCTGAGGACAGGGCAGAACCCTCCCGCATGCTGCCTGACTGTAGGAGTAGCTGCTAACATCCTTATGTTAGTGGCTGGGAGAGGTTGCGGGAAAAGCATGTGTGAGCACTGGGCCTGAACTCCCGTGTATCTGAGTTGAATAAAGCGATTTCCAACGGCTTTCCTCAACCAGAGTGTAGCTAGGTTCCAAATCCCATGTCCGAGTGCGTAGCAGACATCTGCCTCCCATGCATACACACTTCTGAGAGTTGAGCTTATGGCCTGTACCTCCACAGCCAGCCTGCTGGTACCCTTGGCTTCTAAAAGGCCTAGGCTCGCTGTTTGACGGAAGTGCTGGGAGAGGTAATTGGAATCTCCCGGCACACAAGACTAGTGCCTCCAAGTTCAATTCATGATTTCCCAGTAATTCTTGTGGTAGACAGGTGCTACATACTAAGTTCCATATGTGTGATGGTAGCTGAACGCCTTGTCCAAAAGCGTCTTACTTCTGAGAGTTGAGCCCACCCTCAGTCCCTCACAGTTCCACACTGCCTGCAGAGTGAGTTTCACACGTCTTCACCAGAGACGATTGCCAGAGGCTTCTGAGTACAAGTTAACAATGCAGACCTGGAGGGTATCTCCAGGTGCAGTAGAGTGGTAATCTTGGAACCTCCTGACTCAGAGTACTGCTACCTTCTCACTGCCATAGGAATGCAGCTAGTTGACAGCTGGCTTCAAGACATGCTTCCCTGTGAGAGCTGAGGACAGGGCAGAACCCTCCCGCATCCTGCCTGACTGTAGGAGTAGCTGCTAACATCCTTATGTTAGTGGCTGGGAGAGGTTGCGGGAAAAGCATGTGTGAGCACTGGGCCTGAACTCCCGTGTATCTTAGTTGAATACAGCGATTTCCAATGGCCTTCTTCAATCACAGTGTAGCTAGGTTCCAACTCCCATGTCCGAGTGGGTAGCAGACATCTGCCTCCCATGCATACACACTTCTGAGAGTTGAGCTTATGGCCTGTACCTCCACAGCTAGCCTGCTGGTACCCTTGGCTTATAAAAGGCCTAGACTCGCTGTTTGAGGGAAGTGCTGGGAGAGGTAATTGGAATCACCCGGCACAAACGACTAGTGCCTCCAAGCTCAGTTCAGCGATTTCCTAGTAATTCCTGTGGTAGACTGGTGCTACATACTAAGTTCCATACGTGAGAGGGTAGCTGAACGCCTTGTCCAAAACCATCTTACTTCTGAGAGTTGAGCTCAGCCTCAGTCCCTCACAGTTCCACACTGCCTGCAGGGTGAGTTTCGCAGGTCTTCAGCAGAGACGTTTGCCAGAGGCTTCTGAGACGCAGGGTAACAATGCAGACCTGGAGGGTATCCCCAGGTGCAGTCGACTGGTAATCTTGGAACGTCCTGACTCAGAATACTGCTACCTTCTCACTGCCAAAGGAATGCAGCTAGTTGACAGCTAGCTGGCTTCAAGACATGCTTCCCTGAGAGAGCTGAGGACAGGGCAGAACCCTCCCGCATGCTGCCTGACTGTAGGAGTAGCTGCTAACATCCTAATGTTAGTGGCTGGGAGAGGTTGCGGGAAAAGCATGTGTGAGCACTGGGCCTGAACTCCCGTGTATCTGAGTTGAATAAAGCGATTTCCAACGGCTTTCCTCAACCAGAGTGTAGCTAGGTTCCAAATCCCATGTACGACCGGGTAGCAGACATCTGCCTCCCATGCATACACACTTCTGAGAGTTGAGCTTATGGCCTGTACCTCCACAGCCAGCCGGCTATAACCCTTGGCTTCTAAAAGGCCTAGGCTCGCTGTTTGACGGAAGTGCTGGGGAGGTAATTGGAATCTCCCGGCAGGGATCCCTGGGTGGCGCAGCCGTTTAGCGCCTGCCTTTGGCCCAGGGCGCGATCTTGGAGACCCGGGATTGAATCCCACGTCGGGCTCCCGGTGCATGGAGCCTGCTTCTTCCTCTGTCTGTGTCTCTGCCTCTCTCTCTCTCTCTGTGACTATCATAAATAAATAAAAAATTACAAAATAAATAAAAAAAAAAGGAATCTCCCGGCACACAACACGAGTGCCTCCAAGCTCAATTCACGATTTCCCAGTAATTCTTGTGGTAGACAGGTGCTACATACTAAGTTCCATAGGTGAGAAGGTAGCTGAACGCCATGTCCAAAAGCATCTTATTTCTGAGAGTTGAGCACACCCTCAGTCCCTCACACTTCCACACTGCCTGCAGAGTGAGTTTCACACTTCTTCACCAGAGACGATTGCCAGAGGCTTCTGAGTACAAGTTAACAATGCAGACCTGGAGGGTATCTCCAGGTGCAGTAGAGTGGTAATCTTGGAACCTCCTGACTCAGAGTACTGCTACCTTCTCACTGCCATAGGAATGCAGCTAGTTGACAGCTGGCTTCAAGACATGCTTCCCTGTGAGACCAGAGGACAGGGCAGAACGCTCCCGCATGCTGCCTGACTGTAGGAGTAGCTGCTAACATCCTAATGTTAGTGGCTGGGAGAGGTTGTGGGAAAAGCATGTGTGAGCACTGGGCCTGAACTCCCGTGTATCTGAGTTGAATACAGCGATTTCCAATGGCCTTCTTCAATCAGAGTGTAGCTAGGTTCCAACTCCCATGTCCGAGTGCGTAGCAGACATCTGCCTCCCATGCATACACACTTCTGAGAGTTGAGCTTATGGCCTGTACATCCACATCCAGCCTGCTGGTACCCTTGGCTTCTAAAAGGCCTAGGCTCGCTGTTTGACGGAAGTGCTGGGAGAGGTAATTGGAATCTCCCGGCACACAAGACGAGTGCCTCCAAGCTCAATTCACGATTTCCCAGTAATTCTTGTGGTAGACAGGTGCTACATACTAAGTTCCATACGTGAGAGGGTAGCTGAACGCCTTGTCCAAAACCATCTTACTTCTGAGAGTTGAGCTCAGCCTCAGTCCCTCACAGTTCCACACTGCCTGCAGAGTGAGTTTCGCAGGTCTTCAGCAGAGAGGTTTGCCAGAGGCTTCTGAGACGCAGGTAACAATGCAGACCTGGAGGGTATCCCCAGGTGCAGTCGACTGGTAATCTTGGAACCTCCTGACTCAGAATACTGCTACCTTCTCACTGCCATAGGAATGCAGCTAGTTGACAGCTAGCTGGCTTCAAGACATGCTTCTCTGAGAGAGCTGAGGACAGGGCAGAACCCTCCCGCATGCTGCCTGAGTGTAGGAGTAGCTGCTAACATCCTAATGTTAGTGGCTGGGAGAGGTTGCGGGAAAAGCATGTGTGAGCACTGGGCCTGAACTCCCGTGTATCTGAGTTGAATACAGCGATTTCCAACGGCTTTCCTCAACCAGAGTGTAGCTAGGTTCCAAATCCCATGTACGAGCGGGTAGCAGACATCTGCCTCCCAAGCATATACACTTCTGAGAGTTGAGCTTATGGCCTGTACCTCCACATCCAGCCTGCTGGTACCCTTGGCTTCTAAAAGGCCTAGGCTCGCTGTTTGACGGAAGTGCTGGGAGAGGTAATTGGAATCTCCCGGCACACAAGAAGAGTGCCTCCAAGCTCAATTCACGATTTTCAGGTAATTCTTGTGGTAGACAGGTGCTACATACTAAGTTCCATATGTGAGATGGTAGCTGAACGCCTTGTCCAAAAGCATCTTACTTCTGAGAGTTGAGCCCACCATCAGTCCCTCACAGTTCCACACTGCCTGCAGATTGAGTTTCACACGTCTTCACCAGAGACGATTGCCAGAGGCTTCTGAGTACAAGTTAACAATGCAGACCTGGAGGGAATCTCCAGGTGCAGTAGAGTGGTAATCTTGGAACCTCCTGACTCAGAGTACTGCTACCTTCTCACTGCCATAGGAATGCAGCTAGTTGACAGCTGGCTTCAAGACATGCTTCCCTGTGAGAGCTGAGGACAGGGCAGAACCCTCCTGCATCCTGCCTGACTGTAGGAATAGCTGCTAAAATCCTTATGTTAGTGGCTGTGAGAGGTTGCGGGAAAAGCATGTGTGAGCACTGGGCCTGAACTCCCGTGTATCTGAGTTGAATACAACGATTTCCAATGGCCTTCTTCAATCATAGTGTAGCTAGGTTCCAACTCCCATGTCCGAGTAGGTAGCAGACATCTGCCTCCCATGCATACACACTTCTGAGAGTTGAGCTTATGGCCTGTACCTGCACATCCAGCCTGCTGGTACCCTTGGCTTCTAAAAGGCCTAGGCTCGCTGTTTGACGGAAGTGCTGGGAGAGGTAATTGGAATCACCCGGCACACAAGACTAGTGCCTCCAAGCTCAGTTTAGCGATTTCCTAGTAATTCCTGTGGTAGACTGGTGCTACATACTAAGTTCCATACGTGAGAGGGTAGCTGAACGCCTTGTCCAAAACCATCTTACTTCTGAGAGTTGAGCTCAGCCTCAGTCCCTCACAGTTCCACACTGCCTGCAGAGTGAGTTTCGCAGGTCTCCAGCAGAGACGATTGCCAGAGTCTTCTGAGACGCAGGGTAACAATGCAGACCTGGAGGGTATCCCCAGGTGCAGTCGACTGGTAATCTTGGAACCTCCTGCCTCAGAATACTGCTACCTTCTCACTGCCATAGGAATGCAGCTAGTTGACAGCTGGCTTCAAGACATGCTTCCCTGTGAGAGCTGAGGACAGGGCAGAACCCTCCCGCATGCTGCCTGACTGTAGGAGTAGCTGCTAACATGCTTATGTTAGTGGCTGGGAGAGGTTGCGGGAAAAGCATGTGTGAGCACTGGGCCTGAACTCCCGTGTATCTGAGTTGAATACAGCGATTTCCAACGGCTTTCCTCAACCAGAGTGTAGCTAAGTTCCAAATCCCATGTACGAGCGGGTAGCAGACATCTGCCTCCCATGCATACACACTTCTGAGAGTTGAGCTTATGGCCTGTACCTCCACAGCCAGCCTGCTGGTACCCTTGGCTTCTAAAAGGCCTAGGCTCGCTGTTTGACGGAAGTGCTGGGAGAGGTAATTGGAATCTCCCGGCACACAAGACGAGTGCCTGCAAGCTCAATTCACGATTTCCCAGTAATTCTTGTGGTAGACTGGTGCTACATACTAAGTTCCATACGTGAGAGGTTAGCTGAACGCCTTGTCCAAAACCATCTTACTTCTGAGAGTTGAGCTCAGCCTCAGTCCCTCACAGTTCCACACTGCCTGCAGAGTGAGTTTCGCAGGTCTTCAGCAGAGACGTTTGCCAGAGTCTTCTGAGACGCAGGGTAACAATGCAGACCTGGAGGGTATCCCCAGGTGCAGTCGACTGGTAATCTTCGAACCTCCTGACTCAGAATACTGCTACCTTCTCACTGCCATAGGAATTCAGCTAGTTGACAGCTAGCTGGCTTCAAGACATGCTTCCCTGAGAGAGCTGAGGACAGGGCAGAACCCTCCCGCATGCTGCCTGACTGTAGGAGTAGCTGCTAACATCCTAATGTTAGTGGCTGGGAGAGGTTGCGGGAAAAGCATGTGTGAGCACTGGGCCTGAACTCCCGTGTATCTGAGTTGAATACAGCGATTTCCAACGGCTTTCCTCAACCAGAGTGAAGCTAGGTTCCAAATCCCATGTACGAGTGGGTAGCAGACATCTGCCTCCCATGCATACACACTTCTGAGAGTTGAGCTTATGGCCTGTACCTCCACATCCAGCCTGCTGGTACCCTTGGCTTCTAAAAGGCCTAGGCTCGCTGTTTGACGGAAGTGCTGGGAGAGGTAATTGGAATCTCCCGGCACAGAAGACGAGTGCCTCGAAGCTCAATTCACGATTTCCCAGTAATTCTTGTGGTAGACAGGTGCTACATACTAAGTTCCATATGTGAGATGGTAGCTGAACGCCTTGTCCAAAAGCATCTTACTTCTGAGAGTTGAGCCCACCCTCAGTCCCTCACAGTTCCACACTGCCTGCAGAGTGAGTTTCACACGTCTTCACCAGAGACGATTGCCAGAGTTTTCTGAGTACAAGTTAACAATGCAGACCTGGAGGGTATCTCCAGGTACAGTAGAGTGGTAATCTTGGAACCTCCTGACTCAGAGTACTGCTACCTTCTCACTGCCATAGAAATGCAGCTAGTTGACAGCTGGCTTCAAAACATGCTTCCCTGTGAGAGCTGAGGACAGGGCAGAACCCTCCCGCATGCTGCCTGACTGTAGGAGTAGCTGCTAACATCCTAATGTTAGTGGCTGGGAGAGGTTGCGGGAAAAGCATGTGTGAGCACTGGGCCTGAACTCCCGTGTATCTGAGTTGAATACAGCGATTTCCAACGGCTTTCCTCAACCAGAGTGTAGCTAGGATCCAAATCCCATGTACGAGCGGGTAGCAGACATCTGCCTCCCATGCATACACACTTCTGAGAGTTGAGCTTATGGCCTGTACCTCCACAGCCAGCCTGCTGGTACCCTTGGCTTCTAAAAGGCCTAGGCTCGCTGTTTGACGGAAGTGCTGGGAGAGGTAATTGGAATCTCCCGGCACACAAGACGAGTGCCTCCAAGCTCAATTCACGATTTCCCAGTAATTCTTGTGGTAGACAGGTGCTACATACTAAGTTCCATATGTGAGAAGGTAGCTGAACGCCTTGTCCAAAAGCATCTTACTTCTGAGAGTTGAGCACACCCTCAGTCCCTCACAGTTCCACACTGCCTGCAGAGTGAGTTTCACACGTCTTCACCAGGACGAATGCCAGAGGCTTCTGAGTACAAGTTATCAATGCAGACCTGGAGGGTATCTCCAGGTGCAGTAGAGTGGTAATCTTGGAACCTCCTGACTCAGAGTACTGCTACCTTCTCACTGCCATAGGAATGCAGCTAGTTGACAGCTGGCTTCAAGACATGCTTCCCTGTGAGAGCTGAGGACAGGGCAGAACCCTCCCGCATCCTGCCTGACTGTAGGAGTAGCTGCTAACATCCTAATGTTAGTGGCTGGGAGAGGTTGCGGGAAAAGCATGTGTGAGCACTGGGCCTGAACTCCCGTGTATCTGAGTTGAATACAGCGATTTCCAATGGCCTTCTTCAATCACAGTGTAGCTAGGTTCCAACTCCCATGTCCGAGTGGGTAGCAGACATCTGCCTCCCATGCATACACACTTCTGAGAGTTGAGCTTATGGCCTGTACCTCCACAGCCAGCCTGCTGCTACCCTTGGCTTCTAAAAGGCCTAGGTTCGCTGTTTGACGGAAGTGCTGGGAGAGGTAATTGGAATCACCCGGCACACAAGACTAGTGCCTCCAAGCTCAGTTCAGCGATTTCCTAGTAATTCCTGTGGTAGACTGGTGCTACGTACTAAGTTCCATACGTGAGAGGGTAGCTGAACGCCTTGTCCAAAACCATCTTACTTCGGAGAGTTGAGCTCAGCCTCAGTCCCTCACAGTTCGACACTGCCTGCAGAGTGAGTTTCGCAGGTCTACAGCAGAGACGTTTGCCAGAGGGTTCTGAGACGCAGGGTAACAATGCAGACCTGGAGGGTATCCCCAGGTGCAGTCGACTGGTAATCTTGGAACCTCCTGACTCAGAATACTGCTACCTTCTCACTGCCATAGGAATGCAGCTAGTTGACAGCTGGCTTCAAGACATGCTTCCCTGTGAGAGCTGAGGACAGGGCAGAACCCTCCCGCATGCTGCCTGACTGTAGGAGTAGCTGCTAACATCCTAATGTTAGTGGCTGGGAGAGGTTGCGGGAAAAGCATGTGTGAGCACTGGGCCTGAACTCCCGTGTATCTGAGTTGAATACAGCGATTGCCAACGGCTTTCCTCAACCAGAGTGTAGCTAGGTTCCAAATCCCATGTACGAGCGGGTAGCAGACATCTGCCTCCCATGCATACACACTTCTGAGAGTTGAGCTTATGGCCTGTACCTCCACAGCCAGCCTGCTGGTACCCTTGGCTTCTAAAAGGCCTAGGCTCGCTGTTTGACGGAAGTGCTGGGAGAGGTAATTGGAATCTCCCGGCACACAAGACGAGTGCCTCCAAGCTCAATTCACGATTTCCCAGTAATTCTTGTGGTAGACAGGTGCTACATAGTAAGTTCCATATGTGAGAAGATAGCTGAACGCCTTGTCCAAAAGCATCTTACTTCTGAGAGTTGAGCACACCCTCAGTCCCTCACACTTCCACACTGCCTGCAGAGTGAGTTTCACACGTCTTCACCAGAGACGATTGCCAGAGGCTTCTGAGTACAAGTTAACAATGCAGACCTGGAGGGTATCTCCAGGTGCAGTAGAGTGGTAATCTTGGAACCTCCTGACTCAGAGTACTGCTACCTTCTCACTGCCATAGGAATGCAGCTAGTTGACAGCTGGCTTCAAGACATGCTTCCCTGTGAGAGCTGAGGATAGGGCAGAACGCTCCCGCATCCTGCCTGACTGTAGGAGTAGCTGCTAACATCCTAAAGTTAGTGGCTGGGAGAGGTTGCGGGAAAAGCATGTGTGAGCACTGGGACTGAACTCCCGTGTATCTGGGTTGAATACAACGATTTCCAATGGCCTTCTTCAATCACAGTGTAGCTAGGTTCCAAATCCCATGTCCGAGTGGGTAGCAGACATCTGCCTCCCATGCATACACACTTCTGAGAGTTGAGCTTATGGCCTGTACCTCCACATCCAGCCTGCTGGTACCCTTGGCTTCTAAAAGGCCTAGGCTCGCTGTTTGACGGAAGTGCTGGGAGAGGTAATTGGAATCACCCGGCACACAAGACTAGTGTCTCCAAGCTCAGTTCAGCGATTTCCTAGTAATTCCTGTGGTAGACTGGTGCTACATACTAAGTTCCATACGTGAGAGGGTAGCTGAACGCCTTGTCGAAAGCCATCTTACTTCTGAGAGTTGAGCTCAGCCTCAGTCCCTCACAGTTCCACACTGCCTGCAGAGTGAGTTTCGCAGGTCTTCAGCAGAGACGTTTGCCAGAGGCTTCTGAGACGCAGGGTAACAATGCAGACCTGGAGGGTATCCCCAGGTGCAGTCGACTGCTAATCTTGGAACCTCCTGACTCAGAACACTGCTACCTTCTCACTGCCATAGGAATGCAGCTAGTTGACAGCTGGCTTCAAGACATGCTTCCCTGTGAGAGCTGAGGACAGGGCAGAACCCTCCCGCATGCTGCCTGACTGTAGGAGTAGCTGCTAACATCCTAATGTTAGTGGCTGGGAGAGGTTGCGGGAAAAGCATGTGTGAGCACTGGGCCTGAACTCCCGTGTATCTGAGTTGAATACAGCCATTTCCAACGACTTTCCTCAACTAGAGTGTAGCTAGGTTCCAACTCCCATGTCCGAGTGGGTAGCAGACATCTGCCTCCCATGCATACACACTTCTGAGAGTTGAGCTTATGGCCTGTACCTCCACATCCAGCCTGCTGGTACCCTTGGCTTCTAAAAGGCCTAGGCTCGCTGTTTGACGGAGTGCTGGGAGAGGTAATTGGAATCACCCGGCACACAAGACTAGTGCCTCCAAGCTCAGTTCAGCGATTTCCTAGTAATTCCTCTGGTAGACTGGTGCTACATACTAAGTTCCATACGTGAGAGGGTAGCTGAACGCCTTGTCCAAAACCATCTTACTTCTGAGAGTTGAGCTCAGCCTCAGTCCCTCACAGTTCCACACTGCCTGCAGAGTGAGTTTCGCAGGTCTTCAGCAGAGACGTTTGCCAGAGAATCTGAGACGCAGGGTAACAATGCAGACCTGGAGGGTATCCCCAGGTGCAGTCGACTGGTAATCTTGGAACCTCCTGACTCAGAATACTGCTACCTTCTCACTGCCATAGGAATGCAGCTAGTTGAGAGCTGGCTTCAAGACATGCTTCCCTGTGAGAGCTGAGGACAGGGCAGAACCCTCCCGCATGCTGCCTGACTGTAGGAGTAGCTGCTAACATCCTTATGTTAGTGGCTGGAAGTGGTTGCAGGAAAAGCATGTGTGAGCACTGGGCCTGAACTCCCGTGTATCTGAGTTGAATACAGCGATTTCCAACGGCTTTCCTCAACCAGAGTGTAGCTAGGTTCCAAATCCCATGTACGAGTGAGTAGCAGACATCTGCCTCCCATGCATACACACTTCTGAGAGTTGAGCTTATGGCCTGTACCTCCACATCCAGCCTGCTGGTACCCTTGGCTTCTAAAAGGCCTAGGCTCGCTGTTTGACGGAAGTGCTGGGAGAGGTAATTGGAATCTCCCGGCAGACAAGACGAGTGCCTCCAAGCTCAATTCACGATTTCCCAGTAATTTTTGTGGTAGACAGGTGCTACATAGTAAGTTCCATATGTGAGATGGTAGCTGAACGCCTTGTCCAAAAGCGTCTTACTTCTGAGAGTTGAGCCCACCCTCAGCCCCTCACAGTTCCACACTGCCTGCAGAGTGAGTTTCACACGTCTTCACCAGAGACGATTGCCAGAGGCTTCTGAGTACAAGTTACAATGCAGACCTGGAGGGTATCTCCAGCTGCAGTAGAGTGGTAATCTTGGAACCTCCTGACTCAGAGTACTGCTACCTTCTCACTGCCATAGGAATGCAGCTAGTTGAGAGCTGGCTTCAAGACATGCTTCCCTGTGAGAGCTGAGGACAGGGCAGAACCCTCCCGCATGCTGCCTGACTGTAGGAGTAGGTGATAACATCCTTATGTTAGTGTCCGGGAGAGGTTGCGGGAAAAGCATGTGTGAGCACTGGGCCTGAACTCCCGTGTATCTGAGTTGAATACAGCGATTTCCAACGGCTTTCCTCAACCAGAGTGTAGCTAGGTTCCAAATTCCATGTACGAGCGGGTAGCAGACATCTGCCTCCCATGCATACACACTTCTGAGAG
The DNA here is from genome assembly GCF_053574225.1 of Canis aureus. Taxonomy (NCBI): domain Eukaryota; kingdom Metazoa; phylum Chordata; class Mammalia; order Carnivora; family Canidae; genus Canis; species Canis aureus. Next base: position 66,878,611 of record NC_135626.1, on the reverse strand, counting down.
TTGAGCTTATGGCCAGTACCTCCACAGCCAGCCTGCTGGTACCCTTGGCTTCTAAAAGGCCTAGGCTCGCTGTTTGACGGAAGTGCTGGGAGAGGTAATTGGAATCTCCCGGCACACAAGACGAGTGCCTCCAAGCTCAATTCACGATTTCCCAGTAATTCTTGTGGTAAGCAGGTGCTACATACTAAGTTCTATATGTGAGAAGGTAGCTGAACGCCTAGTCCAAAAGCATCTTACTTCTGAGAGTTGAGCCCACCCTCAGTCCCTCACACTTTCACACTGCCTGCAGAGTGAGTTTCACACGTCTTAACCAGAGACGATTGCAAGAGGCTTCTGAGTACAAGTTAACAATGCAGACCTGGAGGGTATCTCCAGGTGCAGTAGAGTGGTAATCTTGGAACCTCCTGACTCAGAGTACTGCTACCTTCTCACTGCCATAGGAATGCAGCTAGTTGACAGCTGGCTTCAAGACATGCTTCCCTGTGAGAGCTGAGGATAGGGCAGAACGCTCCCGCATCCTGCCTGACTGTAGGAGTAGCTGCTAACATCCTAAAGTTAGTGGCTGGGAGAGGTTGCGGGAAAAGCATGTGTGAGCACTGGGCCTGAACTCCCGTGTATCTGAGTTGAATACAAGGATTTCCAATGGCCTTCTTCAATCACAGTGTAGCTAGGTCCCAAATCCCATGTCCGAGTGGGTAGCAGACATCTGCCTCCCATGCATACACACTTCTGAGAGTTGAGCTTATGGCCTGTACCTCCACATCCAGCCTGCTGGTACCCTTGGCTTCTAAAAGGCCTAGGCTCGCTGTTTGACGGAAGTGCTGGGAGAGGTAATTGGAATCACCCGGCACACAAGACTAGTGCCTCCAAGCTCAGTTCAGCGATTTCCTAGTAATTCCTGTGGTAGACTGGTGCTACATACTAAGTTCCATACGTGAGAGGGTAGCTGAACGCCTTGTCGAAAGCCATCTTACTTCTGAGAGTTGAGCTCAGCCTCAGTCCCTCACAGTTCCACACTGCCTGCAGAGTGAGTTTCGCAGGTCTTCAGCAGAGACGTTTGCCAGAGGCTTCTGAGACGCAGGGTAACAATGCAGACCTGGAGGGTATCCCCAGGTGCAGTCGACTGGTAATCTTGGAACCTCCTGACTCAGAACACTGCTACCTTCTCACTGCCATAGTAATGCAGCTAGTTGACAGCTGGCTTCAAGACATGCTTCCCTGTGAGAGCTGTGGACAGGGCAGAACCCTCCCGCATGCTGCCTGACTGTAGGAGTAGCTGCTAACATCCTAATGTTAGTGGCTGGGAGAGGTTGCGGGAAAAGCATGTGTGAGCACTGGGCCTGAACTCCCGTGTATCTGAGTTGAATACAGCCATTTCCAACGACTTTCCTCAACTAGAGTGTAGCTAGGTTCCAAATCCCATGTACGAGCGGGTAGCAGACATCTGCCTCCCATGCATACACACTTCTGAGAGTTGAGCTTATGGCCTGTACCTCCACAGCCAGCCTGCTGGTAGCCTTGGCTTCTAAAAGGCCTAGGCTCGCTGTTTGACGGAAGTGCTGGGAGAGGTAATTGGAATCTCCCGGCACACAAGACGCGTGCCTCCAAGCTCAATTCACGATTTCCCAGTAATTCTTGTGGTAGACAGGTGCTACATACTAAGTTCCATATGTGAGAAGTTAGCTGAACGCCTTGTCCAAAAGCATCTTACTTCTGAGAGTTGAGCACACCCTCAGTCCCTCACACTTCCACACTGCCTGCAGAGTGAGTTTCACACGTCTTCACCAGAGACGATTGCCGGAGACTTCTGAGTACAAGTTACAATGCAGTCCTGGAGGGTATCTCCAGGTGCAGTAGAGTGGTAATCTTGGAACCTCCTGACTCTGAGTACTGCTACCTTCTCACTGCCATAGGAATGCAGCTAGTTGACAGCTGGCTTCAAGACATGCTTCCCTGTGAGAGCTGAGGATAGGGCAGAACCCTCCCGCATCCTGCCTGACTGTAGGAGTAGCTGCTAACATCCTTATGTTAGTGGCTGGGAGAGGTTGCGTGAAAAGCATGTGTGAGCACTGGGCCTGAACTCCCGTGTATCTGAGTTGAATACAGCGATTTCCAATGGCCTTCTTCAATCACAGTGTAGCTAGGTTCCAACTCCCATGTCCGAGTGGGTAGCAGACATCTGCCTCCCATGCATACACACTTCTGAGAGTTGAGCTTATGGCCTGTACCTCCACATCCAGCCTGCTGGTACCCTTGGCTTCTAAAAGGCCTAGGCTCGCTGTTTGACGGAGTGCTGGGAGAGGTAATTGGAATCACCCGGCACACAAGACTAGTGCCTCCAAGCTCAGTTCAGCGATTTCCTAGTAATTCCTGTGGTAGACTGGTGCTACATACTAAGTTCCATACGTGAGAGGGTAGCTGAACGCCTTGTCCAAAACCATCTTACTTCTGAGAGTTGAGCTCAGCCTCAGTCCCTCACAGTTCCACACTGCCTGCAGAGTGAGTTTCGCAGGTCTTCAGCAGAGACGTTTGCCAGAGGCTTCTGAGACGCAGGGTAACAATGCAGACCTGGAGGGTATCCCCAGGTGCAGTCGACTGGTAATCTTGGAACCTCCTGACTCAGAATACTGCTACCTTCTCACTGCCATAGGAATGCAGGTAGTTGAGAGCTGGCTTCAAGACATGCTTTCCTGTGAGAGCTGAGGACAGGGCAGAACCCTCCCGCATGCTGCCTGACTGTAGGAGTAGCTGCTAACATCCTTATGTTAGTGGCTGGAAGTGGTTGCGGGAAAAGCATGTGTGAGCACTGGGCCTGAACTCCCGTGTATCTGAGTTGAATACAGCGATTTCCAACGGCTTTCCTCAACCAGAGTGTAGCTAGGTTCCAAATCCCATGTACGAGTGGGTAGCAGACATCTGCCTCCCATGCATACACACTTCTGAGAGTTGAGCTTATGGCCTGTACCTCCACATCCAGCCTGCTGGTACCCTTGGCTTCTAAAAGGCCTAGGCTCGCTGTTTGACGGAAGTGCTGGGAGAGGTAATTGGAATCTCCCGGCAGACAAGACGAGTGCCTCCAAGCTCAATTCACGATTTCCCAGTAATTCTTGTGGTAGACAGGTGCTACATAGTAAGTTCCATATGTGAGATGGTAGCTAAACGCCTTGTCCAAAAGCGTCTTACTTCTGAGAGTTGAGCCCACCCTCATCCCCTCACAGTTCCACACTGCCTGCAGAGTGAGTTTCACACGTCTTCACCAGAGACGATTGCCAGAGGCTTCTGAGTACAAGCTACAATGCAGACCTGGAGGGTATCTCCAGCTGCAGTAGAGTGGTAATCTTGGAACCTCCTGACTCAGAGTACTGCTACCTTCTCACTGCCATAGGAATGCAGCTAGTTGAGAGCTGGCTTCAAGACATGCTTCCCTGTGAGAGCTGAGGACAGGGCAGAACCCTCCCGCATGCTGCCTGACTGTAGGAGTAGGTGATAACATCCTTATGTTAGTGTCCGGGAGAGGTTGCGGGAAAAGCATGTGTGAGCACTGGGCCTGAACTCCCGTGTATCTGAGTTGAATACAGCGATTTCCAACGGCTTTCCTCAACCAGAGTGTAGCTAGGTTCCAAATCCCATGTACGAGCGGGTAGCAGACATCTGCCTCCCATGCATACACACTTCTGAGAGTTGAGCTTATGGCCAGTACCTCCACAGCCAGCCTGCTGGTACCCTTGGCTTCTAAAAGGCCTAGGCTCGCTGTTTGACGGAAGTGCTGGGAGAGGTAATTGGAATCTCCCGGCACACAAGACGAGTGCCTCCAAGCTCAATTCACGATTTCCCAGTAATTCTTGTGGTAAGCAGGTGCTACATACTAAGTTCTATATGTGAGAAGGTAGCTGAACGCCTTGTCCAAAAGCATCTTACTTCTGAGATTTGAGCCCACCCTCAGTCCCTCACACTTTCACACTGCCTGCAGAGTGAGTTTCACACGTCTTACCAGAGACGATTGCAAGAGGCTTCTGAGTACAAGTTAACAATGCAGACCTGGAGGGTATCTCCAGGTGCAGTAGAGTGGTAATCTTGGAACCTCCTGACTCAGAGTACTGCTACCTTCTCACTGCCATAGGAATGCAGCTAGTTGACAGCTGGCTTCAAGACATGCTTCCCTGAGAGAGCTGAGGATAGGGCAGAACGCTCCCGCATCCTGCCTGACTGTAGGAGTAGCTGCTAACATCCTAAAGTTAGTGGCTGGGAGAGGTTGCGGGAAAAGCATGTGTGAGCACTGGGCCTGAACTCCCGTGTATCTGAGTTGAATACAACGATTTCCAATGGCCTTCTTCAATCACAGTGTAGCTAGGTCCCAAATCCCATGTCCGAGTGGGTAGCAGACATCTGCCTCCCATGCATACACACTTCTGAGAGTTGAGCTTATGGCCTGTACCTCCACATCCAGCCTGCTGGTACCCTTGGCTTCTAAAAGGCCTAGGCTCGCTGTTTGACGGAAGTGCTGGGAGAGGTAATTGGAATCACCCGGCACACAAGACTAGTGCCTCCAAGCTCAGTTCAGCGATTTCCTAGTAATTCCTGTGGTAGACTGGTGCTACATACTAAGTTCCATACGTGAGAGGGTAGCTGAACGCCTTGTCGAAAGCCATCTTACTTCTGAGAGTTGAGCTCAGCCTCAGTCCCTCACAGTTCCACACTGCCTGCAGAGTGAGTTTCGCAGGTCTTCAGCAGAGACGTTTGCCAGAGGCTTCTGAGACGCAGGGTAACAATGCAGACCTGGAGGGTATCCCCAGGTGCAGTCGACTGGTTATCTTGGAACCTCCTGACTCAGAACACTGCTACCTTCTCACTGCCATAGTAATGCAGCTAGTTGACAGCTGGCTTCAAGACATGCTTCCCTGTGAGAGCTGTGGACAGGGCAGAACCCTCCCGCATGCTGCCTGACTGTAGGAGTAGCTGCTAACATCCTAATGTTAGTGGCTGGGAGAGGTTGCGGGAAAAGCATGTGTGAGCACTGGGCCTGAACTCCCGTGTATCTGAGTTGAATACAGCCATTTCCAACGACTTTCCTCAACTAGAGTGTAGCTAGGTTCCAAATCCCATGTACGAGCGGGTAGCAGACATCTGCCTCCCATGCATACACACTTCTGAGAGTTGAGCTTATGGCCTGTACCTCCACAGCCAGCCTGCTGGTAGCCTTGGCTTCTAAAAGGCCTAGGCTCGCTGTTTGACGGAAGTGCTGGTAGAGGTAATTGGAATCTCCCGGCACACAAGACGCGTGCCTCCAAGCTCAATTCACGATTTCCCAGTAATTCTTGTGGTAGACAGGTGCTACATACTAAGTTCCATATGTGAGAAGTTAGCTGAACGCCTTGTCCAAAAGCATCTTACTTCTGAGAGTTGAGCACACCCTCAGTCCCTCACACTTCCACACTGCCTGCAGAGTGAGTTTCACACGTCTTCACCAGAGACGATTGCCGGAGACTTCTGAGTACAAGTTACAATGCAGTCCTGTAGGGTATCTCCAGGTGCAGTAGAGTGGTAATCTTGGAACCTCCTGACTCTGAGTACTGCTACCTTCTCACTGCCATAGGAATGCAGCTAGTTGACAGCTGGCTTCAAGACATGCTTCCCTGTGAGAGCTGAGGATAGGGCAGAACCCTCCCGCATCCTGCCTGACTGTAGGAGTAGCTGCTAACATCCTTATGTTAGTGGCTGGGAGAGGTTGCGTGAAAAGCATGTGTGAGCACTGGGCCTGAACTCCCGTGTATCTGAGTTGAATACAGCGATTTCCAATGGCCTTCTTCAATCACAGTGTAGCTAGGTTCCAACTCCCATGTCCGAGTGGGTAGCAGACATCTGCCTCCCATGCATACACACTTCTGAGAGTTGAGCTTATGGCCTGTACCTCCACATCCAGCCTGCTGGTACCCTTGGCTTCTAAAAGGCCTAGGCTCGCTGTTTGACGGAGTGCTGGGAGAGGTAATTGGAATCACCCGGCACACAAGACTAGTGCCTCCAAGCTCAGTTCAGCGATTTCCTAGTAATTCCTGTGGTAGACTGGTGCTACATACTAAGTTCCATACGTGAGAGGGTAGCTGAACGCCTTGTCCAAAACCATCTTACTTCTGAGAGTTGAGCTCAGCCTCAGTCCCTCACAGTTCCACACTGCCTGCAGAGTGAGTTTCGCAGGTCTTCAGCAGAGACGTTTGCCAGAGGCTTCTGAGACGCAGGGTAACAATGCAGACCTGGAGGGTATCCCCAGGTGCAGTCGACTGGTAATCTTGTAACCTCCTGACTCAGAATACTGCTACCTTCTCACTGCCATAGGAATGCAGGTAGTTGAGAGCTGGCTTCAAGACATGCTTCCCTGTGAGAGCTGAGGACAGGGCAGAACCCTCCCGCATGCTGCCTGACTGTAGGAGTAGCTGCTAACATCCTTATGTTAGTGGCTGGAAGTGGTTGCGGGAAAAGCATGTGTGAGCACTGGGCCTGAACTCCCGTGTATCTGAGTTGAATACAGCGATTTCCAACGGCTTTCCTCAACCAGAGTGTAGCTAGGTTCCAAATCCCATGTACGAGTGGGTAGCAGACATCTGCCTCCCATGCATACACACTTCTGAGAGTTGAGCTTATGGCCTGTACCTCCACATCCAGCCTGCTGGTACCCTTGGCTTCTAAAAGGCCTAGGCACGCTGTTTGACGGAAGTGCTGGGAGAGGTAATTGGAATCTCCCGGCAGACAAGACGAGTGCCTCCAAGCTCAATTCACGATTTCCCAGTAATTCTTGTGGTAGACAGGTGCTACATAGTAAGTTCCATATGTGAGATGGTAGCTAAACGCCTTGTCCAAAAGCGTCTTACTTCTGAGAGTTGAGCCCACCCTCAGCCCCTCACAGTTCCACACTGCCTGCAGAGTGAGTTTCACACGTCTTCACCAGAGACGATTGCCAGAGGCTTCTGAGTACAAGTTACAATGCAGACCTGGAGGGTATCTCCAGCTGCAGTAGAGTGGTAATCTTGGAACCTCCTGACTCAGAGTACTGCTACCTTCTCACTGCCATAGGAATGCAGCTAGTTGAGAGCTGGCTTCAAGACATGCTTCCCTGTGAGAGCTGAGGACAGGGCAGAACCCTCCCGCATGCTGCCTGACTGTAGGAGTAGGTGATAACATCCTTATGTTAGTGTCCGGGAGAGGTTGCGGGAAAAGCATGTGTGAGCACTGGGCCTGAACTCCCGTGTATCTGAGTTGAATACAGCGATTTCCAACGGCTTTCCTCAACCAGAGTGTAGCTAGGTTCCAAATCCCATGTACGAGCGGGTAGCAGACATCTGCCTCCCATGCATACACACTTCTGAGAGTTGAGCTTATGGCCAGTACCTCCACAGCCAGCCTGCTGGTACCCTTGGCTTCTAAAAGGCCTAGGCTCGCTGTTTGACGGAAGTGCTGGGAGAGGTAATTGGAATCTCCCGGCACACAAGACGAGTGCCTCCAAGCTCAATTCACGATTTCCCAGTAATTCTTGTGGTAAGCAGGTGCTACATACTAAGTTCTATATGTGAGAAGGTAGCTGAACGCCTTGTCCAAAAGCATCTTACTTCTGAGATTTGAGCCCACCCTCAGTCCCTCACACTTTCACACTGCCTGCAGAGTGAGTTTCACACGTCTTACCAGAGACGATTGCAAGAGGCTTCTGAGTACAAGTTAACAATGCAGACCTGGAGGGTATCTCCAGGTGCAGTAGAGTGGTAATCTTGGAACCTCCTGACTCAGAGTACTGCTACCTTCTCACTGCCATAGGAATGCAGCTAGTTGACAGCTAGCTGGCTTCAAGACATGCTTCCCTGAGAGAGCTGAGGACAGGGCAGAACCCTCCCGCATGCTGCCTGACTGTAGGAGTAGCTGCTAACATCCTAATGTTAGTGGCTGGTCGAGGTTGCGGGAAAAGCATGTGTGAGCACTGGGCCTGAACTCCCGTGTATCTGAGTTGAATACAGCGATTTCCAACGGCTTCCCTCAACCAGAGTGTAGCTAGGTTCCAAATCCCATGTACGAGCGGGTAGCAGACATCTGCCTCCCATGCATACACACTTCTGAGAGTTGAGCTTATGGCCTGTACCTCCACAGCCAGCCTGCTGGTACCCTTGGCTTCTAAAAGGCCTAGGCTCGCTGTTTGACGGAAGTGCTGGTAGAGGTAATTGGAATCTCCCGGCACACAAGACGAGTGCCTCCAAGCTCAGTTCAGCGATTTCCTAGTAATTCCTGTGGTAGACTGGTGCTACATACTAAGTTCCATACGTGAGAGGGTAGCTGAACGCCTTGTCCAAAACCATCTTACTTCTGAGAGTTGAGCTCAGCCTCAGTCCCTCACAGTTCCACACTGCCTGCAGAGTGAGTTTCGCAGGTCTTCAGCAGAGACGTTTGCCAGAGGCTTCTGAGACGCAGGGTAACAATGCAGACCTGGAGGGTATCCGCAGGTGCAGTCGACTGGTAATCTTGGAACCTCCTGACTCAGAATACTGCTATCATCTCACTGCCATAGGAATGCAGCTAGTTGACAGCTGGCTTCAAGACATGCTTCCCTGTGAGAGCTGAGGACAGGGCAGAACCCTCCCGCATCCTGCCTGACTGTAGGAGTAGCTGCTAACATCCTTATGTTAGTGGCTGGGAGAGGTTGCGGGAAAATCATGTGTGAGCACTGGGCCTGAACTCCCGTGTACCTGAGTTGAATACTGCGATTTCCAACGGCTTTCCTCAACCAGAGTGTAGCTAGGTTCCAAATCCCATGTACGAGCGGGTAGCAGACATCTGCCTCCCATGCATACACACTTCTGAGAGCTGAGCTTATGGCCTGTACCTCCACAGCCAGCCTGCTGGTACCCTTGGCTTCTAAAAGGCCTAGGCTCGCTGTTTGACGGAAGTGCTGGGAGAGGTAATTGGAATCACCCGGCACACAAGACTAGTGCCTCCAAGCTCAGTTCAGCGATTTCCTAGTAATTCCGGTGGTAGACTGGTGCTACATACTAAGTTCCATACGTGAGAGGGTAGCTGAACGCCTTGTCCAAAACCATCTTACTTCTGAGAGTTGAGCTCAGCCTCAGTCCCTCACAGTTCCACACTGCCTGCAGAGTGAGTTTCGCAGGTCTTCAGCAGAGACGTTTGCCAGAGGCTTCTGAGACGCAGGGTAACAATGCAGACCTGGAGGGTATCCCCAGGTGCAGTCGACTGGTAATCTTGGAACCTCCTGACTCAGAATACTGCTACCTTCTCACTGCCATAGGAATGCAGCTAGTTGACAGCTGGCTTCAAGACATGCTTCCCTGTGAGAGCTGAGGACAGGGCAGAACCCTCCCGCATGCTGCCTGACTGTAGGAATAGCTGCTAACATCCTTATGTTAGTGGCTGGGAGAGGTTGCGGGAAAAGCATGTGTGAGCACTGGGCCTGAACTCCCGTGTATCTGAGTTGAATACAGCGATTTCCAATGGCCTTCTTCAATCACAGTGTAGCTAGGTTCCAACTCCCATGTCCGAGTGGGTAGCAGACATCTGCCTCCCATGCATACACACTTCTGAGAGTTGAGCTTATGGCCTGTACCTCCACATCCAGCCTGCTGGTACCCTTCGCTTCTAAAAGGCCTAGGCTCACTGTTTGGGGGAAGTGCTGGGAGAGGTAATTGGAATCACCCGGCACACAAGACTAGTGCCTCCAAGCTCAGTTCAGCGATTTCCTAGTAATTCCTGTGGTAGACTTGTGCTACATACTAAGTTCCATACGTGAGAGGGTAGCTGAACGCCTTGTCCAAAACCATCTTACTTCTGAGAGTTGAGCTCAGCCTCAGTCCCTCACAGTTCGACACTGCCTGCAGAGTGAGTTTCGCAGGTCTTCAGCAGAGACGTTTGCCAGAGGCTTCTGAGACCCAGGGTAACAATGCAGACCTGGAGGGTATCCCCAGGTGCAGTCGACTGGTAATCTTGGAACCTCCTGACTCAGAATACTGCTACCTTCTCACTGCCATAGGAATGCAGCTAGTTCACAGCTGGCTTCAAGACATGCTTCCCTGTGAGAGCTGAGGACAGGGCAGAACCCTCCCGCATGCTGCCTGACTGTAGGAGTAGCTGCTAACATCCTTATGTTAGGGCTGGGAGAGGTTGCGGGAAAAGCATGTGTGAGCACTGGGCCTGAACTCCCGTGTACCTGAGTTGAATACAGCGATTTCCAACGGCTTTACTCAACCAGAGTGTAGATAGGTTCCAAATCCCATGTACGAGCGGGTAGCAGACATCTGCCTCCCATGCATACACACTTCTGAGAGTTGAGCTTATGGCCTGTACCTCCACAGCCAGCCTGCTGGTACCCTTGGCTTCTAAAAGGCCTAGGCTCGCTGTTTGGCGGAAGTGCTGCGAGAGGTAATTGGAATCACCCGGCACACAAGACTAGTGCCTCCAAGCTCAGTTCAGCGATTTCCTAGTAATTCCTGTGGTAGACTGGTGCTACATACTAAGTTCCATAAGTGAGAGGGTAGCTGAACGCCTTGTCCAAAACCATCTTACTTCTGAGAGTTGAGCTCAGCCTCAGTCCCTCACAGTTCCACACTGCCTGCAGAGTGAGTTTCGCAGGTCTTCAGCAGAGACGTTTGCCAGAGGCTTCTGAGACGCAGGGTAACAATGCAGACCTGGAGGGTATCCCCAGGTGCAGTCGACTGGTAATCTTGGAACCTCCTGACTCAGAATACTGCTACCTTCTCACTGCCATAGGAATGCAGCTAGTTGACAGCTGGCTTCAAGACATGCTTCCCTGTGAGAGCTGAGGACAGGGCAGAACCCTCCCGCATGCTGCCTGACTGTAGGAGTATCTGCTAACATCCTTATGTTAGTGGCTGGGAGAGGTTGCGGGAAAAGCATGTGTGAGCACTGGGCCTGAACTCCCGTGTATCTGAGTTGAATACAGCGATTTCCAACGGCTTTCCTCAACCAGAGTGTAGCTAGGTTCCAAATCCCATGAACGAGCGGGTAGCAGACATCTGCCTCCCATGCATACACACTTCTGAGAGTTGAGGTTATGGCCTGTACCTCCACAGCCAGCCTGCTGGTACCCTTGGCTTCTAAAAGGCCTAGGCTCGCTGTTTGACGGAAGTGCTGGGAGAGGTAATTGGAATCTCCCGGCACACAAGACGAGTGCCTCCATGCTCAATTAACGATTTCCCAGTAATTCTTGTGGTAGACAGGTTCTACATACTAAGTTCCATATGTGAGAAGGTAGCTGAACGCCTTGTCCAAAAGCATCTTACTTCTGAGAGTTGAGAACACCCTCAGTCCCTCACACTTCCACACTGCCTGCAGAGTGAGTTTCACACGTCTTCACCAGGACGATTGCCAGAGGCTTCTGAGTACAAGTTAACAATGCAGACCTGGAGGGTATCTCCAGGTGCAGTAGAGTGGTAATCTTGGAAACTCCTGACTCAGAGTACTGCTACCTTCTCACTGCCATAGGAATGCAGCTAGTTGACAGCTGGCTTCAAGACATGCTTCCCTGTGAGAGCTGAGGACAGGGCAGAACCCTCCCGCATCCTGCCTGACTGTAGTAGTAGCTGCTAACATCCTTATGTTAGTGGCTGGGAGAGGTTGCGGGAAAAGCATGTGTGAGCACTGGGCCTGAACTCCCGTGTATCTGAGTTGAATACAGCGATTTCCAACGGCTTTCCTCAACCAGAGTGTAGCTAGGTTCCAAATCCCATGTCCGAGTGGGTAGGAGACATCTGCCTCCCATGCATACACACTTCTGAGAGTTGAGCTTATGGCCTGTACCTCCACAGCCAGCCTGCTGGTACCCTTGGCTTCTAAAAGGCCTAGGCTCGCTGTTTGACGCAAGTGCTGGGAGAGGTAATTGGAATCACACGGCACACAAGACTAGTGCCTCCAAGCTCAGTTCAGCGATTTCCTAGTAATTCCTGTGGTAGACTGGTGCTACATACTAAGTTCCATACGTGAGAGGGTAGCTGAACGCCTTGTCCAAAACCATCTTACTTGTGAGAGTTGAGCTCAGCTTCAGTCCCTCACAGTTCCACACTGCCTGCAGAGTGAGTTTCACAGGTCTTCAGCAGAGACGTTTGCCAGAGGCTTCTGAGACGCAGGGTAACAATGCAGACCTGGAGGGTATCCCCAGGTGCAGTCGACTGGTAATCTTGGAACCTCCTGACTCAGAATAATGCTACCTTCTCACTGCCATAGGAATGCAGCTAGTTGACAGCTGGCTTCAAGACATGCTGCCCTGTGAGAGCTGAGGACAGGGCAGAACCCTCCCGCATGCTGCCTGACTGTAGGAGTAGCTGCTAACATCCAAATGTTAGTGGCTGGGAGAGGTTGCGGGAAAAGCATGTGTGAGCACTGGGCCTGAACTCCCGTGTACCTGAGTTGAATACAGCGATTTCCAAAGGCTTTCCTCAACCAGAGTGTAGCTAGGTTCCAAATCCCATGTACGAGCGGGTAGCAGACATCTGCGTCCCATGCATACACACTTCTGAGAGTTGAGCTTATGGCCTGTACCTCCACAGCCAGCCTGCTGGTACCCTTGGCTTCTAAGAGGCCTAGGCTCGCTGTTTGGCGGAAGTGCTGGGAGAGGTAATTGGAATCACCCGGCACACAAGACTAGTGCCTCCAAGCTCAGTTCAGCGATTTCCTAGTAATTCCTGTGGTAGACTGGTGCTACATACTAAGTTCCATACGTGAGAGGGTAGCTGAACGCCTTTTCCAAAACCATCTTACTTCTGAGAGTTGAGCTCAGCCTCAGTCCCTCACAGTTCCACACTGCCTGCAGAGTGAGTTTCGCAGGTCTTCAGCAGAGACGTTTGCCAGAGGCTTCTGAGACGCAGGGTAACAATGCAGACCTGGAGGGTATCCCCAGGTGCAGTCGACTGGTAATCTTGGAACCTCCTGACTCAGAATACTGCTACCTTCTCACTGCCATAGGAATGCAGCTAGTTGACAGCTGGCTTCAAGACATGCTTCCCTGTGAGAGCTGAGGACAGGGCAGAACCCTCCCGCATGCTGCCTGACTGTAGGAGTAGCTGCTAACATCCTTATGTTAGTGGCTGGGAGAGGTTGCGGGAAAAGCATGTGTTAGCACTGGGCCTGAACTCCCGCGTATCTGAGTTGAATACAGCGATTTCCAACGGCTTTCCTCAACCAGAGTGTAGCTAGGTTCCAAATCCCATGTACGAGCGGGTAGCAGACATCTGCCTCCCATGCATACACACTTCTGAGAGTTGAGCTTATGGCCTGTACCTCCACATCCAGCCTGCTGGTACCCTTGGCTTCTAAAAGGCCTAGGCTCGCTGTTTGACGGAAGTGCTGGGAGAGGTAATTGGAATCACCCGGCACACAAAACTAGTGCCTCCAAGCTCAGTTCAGCGATTTCCTAGTAATTCCTGTGGTAGACTGGTGCTACATACTAAGTTCCATACGTGAGAGGGTAGCTGAACGCCTTGTCCAAAACCATCTTACTTCTGAGAGTTGAGCTCAGCCTCCGTCCCTCACAGTTCGACACTGCCTGCAGAGTGATTTTCGCAGGTCTTCAGCAGAGACGTTTGCCAGAGGCTTCTGAGTCGCAGGGTAACAATGCAGACCTGGAGGGTATCCCCAGGTGCAGTCGACTGGTAATCTTGGAACCTCCTGACTCAGAATACTGCTACCTTCTCACTGCCATAGGAATGCAGCTAGTTGACAGCTGGCTTCAAGACATGCTTCCCTGTGAGAGCTGAGGACAGGGCAGAACCCTCCCGCATGCTGCCTGACTGTAGGAGTAGCTGCTAACATCCTTATGTTAGTGGCTGGGAGAGGTTGCGGGAAAAGCATGTGTGAGCACTGGGCCTGAACTCCCGTGTATCTGAGTTGAATACAGCGATTTCCAACGGCTTTCCTCAACCAGAGTGTAGCTAGGTTCCAAATCCCATGTACGAGCGGGTAGCAGACATCTGCCTCCCATGCATACACACTTTTGAGAGTTGAGCTTATGGCCTGTACCTCCACATCCAGCTTGCTGGTACCCTTGGCTTCTAAAAGGCCTAGGCTCGCTGTTTGACGGAAGTGCTGGGAGAGGTAATTGGAATCTCCCGGCACACAAGACGAGTGCCTCCAAGCTCAATTCACAATTTCCCAGTAATTCTTGTGGTAGACAGGTGCTACATACTAAGTTCCATATGTGAGATGGTAGCTGAACGCCTTGTCCAAAAGCATCTTACTTCTGAGACTTGAGCCCACCCTCAGTCCCTCACAGTTCCACACTGCCTGCAGAGTGAGTTTCACACGTCTTCACGAGAGACGATTGCCAGAGGCTTCTTAGTACAAGTTAACAATGCAGACCTGGAGGGTATCTCCAGGTGGAGTAGAGTGGTAATCTTGGAACCTCCTAACCAGAGTACTGCTACCTTCTCACTGCCATAGGAATACAGCTAGTTGACAGCTGGCTTCAAGACATGCTTCCCTGTGAGAGCTGAGGACAGGGCAGAACCCTCCCGCATCCTGCCTGACTGTAGGAGTAGCTGCTAACATCCTAATGTTAGTGGCTGGGAGAGGTTGCGGGAAAAGCATGTGTGAGCACTGGGCCTGAACTCCCGTGTATCTGAGTTGAATACAGCGATTTCCAATGGCCTTCTTCAATCACAGTGTAGCTAGGTTCCAACTCCCATGTCCGAGTGGGTAGCAGACATCTGCCTCCCATGCATACACACTTCTGAGAGTTGAGCTTATGGCCTGTACCTCCACATCCAGCCTGCTGGTACCCTTGCTTCTAAAAGGCCTAGGCTCGCTGTTTGACGGAAGTGCTGGGAGAGGTAATTGGAATCACCCGCACACAAGACTAGTGCCTACAAGCTCAGTTCAGCGATTTCCTAGTAATTCCTGTGGTAGACTGGTGCTACATACTAAGTTCCATACGTGAGAGGGTAGCTGAACGCCTTGTCCAAAACCATCTTACCTCTGAGAGTTGAGCTCAGCCTCACTCCCTCACAGTTCCACACTGCCTGCAGAGTGAGTTTCGCAGGTCTTCAGCAGAGACGTTTGCCAGAGGCTTCTGAGACGCAGGGTAACAATGCAGACCTGGAGGGTATCCCCAGGTGCAGTCGACTGGTAATCTTGGAACCTCCTGACTCAGAATACTGCTACCTTCTCACTGCCATAAGAATGCAGCTAGTTGACAGCTGGCTTCAAGACATGCTTCCCTGTGAGAGCTGAGGACAGGGCAGAACCCTCCCGCATTCTGCCTGACTGTAGGAGTAGCTGCTAACATCCTAATGTTAGTGGCTGGGAGAGGTTGCGGGAAAAGCATGTGTGAGCACTGGGCCTGAACTCCCGTGTATCTGAGTTGAATACAGCGATTTCCAATGGCCTTCTTCAATCACAGTGTAGCTAGGTTCCAACTCCCATGTCCGAGTGGGTAGCAGACATCTGCCTCCCATGCATATACACTTCTGAGAGTTGAGCTTATGGCCTGTAACTCCACATCCAGCCTGCTGGTACCCTTGGCTTCTAAAAGGCCTAGGCTCGCTGTTTGACGGAAGTGCTGGGAGAGGTAATTGGAATCTCACGGCACACAAGACGAGTGCCTCCAAGCTCAATTCACGATTTCCCAGTAATTCTTGTGGTAGACAGGTGCTACATACTAATTTCCATATGTGAAATTGTAGCTGAACGCCTTGTCCAAAAGCATCTTACTTCTGAGAGTTGAGCCCAACCTCAGTCCCTCACAGTTCCACACTGCCTGCAGAGTGAGTTTCACAAGTCTTCACCAGAGACGATTGCCAGAGGCTTCTGAGTACAAGTTAACAATGCAGACCTGGAGGGTATCTCCAGGTGCAGTAGAGTGGTAATCTTGGAACCTCCTGACTCAGAGTACTGCTACCTTCTCACTGCCATAGGAATGCAGCTAGTTGACAGCTGGCTTCAAGACATGCTTCCCTGTGAGAGCTGAGGACAGGGCAGAACCCTCCCGCATGCTGCCTGACTGTAGGAGTAGCTGCTAACATCCTAATGTTAGTGGCTGGGAGAGGTTGCGGGAAAAGCATGTGTGAGCACTGGGCCTGATCTCCTGTGTATCTGAGTTGAATACAGCCATTTCCAACGACTTTCCTCAACCAGAGTGTAGCTAGGTTCCAAATCCCATGTACGAGCGGGTAGCAGACATCTGCCTCCCATGCATACACACTTCTGAGAGTTGAGCTTATGGCCTGTACCTCCACATCTAGCCTGCTGGTACCCTTGGCTTCTAAAAGGCCTAGGCTCGTTGTTTGACGGAAGTGCTGGGAGAGGTAATTGGAATCTCCCGGCACACAAGACGAGTGCCTCCAGCTCAATTCACGATTTCCCAGTAATTCTTGTGGTAGACAGGTGCTACATACTAAGTTCCATATGTGAGAAGGTAGCTGAACGCCTTGTCCAAAAGCATCTTACTTCTGAGAGTTGAGCACACCCTCAGTCCCTCAAACTTCCACACTGCCTGCAGAGTGAGTTTCACACGTCTTCACCAGAGACGATTGCCGGAGGCTTCTGAGTACAAGTTACAATGCAGACCTGGAGGGTAACTCCAGGTGCAGTAGAGTGGTAATCTTGGAACCTCCTGACTCAGAGTACTGCTACTTTCTCACTGCCATAGGAATGCAGCTAGTTGACAGCTGGCTTCAAGACATGCTTCCCTGTGAGAGCTGAGGACAGGGCAGAACCCTCCCGCATCCTGCCTGACTGAAGGAGTAGCTGCTAACATCCTAATGTTAGTGGCTGGGAGAGGTTGCGCGAAAAGCATGTGTGAGCACTGGGCCTGAACTCCCGTGTATCTGAGTTGAATACAGCGATTTCCAATGGCCTTCTTCAATCAGAGTGTAGCTAGGTTCCAACTCCCATGTCCGAGTGGGTAGCAGACATCTGCCTCCCATGCATACACACTTCTGAGAGTTGAGCTTATGGCCTGTAC
The DNA here is from genome assembly GCF_053574225.1 of Canis aureus. Classification (NCBI taxonomy): domain Eukaryota; kingdom Metazoa; phylum Chordata; class Mammalia; order Carnivora; family Canidae; genus Canis; species Canis aureus. The sequence continues at coordinate 66,861,651 of NC_135626.1, read as the reverse complement.
CTCCACATCCAGCCTGCTGGTACCTTTGGGTTCTAAAAGGCCTAGGCTCGCTGTTTGAGGGAAGTGCTGGGAGAGTTATAGGTATCACCGGCACAAAAGTCTAGTGCCTCCAAGCTCAGTTCAGCGATTTCCTAGTAATTCCTGTGGTAGCCTGGTGCTACATCCTAAGTTCCATACGTGAGAGGGTAGCTGAACGCCTTGTCCAAAACCATCTTACTTCTGAGAGTTGAGCTCAGCCTCAGTCCCTCACAGTTCCACACTGCCTGCAGAGTGAGTTTCGCAGGTCTTCAGCAGAGACGTTTGCCAGAGGCTTCTGAGACGCAGGGTAACAATGCATACCTGGAGGGTATCCCCAGGTGCAGTCGACTGGTAATCTTGGAACCTCCTGACTCAGAATACTGCTACCTTCTCACTGCCATAGGAATGCAGCTAGTTGACAGCTAGCTGGCTTCAAGACATGCTTCCGTGAGAGAGCTGAGGACAGGGCAGAACCCTCCCGCATGCTGCCTGACTGTAGGAGTAGCTGCTAACATCCTAATGTTAGTGGCTGGGAGAGGTTGCGGGAAAAGCATGTGTGAGCACTGGGCCTGAACTCCCGTGTATCTGAGTTGAATACAGCCATTTCCAACGACTTTCCTCAACCAGAGTGTAGCTAGGTTCCAAATCCCATGTCGAGCGGGTAGCAGACATCTGCCTCCCATGCATACACACTTCTGAGAGTTGAGCTTATGGCCTGTACCTCCACAGCCAGCCTGCTGGTACCCTTGGCTTCTAAAAGGCCTAGGCTCGCTGTTTGACGGAAGTGCTGGGAGAGGTAATTGGAATCTCCCGGCACACCATACGAGTGCCTCCAAGCTCAATTCACGATTTCCCAGTAATTCTTGTGGTAGACATGTGCTACATACTAAGTTCCATATGTGAGAAGGTAGCTGAACGCCTTGTCCAAAAGCATCTTACTTCTGAGAGTTGAGCACACCCTCAGTCCCTCACACTTCCACACTGCCTGCAGAGTGAGTTTCACACGTCTTCACCAGAGACGATTGCCAGAGGCTTCTGAGTACAAGTTACAATGCAGACCTGGAGGGTATCTCCAGGTGCAGTAGAGTGGTAATCTTGGAACCTCCTGACTCAGAGTACTGCTACCTTCTCACTGCCATAGGAATGCAGCTAGTTGACAGCTGGCTTCAAGACATGCTTCCCTGTGAGAGCTGAGGACAGGGCAGAACCCTCCCGCATCCTGCCTGACTGTAGGAGTAGCTGCTAACATCCTAATGTTAGTGGCTGGGAGAGGTTGCGGGAAAAGCATGTGTGAGCACTGGGCCTGAACTCCCGTGTATCTGAGTTGAATACAGCGATTTCCAATGGCCTTCTTCAAACACAGTGTAGCTAGGTTCCAACTCCCATGTCCGAGTGGGTAGCAGACATCTGCCTCCCATGCATATACACTTCTGAGAGTTGAGCTTATGGCCTGTACCTCCACATCCAGCCTGCTGGTACCCTTGGCTTCTAAAAGGCCTAGGCTCGCTGTTTGACGGAAGTGCTGGGAGAGGTAATTGGAATCACCCGGCACACAAGACTAGTGCTCCAAGCTCAGTTCAGCGATTTCCTAGTAATTCCTGTGGTATAGTGGTGCTACATACTAAGTTCCATACGTGAGAGGGTAGCTGAACGCCTTGTCCAAAACCATCTTACTTCTGAGAGTTGAGCTCAGCCTCAGTCCCTCACAGTTCCACACTGCCTGCAGAGTGAGTTTCGCAGGTCTTCAGCAGAGACGTTTGCCAGAGGCTTCTGAGACGCAGGGTAACAATGCAGACCTGGAGGGTATCCCCAGGTGCAGTCGACTGGTAATCTTGGAACCTCCTGACTCAGAATACTGCTACCTTCTCACTGCCATAGGAATGCAGCTAGTTGACAGCTGGCTTCAAGACATGCTTCCCTGTGAGAGCTGAGGACAGGGCAGAACCCTCCCGCATGCTGCCTGACTGTAGGAGTACCTGCTAACATCCTTATGTTAGTGGCTGGGAGAGGTTGCGGGAAAAGCATGTGTGAGCACTGGGCCTGAACTCCCGTGTATCTGAGTTGAATACAGCGATTTCCAACGGCTTTCCTCAACCAGAGTGTAGCTAGGTTCCAAATCCCATGTACGAGCGGGTAGCAGACATCTGCCTCCCATGCATACACACTTCTGAGAGTTGAGCTTATGGCCTGTACCTCCACAGCCAGCCTGCTGGTACACTTGGCTTCTAAAAGGCCTAGGCTCGCTGTTTGACGGAAGTGCTGGGAGAGGTAATTGGAATCTCCCGGCACACAAGACGAGTGCCTCCAAGCTCAATTCACGATTTCCCAGTAATTCTTGTGGTAGACAGGTGCTACATACTAAGTTCCATATGTGAGAAGGTAGCTGAACGCCTTGGCAAAAGCATCTTACTTCTGAGAGTTGAGCACACCCTCAGTCCCTCACACTTCCACACTGCCTGCAGAGTGAGTTTCACACGTCTTCACCAGAGACGATTGCCGGAGGCTTCTGAGTACAAGTTACAATGCAGAGCTGGAGGGTATCTCCAGGTGCAGTAGAGTGGTAATCTTGGAACCTCCTGACTCAGAGTACTGCTACCTTCTCACTGCCATAGGAATGCAGCTAGTTGACAGCTGGCTTCAAGACATGCTTCCCTGTGAGAGCTGAGGACAGGGCAGAACCCTCCCGCATGCTGCCTGACTGTAGGAGTAGCTGCTAACATCCTTATGTTAGTGGCTGGGAGAGGTTGCGTGAAAAGCATGTGTGAGCACTGGGCCTGAACTCCCGTGTACCTGAGTTGAATACAGCGATTTCCAACGGCTTTCCTCAACCAGAGTGTAGCTAGATTCCAAATCCCATGTACGAGCGGGTAGCAGACATGTGCCTCCATGCATACACACTTCTGAGAGTTGAGCTTATGGCCTGTACCTCCACATCCAGCCTGCTGGTACCCTTGGCTTCTAAAAGGCCTAGGCTCGCTGTTTGGCGGAAGTGCTGGGAGAGGTAATTGGAATCACCCGGCACACAAGACTAGTGCTCCAAGCTCAGTTCAGCGATTTCCTAGTAATTCCTGTGGTAGACTGGTGCTACATACTAAGTTCCATACGTGAGAAGGTAGTTGAACGCCTTGTCCAAAAGCATCTTACTTCTGAGAGTTGAGCCCACCCTCAGTCCCTCACACTTCCACACTGCCTGCAGAGTGAGTTTCACACGTCTTCACCAGAGACGATTGCCAGAGGCTTCTGAGTACAAGTTAACAATGCAGACCTGGAGGGTATCTCCAGGTGCAGTAGAGTGGTAATCTTGGAACCTCCTGACTCAGAGTACTGCTACCTTCTCACTGCCATAGGAATGCTGGTAGTTGACAGCTGGCTTCAAGACATGCTTCCCTGTGAGAGCTGAGGACAGGGCAGAACCCTCCCGAATCCTGCCTGACTGTAGGAGTAGCTGCTAACATCCTAATGTTAGTGGCTGGGAGAGGTTGCGGGAAAAGCATGTGTGAGCACTGGGCCTGAACTCCCGTGTATCTGAGTTGAATACAGCGATTTCCAATGGCCTTCTTCAATCACTGTGTAGCTAGGTTCCAACTCCCATGTCCGAGTGGGTAGCAGACATCTGCCTCCCATGCATATACACTTCTGAGAGTTGAGCTTATGGCCTGTACCTCCACATCCAGCCTGCTGGTACCCTTGGCTTCTAAAAGGCCTAGGCTCGCTGTTTGACGGAAGTGCTGGGAGAGGTAATTGGAATCTCCCGGCACACAAGACGAGTGCCTCCAAGCTCAATTCACGATTTCCCAGTAATTCTTGTGGTAGACAGGTGCTACATACTAATTTCCATATGTGAAATGGTAGCTGAACGCCTTGTCCAAAAGCATCTTACTTCTGAGAGTTGAGCCCAACCTCAGTCCCTCACAGTTCCACACTGCCTGCAGAGTGAGTTTCACAAGTCTTCACCAGAGACGATTGCCAGAGGCTTCTGAGTACAAGTTAACAATGCAGACCTGGAGGGTATCTCCAGGTGCAGTAGAGTGGTAATCTTGGAACCTCCTGACTCAGAGTACTGCTACCTTCTCACTGCCATAGGAATGCAGCTAGTTGACAGCTGGCTTCAAGACATGCTTCCCTGTGAGAGCTGAGGACAGGGCAGAAACCTCCCGCATCCTGCCTGACTGTAGGAGTAGCTGCTAACATCCTTATGTTAGTGGCTGGGAGAGGTTGCGGGAAAAGCATGTGTGAGCACTGGGCCTGAACTCCCGTGTATCTGAGTTGAATAGAGCGAATTCCAATGGCCTTCTTCAATCACAGTGTAGCTAGGTTGCAACTCCCATGTCCGAGTGGGTAGCAGACATCTGCCTCCCATGCATACACACTTCTGAGAGTTGAGCTTATGGCCTGTACCTCCACATCCAGCCTGCTGGTACCCTTGGCTTCTAAAAGGCCTAGGGTCGCTGTTTGACGGAAGTGCTGGGAGAGGTAATTGGAATCACCCGGCACACAAGACTAGTGCCTCCAAGCTCAGTTCAGCGATTTCCTAGTAATTCCTGTGGTAGACTGGTGCTACATACTAAGTTCCATACGTGAGAGGGTAGCTGAACGCCTTGTCCAAAACCATCTTACTTCTGAGAGTTGAGCTCAGCCTCAGTCCCTCACAGTTCCACACTACCTGCAGAGTGAGTTTCGCAGGTCTTCAGCAGAGACGTTTGCCAGAGGCTTCTGAGACGCAGGGTAACAATGCAGACCTGGAGGGTATCCCCAGGTGCAGTCGACTGGTAATCTTGGAACCTCCTGACTCAGAATACTGCTACCTTCTCACTGCCATAGGAATGCAGCTAGTTGACAGCTGGCTTCAAGACATGCTTCCCTGTGAGAGCTGAGGACAGGGCAGAACCCTCCCGCATGCTGCCTGACTGTAGGAGTAGCTGCTAACATCCTAATGTTAGTGGCTGGGAGAGGTTGCGGGAAAAGCATGTGTGAGCACTGGGCCTGATTTCCTGTGTATCTGAGTTGAATACAGCCATTTCCAACGACTTTCCTCAACCAGAGTGTAGCTAGGTTCCAAATCCCATGTACGAGCGGGTAGCAGACATCTGCCTCCCATGCATACACACTTCTGAGAGTTGAGCTTATGGCCTGTACCTCCACATCTAGCCTGCTGGTACCCTTGGCTTCTAAAAGGCCTAGGCTCGTTGTTTGACGGAAGTGCTGGGAGAGGTAATTGGAATCTCCCGGCACACAAGACGAGTGCCTCCAGCTCAATTCACGATTTCCCAGTAATTCTTGTGGTAGACAGGTGCTACATACTAAGTTTCATATGTGAGAAGGTAGCTGAACGCCTTGTCCAAAAGCATCTTACTTCTGAGAGTTGAGCACACCCTCAGTCCCTCACACTTCCACACTGCCTGCAGAGTGAGTTTCACACGTCTTCACCAGAGACGATTGCCGGAGGCTTCTGAGTACAAGTTACAATGCAGACCTGGAGGGTATCTCCAGGTGCAGTAGAGTGGTAATCTTGGAACCTCCTGACTCAGAGTACTGCTACCTTGTCACTGCCATAGGAATGCAGCTAGTTGACAGCTGGCTTCAAGACATGCTTCCCTGTGAGAGCTGAGGACAGGGCAGAACCCTCCCGCATCCTGCCTGACTGTAGGAGTAGCTGCTAACATCCTAATGTTAGTGGCTGGGAGAGGTTGCGGGAAAAGCATGTGTGAGCACTGGGCCTGAACTCCCGTGTATCTGAGTTGAATACAGCGATTTCCAATGGCCTTCTTCAATCACAGTGTAGCTAGGTTCCAACTCCCATGTCCGAGTGGGTAGCAGACATCTGCCTCCCATGCATACACACTTCTGAGAGTTGAGCTTATGGCCTGTACCTCCACATCCACCCTGCTGGTACCTTTGGGTTCTAAAAGGCCTAGGCTCGCTGTTTGAGGGAAGTGCTGGGAGAGTTATAGGAATCACCGGCACAAAAGACTAGTGCCTCCAAGCTCAGTTCAGCGATTTCCTAGTAATTCCTGTGGTAGACTGGTGCTACATACTAAGTTCCATACGTGAGAGGGTAGCTGAACGCCTTGTCCAAAACCATCTTACTTCTGAGAGTTGAGCTCAGCCTCAGTCCCTCACAGTTCCACACTGCCTGCAGAGTGAGTTTCGCAGGTCTTCAGCAGAGACGTTTGCCAGAGGCTTCTGAGACGCAGGGTAACAATGCAGACCTGGAGGGTATCCCCAGGTGCAGTCGACTGGTAATCTTGGAACCTCCTGACTCAGAATACTGCTACCTTCTCACTGCCATAGGAATGCAGCTAGTTGACAGCTAGCTGGCTTCAAGACATGCTTCCGTGAGAGAGCTGAGGACAGGGCAGAACCCTCCCGCATGCTGCCTGACTGTAGGAGTAGCTGCTAACATCCTAATGTTAGTGGCTGGGAGAGGTTGCGGGAAAAGCATGTGTGAGCACTGGGCCTGATTTCCTGTGTATCTGAGTTGATTACAGCCATTTCCAACGACTTTCCTCAACCAGAGTGTAGCTAGGTTCCAAATCCCATGTACGAGCGGGTAGCAGACATCTGCCTCCCATGCATACACACTTCTGAGAGTTGAGCTTATGGCCTGTACCTCCACATCTAGCCTGCTGGTACCCTTGGCTTCTAAAAGGCCTAGGCTCGTTGTTTGACGGAAGTGCTGGGAGAGGTAATTGGAATCTCCCGGCACACAAGACGAGTGCCTCCAGCTCAATTCACGATTTCCCAGTAATTCTTGTGGTAGACAGGTGCTACATACTAAGTTTCATATGTGAGAAGGTAGCTGAACGCCTTGTCCAAAAGCATCTTACTTCTGAGAGTTGAGCACACCCTCAGTCCCTCACACTTCCACACTGCCTGCAGAGTGAGTTTCACACGTCTTCACCAGAGACGATTGCCGGAGGCTTCTGAGTACAAGTTACAATGCAGACCTGGAGGGTATCTCCAGGTGCAGTAGAGTGGTAATCTTGGAACCTCCTGACTCAGAGTACTGCTACCTTGTCACTGCCATAGGAATGCAGCTAGTTGACATCTGGCTTCAAGACATGCTTCCCTGTGAGAGCTGAGGACAGGGCAGAACCCTCCCGCATCCTGCCTGACTGTAGGAGTAGCTGCTAACATCCTAATGTTAGTGGCTGGGAGAGGTTGCGGGAAAAGCATGTGTGAGCACTGGGCCTGAACTCCCGTGTATCTGAGTTGAATACAGCGATTTCCAATGGCCTTCTTCAATCACAGTGTAGCTAGGTTCCAACTCCCATGTCCGAGTGGGTAGCAGACATCTGCCTCCCATGCATACACACTTCTGAGAGTTGAGCTTATGGCCTGTACCTCCACATCCACCCTGCTGGTACCTTTGGGTTCTAAAAGGCCTAGGCTCGCTGTTTGAGGGAAGTGCTGGGAGAGTTATAGGAATCACCGGCACAAAAGACTAGTGCCTCCAAGCTCAGTTCAGCGATTTCCTAGTAATTCCTGTGGTAGACTGGTGCTACATACTAAGTTCCATACGTGAGAGGGTAGCTGAACGCCTTGTCCAAAACCATCTTACTTCTGAGAGTTGAGCTCAGCCTCAGTCCCTCACAGTTCCACACTGCCTGCAGAGTGAGTTTCGCAGGTCTTCAGCAGAGACGTTTGCCAGAGGCTTCTGAGACGCAGGGTAACAATGCAGACCTGGAGGGTATCCCCAGGTGCAGTCGACTGGTAATCTTGGAACCTCCTGACTCAGAATACTGCTACCTTCTCACTGCCATAGGAATGCAGCTAGTTGACAGCTAGCTGGCTTCAAGACATGCTTCCGTGAGAGAGCTGAGGACAGGGCAGAACCCTCCCGCATGCTGCCTGACTGTAGGAGTAGCTGCTAACATCCTAATGTTAGTGGCTGGGAGAGGTTGCGGGAAAAGCATGTGTGAGCAGTGGGCCTGAACTCCCGTGTATCTGAGTTGAATACAGCGATTTCCAATGGCCTTCTTCAATCACAGTGTAGCTAGGTTCCAACTCCCATGTCCGAGTGTGTAGCAGACATCTGCCTCCCATGCATACACACTTCTGAGAGTTGAGCTTATGGCCTGTACCTCCACAGCCAGCCTGCTGGTACCCTTGGCTTCTAAAAGGCCTAGGCTCGCTGTTTGACGGAAGTGCTGGGAGAGGTAATTGGAATCACCCGGCACACAAGACTAGTGCCTCCAAGCTCAGTTCAGTGATTTCCTAGTAATTCCTTTGGTAGACTGGTGCTACATACTAAGTTCCATACGTTAGAGGGTAGCTGAACGCCTTGTCCAAAACCATCTTACTTCTGAGATTTGAGCTCAGCCTCAGTCCCTCACAGTTCCACACTGCCTGCAGAGTGAGTTTCGCAGGTCTTCAGCATAGACGTTTGCCAGAGGCTTCTGAGACGCAGGGTAACAATGCAGACCTGGAGGGTATCCCCAGGTGCAGTCGACTGGTAATCTTGGAACCTCCTGACTCAGAATACTGCTACCTTCTCACTGCCATAAGAATGCAGCTAATTCACAGCTGGCTTCAATACATGCTTCCCTGTGAGAGCTGAGGAAAGGGCAGAACCCTCCCGCATGCTGCCTGACTGTAGGAGTAGCTGCTAACATCCTAATGTTAATGGCTGGGAGAGGTTGCGGGAAAAGCATGTGTGAGCACTGGGCCTGAACTCCCGTGTATCTGAGTTGAATACAGCCATTTCCAACGACTTTCCTCAACCAGAGTGTAGCTAGTTTCCAAATCCCATGTCGAGCGGGTAGCAGACATCTGCCTCCCATGCATACACACTTCTGAGAGTTGAGCTTATGGCCTGTACCTCCACAGCCAGCCTGCTGGTACCCTTGTCTTCTAAAAGGCCTAGGCTCGCTGTTTGACGGAATTGCTGGGAGAGGTAATTGGAATCACCCGGCACACAAGACTAGTGCTCCAAGCTCAGTTCAGCGATTTCCTAGTAATTCCTGTGGTAGACTGGTGCTACATACTAAGTTCGATACGTGAGAGTGTAGCTGAACGCCTTGTCCAAAACCATCTTACTTCTGAGAGTTGAGCTCAGCCTCAGTCCCTCACAGTTCGACACTGCCTGCAGAGTGAGTTTCGCAGGTCTTCAGCAGAGACGTTTGCCAGAGGCTACTGAGACGCAGGGTAACAATGCAGACCTGGAGGGTATCCCCAGGTGCAGTCGACTGGTAATCTTGGAACCTCCTGACTCAGAATACTGCTACCTTCTCACTGCCATAGGAATGCAGCTAGTTGACAGCTGGCTTCAAGACATGCTTCCCTGTGAGAGCTGAGGACAGGGCAGAACCCTCCCGCATGCTGCCTGACTGTAGGAGTAGCTGCTAACATCCTTATGTTAGTGGCTGGGAGAGGTTGCGTGAAAAGCATGTGTGAGCACTGGGCCTGAACTCCCGTGTACCTGAGTTGAATACAGCGATTTCCAACGGCTTTCCTCAACCAGAGTGTAGCTAGATTCCAAATCCCATGTACGAGCGGGTAGCAGACATGTGCCTCCATGCATACACACTTCTGAGAGTTGAGCTTATGGCCTGTACCTCCACATCCAGCCTGCTGGTACCCTTGGCTTCTAAAAGGCCTAGGCTCGCTGTTTGGCGGAAGTGCTGGGAGTGGTAATTGGAATCACCCGGCACACAAGACTAGTGCTCCAAGCTCAGTTCAGCGATTTCCTAGTAATTCCTGTGGTAGACTGGTGCTACATACTAAGTTCCATACGTGAGAAGGTAGTTGAACGCCTTGTCCAAAAGCATCTTACTTCTGAGAGTTGAGCCCACCCTCAGTCCCTCACACTTCCACACTGCCTGCAGAGTGAGTTTCACACGTCTTCACCAGAGACGATTGCCAGAGGCTTCTGAGTACAAGTTAACAATGCAGACCTGGAGGGTATCTCCAGGTGCAGTAGAGTGGTAATCTTGGAACCTCCTGACTCAGAGTACTGCTACCTTCTCACTGCCATAGGAATGCTGGTAGTTGACAGCTGGCTTCAAGACATGCTTCCCTGTGAGAGCTGAGGACAGGGCAGAACCCTCCCGAATCCTGCCTGACTGTAGGAGTAGCTGCTAACATCCTAATGTTAGTGGCTGGGAGAGGTTGCGGGAAAAGCATGTGTGAGCACTGGGCCTGAACTCCCGTGTATCTGAGTTGAATACAGCGATTTCCAATGGCCTTCTTCAATCACAGTGTAGCTAGGTTCCAACTCCCATGTCCGAGTGGGTAGCAGACATCTGCCTCCCATGCATATACACTTCTGAGAGTTGAGCTTATGGCCTGTACCTCCACATCCAGCCTGCTGGTACCCTTGGCTTCTAAAAGGCCTAGGCTCGCTGTTTGACGGAAGTGCTGGGAGAGGTAATTGGAATCTCCCGGCACACAAGACGAGTGCCTCCAAGCTCAATTCACGATTTCCCAGTAATTCTTGTGGTAGACAGGTGCTACATACTAATTTCCATATGTGAAATGGTAGCTGAACGCCTTGTCCAAAAGCATCTTACTTCTGAGAGTTGAGCCCAACCTCAGTCCCTCACAGTTCCACACTGCCTGCAGAGTGAGTTTCACAAGTCTTCACCAGAGACGATTGCCAGAGGCTTCTGAGTACAAGTTAACAATGCAGACCTGGAGGGTATCTCCAGGTGCAGTAGAGTGGTAATCTTGGAACCTCCTGACTCAGAGTACTGCTACCTTCTCACTGCCATAGGAATGCAGCTAGTTGACAGCTGGCTTCAAGACATGCTTCCCTGTGAGAGCTGAGGACAGGGCAGAAACCTCCCGCATCCTGCCTGACTGTAGGAGTAGCTGCTAACATCCTTATGTTAGTGGCTGGGAGAGGTTGCGGGAAAAGCATGTGTGAGCACTGGGCCTGAACTCCCGTGTATCTGAGTTGAATAGAGCGAATTCCAATGGCCTTCTTCAATCACAGTGTAGCTAGGTTGCAACTCCCATGTCCGAGTGGGTAGCAGACATCTGCCTCCCATGCATACACACTTCTGAGAGTTGAGCTTATGGCCTGTACCTCCACATCCAGCCTGCTGGTACCCTTGGCTTCTAAAAGGCCTAGGGTCGCTGTTTGACGGAAGTGCTGGGAGAGGTAATTGGAATCACCCGGCACACAAGACTAGTGCCTCCAAGCTCAGTTCAGCGATTTCCTAGTAATTCCTGTGGTAGACTGGTGCTACATACTAAGTTCCATACGTGAGAGGGTAGCTGAACGCCTTGTCCAAAACCATCTTACTTCTGAGAGTTGAGCTCAGCCTCAGTCCCTCACAGTTCCACACTACCTGCAGAGTGAGTTTCGCAGGTCTTCAGCAGAGACGTTTGCCAGAGGCTTCTGAGACGCAGGGTAACAATGCAGACCTGGAGGGTATCCCCAGGTGCAGTCGACTGGTAATCTTGGAACCTCCTGACTCAGAATACTGCTACCTTCTCACTGCCATAGGAATGCAGCTAGTTGACAGCTGGCTTCAAGACATGCTTCCCTGTGAGAGCTGAGGACAGGGCAGAACCCTCCCGCATGCTGCCTGACTGTAGGAGTAGCTGCTAACATCCTAATGTTAGTGGCTGGGAGAGGTTGCGGGAAAAGCATGTGTGAGCACTGGGCCTGATTTCCTGTGTATCTGAGTTGAATACAGCCATTTCCAACGACTTTCCTCAACCAGAGTGTAGCTATGTTCCAAATCCCATGTACGAGCGGGTAGCAGACATCTGCCTCCCATGCATACACACTTCTGAGAGTTGAGCTTATGGCCTGTACCTCCACATCTAGCCTGCTGGTACCCTTGGCTTCTAAAAGGCCTAGGCTCGTTGTTTGACGGAAGTGCTGGGAGAGGTAATTGGAATCTCCTGGCACACAAGACGAGTGCCTCCAGCTCAATTCACGATTTCCCAGTAATTCTTGTGGTAGACAGGTGCTACATACTAAGTTTCATATGTGAGAAGGTAGGTGAACGCCTTGTCCAAAAGCATCTTACTTCTGAGAGTTGAGCACACCCTCAGTCCCTCACACTTCCACACTGCCTGCAGAGTGAGTTTCACACGTCTTCACCAGAGACGATTGCCGGAGGCTTCTGAGTACAAGTTACAATGCAGACCTGGAGGGTATCTCCAGGTGCAGTAGAGTGGTAATCTTGGAACCTCCTGACTCAGAGTACTGCTACCTTGTCACTGCCATAGGAATGCAGCTAGTTGACAGCTGGCTTCAAGACATGCTTCCCTGTGAGAGCTGAGGACAGGGCAGAACCCTCCCGCATCCTGCCTGACTGTAGGAGTAGCTGCTAACATCCTAATGTTAGTGGCTGGGAGAGGTTGCGGGAAAAGCATGTGTGAGCACTGGGCCTGAACTCCCGTGTATCTGAGTTGAATACAGCGATTTCCAATGGCCTTCTTCAATCACAGTGTAGCTAGGTTCCAACTCCCATGTCTGAGTGGGTAGCAGACATCTGCCTCCCATGCATACACACTTCTGAGAGTTGAGCTTATGGCCTGTACCTCCACATCCACCCTGCTGGTACCTTTGGGTTCTAAAAGGCCTAGGCTCGCTGTTTGAGGGAAGTGCTGGGAGAGTTATAGGAATCACCGGCACAAAAGACTAGTGCCTCCAAGCTCAGTTCAGCGATTTCCTAGTAATTCCTGTGGTAGACTGGTGCTACATACTAAGTTCCATACGTGAGAGGGTAGCTGAACGCCTTGTCCAAAACCATCTTACTTCTGAGAGTTGAGCTCAGCCTCAGTCCCTCACAGTTCCACACTGCCTGCAGAGTGAGTTTCGCAGGTCTTCAGCAGAGACGTTTGCCAGAGGCTTCTGAGACGCAGGGTAACAATGCAGACCTGGAGGGTATCCCCAGGTGCAGTCGACTGGTAATCTTGGAACCTCCTGACTCAGAATACTGCTACCTTCTCACTGCCATAGGAATGCAGCTAGTTGACAGCTAGCTGGCTTCAAGACATGCTTCCGTGAGAGAGCTGAGGACAGGGCAGAACCCTCCCGCATGCTGCCTGACTGTAGGAGTAGCTGCTAACATCCTAATGTTAGTGGCTGGGAGAGGTTGCGGGAAAAGCATGTGTGAGCAGTGGGCCTGAACTCCCGTGTATCTGAGTTGAATACAGCGATTTCCAATGGCCTTCTTCAATCACAGTGTAGCTAGGTTCCAACTCCCATGTCCGAGTGTGTAGCAGACATCTGCCTCCCATGCATACACACTTCTGAGAGTTGAGCTTATGGCCTGTAAATCCACAGCCAGCCTGCTGGTACCCTTGGCTTCTAAAAGGCCTAGGCTCGCTGTTTGACGGAAGTGCTGGGAGAGGTAATTGGAATCACCCGGCACACAAGACTAGTGCCTCCAAGCTCAGTTCAGTGATTTCCTAGTAATTCCTTTGGTAGACTGGTGCTACATACTAAGTTCCATACGTTAGAGGGTAGCTGAACGCCTTGTCCAAAACCATCTTACTTCTGAGATTTGAGCTCAGCCTCAGTCCCTCACAGTTCCACACTGCCTGCAGAGTGAGTTTCGCAGGTCTTCAGCATAGACGTTTGCCAGAGGCTTCTGAGACGCAGGGTAACAATGCAGACCTGGAGGGTATCCCCAGGTGCAGTCGACTGGTAATCTTGGAACCTCCTGACTCAGAATACTGCTACCTTCTCACTGCCATAAGAATGCAGCTAATTCACAGCTGGCTTCAATACATGCTTCCCTGTGAGAGCTGAGGAAAGGGCAGAACCCTCCCGCATGCTGCCTGACTGTAGGAGTAGCTGCTAACATCCTAATGTTAGTGGCTGGGAGAGGTTGCGGGAAAAGCATGTGTGAGCACTGGGCCTGAACTCCCGTGTATCTGAGTTGAATACAGCCATTTCCAACGACTTTCCTCAACCAGAGTGTAGCTAGTTTCCAAATCCCATGTCGAGCGGGTAGCAGACATCTGCCTCCCATGCATACACACTTCTGAGAGTTGAGCTTATGGCCTGTACCTCCACAGCCAGCCTGCTGGTACCCTTGTCTTCTAAAAGGCCTAGGCTCGCTGTTTGACGGAATTGCTGGGAGAGGTAATTGGAATCACCCGGCACACAAGACTAGTGCTCCAAGCTCAGTTCAGGGATTTCCTAGTAATTCCTGTGGTAGACTGGTGCTACATACTAAGTTCGATACGTGAGAGTGTAGCTGAACGCCTTGTCCAAAACCATCTTACTTCTGAGAGTTGAGCTCAGCCTCAGTCCCTCACAGTTCCACACTGCCTGCAGAGTGAGTTTCGCAGGTCTTCAGCAGAGACGTTTGCCAGAGGCTTCTGAGACGCAGGGTAACAATGCAGACCTGGAGGGTATCCCCAGGTGCAGTCGACTGGTAATCTTGGAACCTCCTGACTCAGAATACTGCTACCTTCTCACTGCCATAGGAATGCAGCTAGTTGACAGCTGGCTTCAAGACATGCTTCCCTGTGAGAGCTGAGGACAGGGCAGAACCCTCCCGCATCCTGCCTGACTGTAGGAGTAGCTGCTAACATCCTTATGTTAGTGGCTGGGAGAGGTTGCGGGAAAAGCATGTGTGAGCACTGGGCCTGAACTCCCGTGTATCTGAGTTGAATACAGCGATTTCCAACGGCTTTCCTCAACCAGAGTGTAGCTAGGTTCCAAATCCCATGTACGAGCGGGTAGCAGACATCTGCCTCCCATGCATACACACTTCTGAGAGTTGAGCTTATGGCCTGTACCTCCACAGCCAGCCTGCTGGTACCCTTGGCTTCTAAAAGGCCTAGGCTCTCTGTTTGACGGAAGTGCTGGGAGAGGTAATTGGAATCTCCCGGCACACAAGACGAGTGCCTCCAAGCTCAATTCACGATTTCCCAGTAATTCTTGTGGTAGACAGGTGCTACATACTAAGTTCCATATGTGAGAAGGTAGCTGAACGCCTTGTCCAAAAGCATCTTACTTCTGAGAGTTGAGCACACCCTCAGTCCCTGACACTTCCACACTGCCTGCAGAGTGAGTTTCACACGTCTTCACCAGGACGATTGCCAGAGGCTTCTGAGTACAAGTTAACAATGCAGACCTGGAGGGTATCCCCAGGTGCAGTCGACTGGTAATCTTGGAAACTCCTGCCTCAGAATACTGCTACCTTCTCACTGCCATAGGAATGCAGCTAGTTGACAGCTGGCTTCAAGACATGCTTCCCTGTGAGAGCTGAGGACAGGGCAGAACCCTCCCGCATGCTGCCTGACTGTAGGAGTAGCTGCTAACATCCTTATGTTAGTGGCTGGGAGAGGTTGCGGGAAAAGCATGTGTGAGCACTGGGCCTGAACTCCCGTGTATCTGAGTTGAATACAGCGATTTCCAACGGCTTTCCTCAACCAGAGTGTAGCTAGGTTCCAAATCCCATGTACGAGCGGGTAGCAGACATCTGCCTCCCATGCATACACACTTCTGAGAGTTGAGCTTATGGCCTGTACCTCCACAGCCAGCCTGCTGGTACCCTTGGCTTCTGAAAGGCCTAGGCTCGCTGTTTGACGGAAGTGCTGGGAGAGGTAATTGGAATGTCCCGGCACACAAGACGAGTGCCTCCAATCTTAATTCACGATTTTCCAGTAATTCTTGTGGTAGACAGGTGCTACATACTAAGTTCCATATGTGAGAAGGTAGCTGAACGCCTTGTCCAAAAGCATCTTTCTTCTGAGAGTTGAGCACACCCTCAGTCCCTCACACTTCCACACTGCCTGCAGAGTGAGTTTCATACGTCTTCACCAGGACGATTGCCAGAGGCTTCTGAGTACAAGTTAACAATGCAGACCTGGAGGGTATCTCCAGGTGCAGTAGAGTGGTAATCTTGGAACCTCCTGACTCAGAGTACTGCTACCTTCTCACTGCCATAGGAATGCAGCTAGTTGACAGCTGGCTTCAAGACATGCTTCCCTGTGAGAGCTGAGGACAGGGCAGAACCCTCCCGCATCCTGCCTGACTGTAGGAATAGCTGCTAACATCCTAATGTTAGTGGCTGGGAGAGGTTGCGGGAAAAGCATGTGTGAGCACTGGGCCTGAACTCCCGTGTATCTGAGTTGAATAGAGCGATTTCCAATGGCCTTCTTCAATCACAGTGTAGCTAGGTTCCAACTCCCATGTCCGAGTGGGTAGCAGACATCTGCCTCCCATGCATACACACTTCTGAGAGTTGAGCTTATGGCCTGTACCTCCACATCCAGCCTGCTGGTACCCTTGGCTTCTAAAGGCCTAGGCTCGCTGTTTGACGGAAGTGCTGGGAGAGGTAATTGGAATCACCCGGCACACAAGTCTAGTGCCTCCAAGCTCAGTTCAGCGATTTCCTAGTAATTCCTGTGGTAGACTGGTGCTACATACTAAGTTCCATACGTGAGAGGGTAGCTGAACGCCTTGTCCAAACCATCTTACTTCTGAGAGTTGAGCTCCGCCTCAGTCCCTCACAGTTCCACACTGCCTGCAGAGTGAGTTTCGCAGGTCTTCAGCAGAGACGTTTGCCAGAGGCTTCTGAGACGCAGGGTAACAATGCAGACCTGGAGGGTATCCCCAGGTGCCGTCGACTGGTAATCTTGGAACCTCCTGACTCAGAATACTCCTACCTTCTCACTGCCATAGGAATGCAGCTAGTTGACAGCTGGCTTCAAGACATGCTTCCCTGTGAGAGCTGAGGACAGGGCAGAACCCTCCCGCATGCTGCCTGACTGTAGGAGTAGCTGCTAACATCCTTATGTTAGTGGCTGGGATAGGTTGCGGGAAAAGCATGTGTGAGCACTGGGCCTGAACTCCCGTGTATCTGAGTTGAATACAGCGATTTCCAACGGCTTTCCTCAACCAGAGTGTAGCTAGGGTCCAAATCCCATGTACGAGGGGGTAGCAGACATCTGCCTCCCATGCATACACACTTCTGAGAGTTGAGCTTATGGCCTGTACCTCCACATCCAGCCTGCTGGTACCCTTGGCTTCTAAATGGCCTAGGCTCGCTGTTTGACGGAAGTGCTGGGAGAGGTAATTGGAATCACCCGGCACACAAGACTAGTGCCTCCAAGCTCAGTTCAGCGATTTCCTAGTAATTCCTGTGGTAGACTGGTGCTACATACTAAGTTCCATACGTGAGAGGGTAGCTGAACGCCTTGTCCAAAGCGATCTTACTTCTGAGAGTTGAGCTCAGCCTCAGTCCCTCACAGTTCCACACTGCCTGCAGAGTGAGTTTCGCAGGTCTTCAGCAGAGAGGTTTGCCAGAGGCTTCTGAGACGCTGGGTAACAATGCAGACCTGGAGGGTATCACCAGGTGCAGTCGACTGGTAATCTTGGAACCTCCTGACTCAGAATACTGCTACCTTCTCACTGCCATAGGAATGCAGCCAGTTGACAGCTGGCTTCAAGACATGCTTCCCTGTGAGAGCTGAGGACAGGGCAGAACCCTCCCGCATGCTGCCTGACTGTAGGAGTAGCTGCTAACATCCTTATGTTAGTGGCTGGGAGAGGTTGCGGGAAAAGCATGTGTGGGCACTGGGCCTGAACTCCCGTGTATCTGAGTTGAATACAGCGATTTCCAACGGCTTTCCTCAACCAGAGTGTAGCTAGGTTCCAAATCCCATGTACGAGCGGGTAGCAGACATCTACCTCCCATGCATACAAACTTCTGAGAGTTGAGCTTATGGCCTGTACCTCCACATCCAGCTTGCTGGTACCCTTGGCTTCTAAAAGGCCTAGGCTCGCTGTTTGACGGAAGTGCTGGGAGAGGTAATTGGAAACTCCCGGCACACAAGACCAGTGCCTCCAAGCTCAATTCACGATTTCCCAGTAATTCTTGTGGTACACAGGTGCTACATACTAAGTTCCATATGTGAGATGGTAGCTGAACGCCTTGTCCAAAAGCATCTTACTTCTGAGAGTTGAGCCCACCCTCAGTCCCTCACAGTTCCACACTGCCTGCAGAGTGAGTTTCACACGTCTTCACCAGAGACGATTGCCAGAGGCTTCTTAGTACAAGTTAACAATGCAGACCTGGAGGGTATCCTCAGGTGCAGTAGAGTGGTAATCTTGGAACCTCCTGACTCAGAGTACTGCTACCTTCTCACTGCCATAGGAATACAGCTAGTTGACAGCTGGCTTCAAGACATGCTTCCCTGTGAGAGCTGAGGACAGGGCAGAACCCTCCCGCATCCTGCCTGACTGTAGGAGTAGCTGCTAACATCCTAATGTTAGTGGCTGGGAGAGGTTGCGGGAAAAGCATGTGTGAGTACTGGGCCTGAACTCCCGTGTATCTGAATTGAATAGAGCGATTTCCAATGGCCTTCTTCAATCACAGTGTAGCTAGGTTACAACTCCCATGTCCGAGTGGGTAGCAGACATCTGCCTCCCATGCATACACACTTCTGAGAGTTGAGCTTATGGCCTGTACCTCCACATCCAGCCTGCTGGTACCCTTGGCTTCTAAAAGGCCTAGGCTCGCTGTTTGACGGAAGTGCTGGGAGAGGTAATTGGAATCACCCGGCACACAAGACTAGTGCCTCCAAGCTCAGTTCAGCGATTTCCTAGTAATTCCTGTGGTAGACTGGTGCTACATACTAAGTTCCATACGTGAGAGGGTAGCTGAACGCCTTGTCCAAAACCATCTTACTTCTGAGAGTTGAGCTCAGCCTCAGTCCCTCACAGTTCCACACTGCCTGCAGAGTGCGTTTCGCAGTTCTTCAGCAGAGACGTTTGCCAGAGGCTTCTGAGACGCAGGGTAACAATGCAGACCTGGAGGGTATCCCCAGGTGCAGTCGACTGGTAATCTTGGATCCTCCTGACTCAGAATACTGCTACCTTCTCACTGCCATAGGAATGAAGCTAGTTGACAGCTGGCTTCAAGAAATGCTTCCCTGTGAGAGCTGAGGACAGGGCAGAACCCTCCCGCATGCTGCCTGACTGTAGGAGTAGCTGCTAACATCCTTATGTTAGTGGCTGGGAGAGGTTGCGCGAAAAGCATGTATGAGCACTGGGCCCGAACTCCCGTGTATCTGAGTTGAATACAGCGATTTCCAACGGCTTTCCTCAACCAGAGTGTAGCTAGGTTCCAAATCCCATGTACGAGCGGGTAGCAGACATCTGCCTCCCATGCATACACACTTCTGAGAGTTGAGCTTATGGCCTGTACCTCCACAGCCAGCCTGCTGGTACCCTTGGCTTCTAAAAGGCCTAGGCTCGCTGTTTGACGGAAGTGCTGCGAGAGGTAATTGGAATCTCCCGGCACACAAGACGAGTGCCTCCAAGCTCAATTCACGATTTCCCAGTAATTCTTGTGGTAGACAGGTGCTACATACTAAGTTCCATATGTGAGAAGTTAGCTGAACGCCTTGTCCAAAAGCATCTTACTTCTGAGATTTGAGCACACCCTCAGTCCCTCACACTTCCACACTGCCTGCAGAGTGAGTTTCACACGTCTTCACCAGAGACGATTGCCAGAGGCCTCTGAGTACAAGTTAACAATGCAGACCTGGAGGGTATCTCCAGGTGCAGTAGAGTGGTAATCTTGGAACCTCCTGACTCAGAGTACTGCTACCTTCTCACTGCCATAGGAATGCAGCTAGTTGACAGCTGGCTTCAAGACATGCTTCCCTGTGAGAGCTGAGGACAGGGCAGAACCCTCCCGCATCCTGCCTGACTGTAGGAGTAGCTGCTAACATCCTAATGTTAGTGGCTGGGAGTAGTTGCGGGAAAAGCATGTGTGAGCACTGGGCCTGAACTCCCGTGTATCTGAGTTGAATACAGCGATTTCCAATGGCCTTCTTCAATCACAGTGTAGCTAGGTTCCAACTCCCATATCCGAGGGGGTAGCAGACATCTGCCTCCCATGCATACACACTTCTGAGAGTTGAGCTTATGGCCTGTACCTCCACAGCCAGCCTGCTGGTACCCTTGGCTTCTAAAAGGCCTAGGCTCGCTGTTTGACGGAAGTGCTGGGAGAGGTAATTGGAATCACCCGGCACACAAGACTAGTGCCTCCAAGCTCAGTTCAGCGATTTCCTAGTAATTCCTGTGGTAGACTGGTGCTACATACTAAGTTCCATACGTGAGAGGGTAGCTGAACGCCTTGTCCAAAACCATCTTACTTCTGAGAGTTGAGCTCAGCCTCAGTCCCTCACAGTTCCACACTGCCTGCAGAGTGAGTTTCGCAGGTCTTCAGCAGAGACGTTTGCCAGAGGCTTCTGAGACGCAGGGTAACAATGCAGACCTGGAGGGTATCCCCAGGTGCCGTCGACTGGTAATCTTGGAACCTCCTGACTCAGAATACTCCTACCTTCTCACTGCCATAGGAATGCAGCTAGTTGACAGCTGGCTTCAAGACATGCTTCCCTGTGAGAGCTGAGGACAGGGCAGAACCCTCCCGCATGCTGCCTGACTGTAGGAGTAGCTGCTAACATCCTTATGTTAGTGGCTGGGATAGGTTGCGGGAAAAGCATGTGTGAGCACTGGGCCTGAACTCCCGTGTATCTGAGTTGAATACAGCGATTTCCAACGGCTTTCCTCAACCAGAGTGTAGCTAGGGTCCAAATCCCATGTACGAGGGGGTAGCAGACATCTGCCTCCCATGCATACACACTTCTGAGAGTTGAGCTTATGGCCTGTACCTCCACATCCAGCCTGCTGGTACTCTTGGCTTCTAAAAGGCCTAGGCTCGCTGTTTGACGGAAGTGCTGGGAGAGGTAATTGGAATCACCCGGCACACAAGACTAGTGCCTCCAAGCTCAGTTCAGCGATTTCCTAGTAATTCCTGTGGTAGACTGGTGCTACATACTAAGTTCCATACGTGAGAGGGTAGCTGAACGCCTTGTCCAAAACCATCTTACTTCTGAGAGTTGAGCTCAGCCTCAGTCCCTCACAGTTCCACACTGCCTGCAGAGTGAGTTTCGCAGGTCTTCAGCAGAGACGTTATTCCAGAGGCTTCTGAGACGCACGCTAACAATGCAGACCTAGAGGGTATCCCCAGGTGCAGTCGACTGGTAATCTTGGAACCTCCTGACTCAGAATACTGCTACCTTCTCACTGCCATAGGAATGCAGCTAGTTGACAGCTGGCTTCAAGACATGCTTCCCTGTGAGAGCTGAGGACAGGGCAGAAACCTCCCGCATGCTGCCTGACTGTATGAGTAGCTGCTAACATCCTTATGTTAGTGGCTGGGAGAGGTTGCGGGAAAAGCATGTGTGAGCACTGGGCCTGAACTCCCGTGTATCTGAGTTGAATACAGCGATTTCCAACCGCTTTCCTCAACCAGAGTGTAGCTAGGTTCCAAATCCCATGTACGAGCGGGTAGCAGACATCTGCCTCCCATGCATACACACTTCTGAGAGTTGAGCTTATGGCCTGTACCTCCACAGCCAGCCTGCTGGTACCCTTGGCTTCTAAAAGGCCTAGGGTCGCTGTTTGACGGAAGTGCTGGGAGAGGTAATTGGAATGTCCCGGCACACAAGACGAGTGCCTCCAATCTTAATTCACGATTTTCCAGTAATTCTTGTGGTAGACAGGTGCTACATACTAAGTTCCATATGTGAGAAGGTAGCTGAACGCCTTGTCCAAAAGCATCTTTCTTCTGAGAGTTGAGCACACCCTCAGTCCCTCACACTTCCACACTGCCTGCAGAGTGAGTTTCACACGTCTTCACCAGGACGATTGCCAGAGGCTTCTGAGTACAAGTTAACAATGCAGACCTGGAGGGTATCTCCAGGTGCAGTAGAGTGGTAATCTTGGAACCTCCTGACTCAGAGTACTGCTACCTTCTCACTGCCATAGGAATGCAGCTAGATGACAGCTGGCTTCAAGACATGCTTCCCTGTGAGAGCTGAGGACAGGGCAGAACCCTCCCGCATCCTGCCTGACTGTAGGAGTAGCTGCTAACATCCTAATGTTAGTGGCTGGGAGAGGTTGCGGGAAAAGCATGTGTGAGCACTGGGCCTGAACTCCCGTGTATCTGAGTTGAATAGAGCGATTTCCAATGGCCTTCTTCAATCACAGTGTAGCTAGGTTCCAACTCCCATATCCGAGGGGGTAGCAGACATCTGCCTCCCATGCATACACACTTCGGAGAGTTGAGCTTATGGCCTGTACCTCCACATCCAGCCTGCTGTTACCCTTGGCTTCTAAAAGGCCTAGTCTCGCTGTTTGACGGAAGTGCTGGGAGAGGTAATTGGAATCACCCGGCACACAAGACTAGTGCCTCCAAGCTCAGTTCAGCGATTTCCTAGTAATTCCTGTGGTAGACTGGTGCTACATACTAAGTTCCATACGTGAGAGGGTAGCTGAACGCCTTGTCCAAAACCATCTTACTTCTGAGAGTTGAGCTCCGCCTCAGTCCCTCACAGTTCCACACTGCCTGCAGAGTGAGTTTCGCAGGTCTTCAGCAGAGACGTTTGCCAGAGGCTTCTGAGACGCAGGGTAACAATGCAGACCTGGAGGGTATCCCCAGGTGCCGTCGACTGGTAATCTTGGAACCTCCTGACTCAGAATACTCCTACCTTCTCACTGCCATAGGAATGCAGCTAGTTGACAGCTGGCTTCAAGACATGCTTCCCTGTGAGAGCTGAGGACAGGGCAGAACCCTCCCGCATGCTGCCTGACTGTAGGAGTAGCTGCTAACATCCTTATGTTAGTGGCTGGGAGAGGTTGCGGGAAAAGCATGTTGAGCACTGGGCCTGAACTCCCGTGTATCTGAGTTGAATACAGCGATTTCCAACGGCTTTCCTCAAGCAGAGTGTAGCTAGGTTCCAAATCCCATGTACGAGCGGGTAGCAGACATCTACCTCCCATGCATACAAACTTCTGAGAGTTGAGCTTATGGCCTGTACCTCTACATCCAGCATGCTGGTACCCTTGGCTTCTAAAAGGCCTAGGCTCGCTGTTTGACGGAAGTGCTGGGAGAGGTAATTGGAATCTCCCGGCACACAAGACGAGTGCCTCCAAGCTCAATTCACGATTTCCCAGTAATTCTTGTGGTAGACAGGTGCTACATACTAAGTTCCATATGTGAGATGGTAGCTGAACGCCTTGTCCAAAAGCATCTTACTTCTGAGAGTTGAGCCCACCCTCAGTCCCTCACAGTTCCACACAGCCTGCAGAGTGAGTTTCACACGTCTTCACCAGAGACGATTGCCAGAGGCTTCTTAGTACAAGTTAACAATGCAGACCTGGAGGGTATCTCCAGGTGCAGTAGAGTGGTAATCTTGGAACCTCCTGACTCAGAGTACTGCTACCTTCTCACTGCCATAGGAATACAGCTAGTTGACAGCTGGCTTCAAGACATGCTTCCCTGTGAGAGCTGAGGACAGGGCAGAACCCTCCCGCATCCTGCCTGAATGTAGGAGTAGCTGCTAACATCCTAATGTTAGTGGCTGGGAGAGGTTGCGGGAAAAGCATGTGTGAGCACTGGGCCTGAACTCCCGTGTATCTGAATTGAATAGAGCGATTTCCTATGGCCTTCTTCAATCACAGTGTAGCTAGGTTACAACTCCCATGTCCGAGTGGGTAGCAGACATCTGCCTCCCATGCATACACACTTCTGAGAGTTGAGCTTATGGCCTGTACCTCCACAGCCAGCCTGCTGTTACCCTTGGCTTCTAAAAGGCCTAGGCTCGCTGTTTGACGGAAGTGCTGGGAGAGGTAATTGGAATCACCCGGCACACAAGACTAGTGCCTCCAAGCTCAGTTCAGCGATTTCCTAGTAATTCCTGTGGTAGACTGGTGCTACATACTAAGTTCCATACGTGAGAGGGTAGCTGAACGCCTTGTCCAAAACCATCTTACTTCTGAGAGTTGAGCTCAGCCTCAGTCCCTCACAGTTCCACACTGCCTGCAGAGTGCGTTTCGCAGTTCTTCAGCAGAGACGTTTGCCAGAGGCTTCTGAGACGCAGGGTAACAATGCAGACCTGCAGGGTATCCCCAGGTGCAGTCGACTGGTAATCTTGGATCCCCCTGACTCAGAATACTGCTACCTTCTCACTGCCATAGGAATGCAGCTAGTTGACAGCTGGCTTCAAGACATGCTTCCCTGTGAGAGCTGAGGACAGGGCAGAACCCTCCCGCATGCTGCCTGACTGTAGGAGTAGCTGCTAACATCCTTATGTTAGTGGCTGGGAGAGGTTGCGCGAAAAGCATGTATGAGCACTGGGCCCGAACTCCCGTGTATCTGAGTTGAATACAGCGATTTCCAACGGCTTTCCTCAACCAGAGTGTAGCTAGGTTCCAAATCCCATGTACGAGCGGGTAGCAGACATCTGCCTCCCATGCATACACACTTCTGAGAGTTAGCTTATGGCCTGTACCTCCACAGCCAGCCTGCTGGTACCCTTGGCTTCTAAAAGGCCTAGGCTCGCTGTTTGACGGAAGTGCTGGGAGAGGTAATTGGAATCTCCCGGCACACAAGACAAGTGCCTCCAAGCTCAATTCACGATTTCCCAGTAATTCTTGTGGTAGACAGGTGCTACATACTAAGTTCCATATGTGAGAAGGTAGCTGAACGCCTTGTCCAAAAGCATCTTACTTCTGAGAGTTGAGCACACCCTCAGTCCCTCACACTTCCACACTGCCTGCAGAGTGAGTTTCACACGTCTTCACCAGAGACGATTGCCAGAGGCTTCTGAGTACAAGTTAACAATGCAGACCTGGAGGGTACTCCAGGTGCAGTAGAGTGGTAATCTTGGAACCTCCTGACTCAGAGTACTGCTACCTTCTCACTGCCATAGGAATGCAGCTAGTTGACAGCTGGCTTCAAGACATGCTTCCCTGTGAGAGCTGAGGACAGGGCAGAACCCTCCCGCATCCTGCCTGACTGTAGGAGTAGCTGCTAACATCCTAATGTTAGTGGCTGGGAGAGGTTGCTGGAAAAGCATGTGTGAGCACTGGGCCTGAACTCCCGTGTATCTGAGTTGAATAGAGCGATTTCCAATGGCCTTCTTCAATCACGGTGTAGCTAGGTTCCAACTCCCATGTCCGAGTGGGTAGCAGACATCTGCCTCCCATGCATACACACTTCTGAGAGTTGAGCTTATGGCCTGTATCTCCACATCCAGCCTGCTGGTACCCTTGGCTTCTAAAAGGCCTAGGCTCGCTGTTTGACGGAAGTGCTGGGAGAGGTAATTGGAATCACCCGGCACACAAGACTAGTGCCTCCAAGCTCAGTTCAGCGATTTCCTAGTAATTCCTGTGGTAGACTGGTGCTACATACTAAGTTCCATACGTGAGAGGGTAGGTGAACGCCTTGTCCAAAACCATCTTACTTCTGAGAGTTGAGCTCAGCCTCAGTCCCTCACATTTCCACACTGCCTGCAGAGTGAATTTCGCAGGTCTTCAGCAGAGAGGTTTGCCAGAGGCTTCTGAGACGCAGGGTAACAATGCAGACCTGGAGGGTATCCCCAGGTGCAGTCGACTGGTAATCTTGGAACCTCCTGACTCAGAATACTGCTACCTTCTCACTGCCATAGGAATGCAGCTAGTTGACAGCTAGCTGGCTTCAAGACATGCTTCCCTGAGAGAGCTGAGGACAGGGCAGAACCCTCCCGCATGCTGCCTGACTGTAGGAGTAGCTGCTAACATCCTTATGTTAGTGGCTGGGAGAGGTTGCGCGAAAAGCATGTGTGAGCACTGGGCCTGAACTCCCGTGTATCTGAGTTGAATACAGCGATTTCCAACGGCTTTCCTCAACCAGAGTGTAGCTAGGTTCCAAATCCCATGTACGAGCGGGTAGCAGACATCTGCCTCCCATGCATACACACTTTTGAGAGTTGAGCTTATGGCCTGTACCTCCACATCCAGCCTGCTGGTACCCTTGGCTTCTAAAAGGCCTAGGCTCGCTGTTTGACGGAAGTGCTGGGAGAGGTAATTGGAATCTCCCGGCACACAAGACGAGTGCCTCCAAGCTCAATTCACGATTTCCCAGTAATTCTTGTGGTAGACAGGTGCTACATACTAAGTTCCATATGTGAGAAGGTAGCTGAACGCCTTGTCCAAAAGCATCTTACTTCTGAGAGTTGAGCACACCCTCAGTCCCTCACACTTCCACACTGCCTGCAGAGTGAGTTTCACACGTCTTCACCAGAGACGATTGCCAGAGGCTTCTGAGTACAAGTTAACAATGCAGACCTGGAGGGTACTCCAGGTGCAGTAGAGTGGTAATCTTGGAACCTCCTGACTCAGAGTACTGCTACCTTCTCACTGCCATAGGAATGCAGCTAGTTGACAGCTGGCTTCAAGACATGCTTCCCTGTGAGAACTGAGGACAGGGCAGAACCCTCCCGCATCCTGCCTGACTGTAGGAGTAGCTGCTAACAGCCTAATGTTAGTGGCTGGGAGATGTTGCGGGAAAAGAATGTGTGAGCACTGGGCCTGAACTCCCGTGTATCTGAGTTGAATACAGCGATTTCCAATGGCCTTCTTCAATCACAGTGTAGCTAGGTTCCAACTCCCATGTCCGAGTGGGTAGCAGACATCTGCCTCCCATGCATACACACTTCTGAGAGTTGAGCTTATGGCCTGTACCTCCACATCCAGCCTGCTGGTACCCTTGGCTTCTAAAAGGCCTAGGCTCGCTGTTTGACGGAAGTGCTGGGAGAGGTAATTGGAATCACGCGGCACACATGACGAGTGCCTTCAAGCTCAGTTCAGCGATTTCCTAGTAATTCCTGTGGTAGACTGGTGCTACATACTAAGTTCCATACGTGAGAGGGTAGGTGAACGCCTTGTCCAAAACCATCTTACTTCTGAGAGTTGAGCTCAGCCTCAGTCCCTCACAGTTCCACACTGCCTGCAGAGTGAATTTCGCAGGTCTTCAGCAGAGACGTTTGCCAGAGGCTTCTGAGACGCAGGGTAACAATGCAGACCTGGAGGGTATCCCCAGGTGCAGTCGACTGGTAATCTTGGAACCTCCTGACTCAGAACACTGCTACCTTCTCACTGCCATAGGAATGCAGCTAGTTGACAGCTAGCTGGCTTCAAGACATGCTTCCCTGAGAGAACTGAGGACAGGGCAGAACCCTCCCGCATGCTGCCTGACTGTAGGAGTAGCTGCTAACATCCTTATGTTAGTGGCTGGGAGAGGTTGCGGGAAAAGCATGTGTGAGCACTGGGCCTGAACTCCCGTGTATCTGAGTTGAATACAGCGTTTCCAACGGCTTTCCTCAACCAGAGTGTAGCTAGGTTCCAAATCCCATGTACGAGCGGGTAGCAGACATCTGCCTCCCATGCATACACACTTCTGAGAGTTGAGCTTATGGCCTGTACCTCCACATCCAGCCTGCTGGTACCCTTGACTTCTAAAAGGCCTAGGCTCGCTGTTTGACGGAAGTGCTGGGAGAGGTAATTGGAATCTCCCGGCACACAAGACGAGTGCCTCCAAGCTCAATTCACGATTTCCCAGTAATTCTTGTGGTAGACAGGTGCTACATACTAAGTTCCATATGTGAGAAGGTAGCTGAACGCCTTGTCCAAAAGCATCTTACTTCTGAGAGTTGAGCACACCCTCAGTCCCTCACACTTCCACACTGCCTGCAGAGTGAGTTTCACACATCTTCACCAGAGACGATTGCCAGAGGCTTCTGAGTACAAGTTAACAATGCAGACCTGGAGGGTATCTCCAGGTGCAGTAGAGTGGTAATCTTGGAACCTCCTGACTCAGAGTACTGCTACCTTCTCACTGCCATAGGAATGCAGCTAGTTGACAGCTGGCTTCAAGACATGCTTCCCTGTGAGAGCTGAGGACAGGGCAGAACCCTCCCGCATCCTGCCTGACTGTAGGATTAGCTGCTAACATCCTAATGTTAGTGGCTGGGAGAGGTTGCGGGAAAAGCATGTGTGAGCACTGGGCCTGAAACCCGTGTATCTGAGTTGAATAGAGCGATTTCCAATGGCCTTCTTCAATCACGGTGTAGCTAGGTTCCAACTCCCATGTCCGAGTGGGTAGCAGACATCTGCCTCCCATGCATACACACTTCTGAGAGTTGAGCTTATGGCCTGTACCTCCACATCCAGCCTGCTGGTACCCTTGGCTTCTAAAAGGCCTAGGCTCGCTGTTTGACGGAAGTGCTGGGAGAGGTAATTGGAATCACCCGGCACACAAGACTAGTGCCTCCAAGCTCAGTTCCGCGATTTCCTAGAAATTCCGGTGGTAGACTGGTGCTACATACTAAGTTCCATACGTGAGAGGGTAGCTGAACGCCTTGTCCAAAACCATCTTACTTCTGAGAGTTGAGCTCAGCCTCAGTCCCTCACAGTTCCACACTGCC
The DNA here is from genome assembly GCF_053574225.1 of Canis aureus. Taxonomy (NCBI): domain Eukaryota; kingdom Metazoa; phylum Chordata; class Mammalia; order Carnivora; family Canidae; genus Canis; species Canis aureus. The sequence goes on along the minus strand of NC_135626.1, from coordinate 66,833,388 downwards.
TGCAGAGTGAGTTTCGCAGTTCTTCAGCAGAGATGTTTGCCAGAGGCTTCTGAGACGCAGGGTAACAATGCAGACCTGGAGGGTATCCCCAGGTGCAGTCGACTGGTAATCTTGGAACCTCCTGACTCAGAATACTGCTACCTTCTCACTGCCATAGGAATGCAGCTAGTTGACAGCTAGCTGGCTTCAAGACATGCTTCCCTGAGAGAGCTGAGGACAGGGCAGAACCGTCCCGCATGCTGCCTGACTGTAGGAGTAGCTGCTAACATCCTAATGTTAGTGGCTGGGAGGGATTGCGGGAAAAGCATGTGTGAGCACTGGGCCTGAACTCCCGTGTATCTGAGTTGAATACAGCGTTTCCAACGGCTTTCCTCAACCAGAGGGTAGCTAGGTTCCAAATCCCATGTACGAGAGGGTAGCAGACATCTGCCTCCCATGCATACACACTTCTGAGAGTTGAGCTTATGGCCTGTACCTCCACATCCAGCCTGCTGGTACCCTTGGCTTCTAAAAGGCCTAGGCTCGCTGTTTGACGGAAGTGCTGCGAGAGGTAATTGAAATCTCCCGGCACACAAGACGAGTGCCTCCAAGCTCAATTCACGATTTCCCAGTAATTCTTGTGGTAGACAGGTGCTACATACTAAGTTCCATATGTGAGATGGTAGCTGAACGCCTTGTCCAAAAGCATCTTACTCCAAGAGTTGAGCCCACCCTCAGTCCATCACAGTTCCACACTGCCTGCAGAGTGAGTTTCACACGTCTTCACCAGAGACGATTGCCAGAGGCTTCTGAGTACAAGTTAACAATGCAGACCTGGAGGGTATCTCCAGGTGCAGTAGAGTGGTAATCTTGGAACCTCCTGACTCAGAGTACTGCTACCTTCTCACTGCCATAGGAATGCAGCTAGTTGACAGCTGGCTTCAAGACATGCTTCCCTGTGAGAGCTGAGGACAGGGCAGAACCCTCCAGCATCCTGCCTGACTGTAGGAGTAGCTGCTAACATCCTAATGTTAGTGGCTGGGAGAGGTTGCGGGAAAAGCATGTGTGAGCACTGGGCCTGAACTCCCGTGTATCTGAGTTGAATAGAGCGATTTCCAATGGCCTTATTCAATCACAGTGTAGCTAGGTTCCAACTCCCATGTCCGAGTGGGTAGCAGACATCTGCCTCCCATGCATACACACTTCTGAGAGTTGAGCTTATGGCCTGTACCTCCACATCCAGCCTGCTGGTACCCTTGGCTTCTAAAAGGCCTAGGCTCGCTGTTTGACGGAAGTGCTGGGAGAGGTAATTGGAATCACCCGGCACACAAGACTAGTGCCTCCAAGCTCAGTTCAGCGATTTCCTAGTAATTCCTGTGGTAGACTGGTGCTACATACTAAGTTCCATACGTGAGAGGGTAGCTGAACGCCTTGTCCAAAACCATCTTACTTCTGAGAGTTGAGCTCAGCCTCAGTCCCTCACAGTTCCACACTGCCTGCAGAGTGAGTTTCGCAGGTCTTCAGCAGAGACGTTTGCCAGAGGCTTCTGAGACGCAGGGTAACAATGCAGAACTGGAGGGTATCCCCAGGTGCAGTCGACTGGTAATCTTGGAACCTCCTGACTCAGAATACTGCTACCTTCTCACTGCCATAGGAATGCAGCTAGTTGACAGCTGGCTTCAAGACATGCTTCCCTGTGAGAGCTGAGGACAGGGCAGAACTCTCCCGCATGCTGCCTGACTGTAGGAGTAGGTGCTAACATCCTTATGTTAGTGGCTGGGAGAGGTTGCGGGAAAAGCATGTGTGAGCACTGGACCTGAACTCCAGTGTACCTGAGTTGAATACAGCGATTTCCAACGGCTTTCCTCAACCAGAGTGTAGCTAGGTTCCAAATCCCATGTACGAGCGGGTAGCAGACATCTGCCTCCCATGCATACACACTTCTGAGAGTTGAGCTTATGGCCTGTGCCTCCACATCCAGCCTGCTGGTACCCTTGGCTTCTAAAAGGCCTAGGCTCGCTGTTTGACGGAAGTGTTGGGAGAGGTAATTGAAATCTCCCGGCACACAAGACGAGTGCCTCCAAGCTCAATTCACGATTTCCCAGTAATTCTTGTGGTAGACAGGTGCTACATACTAAGTTCCATATGTGAGATGGTAGCTGAACGCCTTGTCCAAAAGCATCTTACTCCAAGAGTTGAGCCCACCCTCAGTCCATCACAGTTCCACACTGCCTGCAGAGTGAGTTTCACACGTCTTCACCAGAGACGATTGCCAGAGGCTTCTGAGTACAAGTTAACAATGCAGACCTGGAGGGTATCTCCAGGTGCAGTAGAGTGGTAATCTTGGAACCTCCTGACTCAGAGTACTGCTACCTTCTCACTGCCATAGGAATGCAGCTAGTTGACAGCTGGCTTCAAGACATGCTTCCCTGTGAGAGCTGAGGACAGGGCAGAACCCTCCCGCATCCTGCCTGACTGTAGGAGTAGCTGCTAACATCCTAATGTTAGTGGCTGGGAGAGGTTGCGGGAAAAGCATGTGTGAGCACTGGGCCTGAACTCCCGTGTATCTGAGTTGAATAGAGCGATTTCCAATGGCCTTCTTCAATCACAGTGTAGCTAGGTTCCAACTCTCATGTCCGAGTGGGTAGCAGACATCTGCCTCCCATGCATACACACTTCTGAGAGTTGAGCTTATGGCCTGTACCTCCACATCCAGCCTGCTGGTACCCTTGGCTTCTAAAAGGCCTAGGCTCGCTGTTTGACGGAAGTGCTGGGAGAGGTAATTGGAATCACCCGGCACACAAGACTAGTGCCTCCAAGCTCAGTTCAGCGATTTCCTAGTAATTCCTGTGGTAGACTGGTGCTACATACTAAGTTCCATACGTGAGAGGGTAGCTGAACGCCTTGTCCAAAACCATCTTACTTCTGAGAGTTGAGCTCAGCCTCAGTCCCTCACAGTTCCACACTGCCTGCAGAGTGAGTTTCGCAGGTCTTCAGCAGAGACGTTTGCCAGAGGCTTCTGAGACGCAGGGTAACAATGCAGAACTGGAGGGTATCCCCAGGTGCAGTCGACTGGTAATCTTGGAACCTCCTGACTCAGAATACTGCTACCTTCTCACTGCCATAGGAATGCAGCTAGTTGACAGCTGGCTTCAAGACATGCTTCCCTGTGAGAGCTGAGGACAGGGCAGAACTCTCCCGCATGCTGCCTGACTGTAGGAGTAGCTGCTAACATCCTTATGTTAGTGGCTGGGAGATGTTGCTTGAAAAGCATGTGTGAGCACTGGGCCTGAACTCCAGTGTACCTGAGTTGAATACAGCGATTTCCAACGGCTTTCCTCAACCAGAGTGTAGCTAGGTTCCAAATCCCATGTACGAGCGGGTAGCAGACATCTGCCTCCCATGCATACACACTTCTGAGAGTTGAGCTTATGGCCTGTACCTCCACAGCCAGCCTGCTGGTACCCTTGGCTTCTAAAAGGCCTAGGCTCGCTGTTTGACGGAAGTGCTGGGAGAGGTAATTGGAATCTCCCGGCACACAAGTCGAGTGCCTCCAAGCTCAATTCACGATTTCCCAGTAATTCTTGTGGGAGACATGTGCTACATACTAAGTTACATATGTGAGAAGGTAGCTGAACGCCTTGTCCAAAAGCATCTTACTTCTGAGAGTTGAGCACACCCTCAGTCCCTCACACTTCCACACTGCCTGCAGAGTGAGTTTCACACGTCTTCACCAGAGACGATTGCCAGAGGCTTCTGAGTACAAGTTAACAATGCAGACCAGGAGGGTATCTCCAGGTGCAGTAGAGTGGTAATCTTGGAACCTCCTGACTCAGAGTACTGCTACCTTCTCACTGCCATAGGAATGCAGCTAGTTGACAGCTGGCTTCAAGACATGCTTCCCTGTGAGAGCTGAGGACAGGGCAGAACCTTCCCGCATGCTGCCTGACTGTAGGAGTAGCTGCTAACATCCTTATGTTAGTGGCTGGGAGAGGTTGCGGGAAAAGCATGTGTGAGCACTGGGCCTGAACTCCCGTGTACCTGAGTTGAATACAGCGATTTCCAACGGCTTATCTCAACCAGAGTGTAGCTAGGTTCCAAATCCCATGTACGAGCGGGTAGCAGACATCTGCCTCCCATGCATACACACTTCTGAGAGTTGAGCTTATGGCCTGTACCTCCACAGCCAGCCTGCTGGTACCCTTGGATTCTAAAAGGCCTAGGCTCGCTGTTTGGCGGAAGTGCTGGGAGAGGTAATTGGAATCACCCGGCACACAAGACTTGTGCCTCCAAGCTCAGTTCAGCGATTTCCTAGTAATTCCTGTGGTAGACTGGTGCTACATACTAAGTTCCATACGTGAGAGGGTAGCTGAACGCCTTGTCCAAAACCATCTTACTTCTGAGAGTTGAGCTCAGCCTCAGTCCCTCACAGTTCCACACTGCCTGCAGAGTGAGTTTCGCAGTTCTTCAGCAGAGAAGTTTGCCAGAGGCTTCTGAGACGCAGGGTAACAATGCAGACCAGGAGGGTATCCCCAGGTGCAGTCGACTGGTAATCTTGGAACCTCCTGACTCAGAATACTGCTACCTTCTCACTGCCATAGGAATGCAGCTAGTTGAGAGCTGGCTTCAAGACATGCTTCCCTGTGAGAGCTGGGGACAGGGCCGAACCCTCCCGCATGCTGCCTGACTGTAGGAATAGCCGCTAACATCCTAATGTTAGTGGCTGGGAGAGGTTGCGGGAAAAGCATGTGTGAGCACTGGGCCTGAACTCCCGTGTATCTGAGTTGAATACAGCGATTTCCAACGGCTTTCCTCAACCAGAGTGTAGCTAGGTTCCAAATCCCATGTACGAGCGGGTAGCAGACATCTGCCTCCCATGCATACACACTCCTGAGAGTTGAGCTTATGGCCTGTACCTCCACAGCCAGCCTGCTGGTACATTTGGCTTATAAAAGGCCTAGGCTCGCTGTTTGACGGAAGTCTGGGAGAGGTAATTGGAATCTCCCGGCAGAAAAGACGAGTGCCTCCAAGCTCAGTTCAGCGATTTCCTAGTAATTCCTGTGGTAGACTGGTGCTACATACTAAGTTCCATACGTGACAGGGTAGCTGAACGCCTTGTCCAAAACCATCTTACTTCTGAGAGTTGAGCTCAGCCTCAGTCCCTCACACTTCCACACTGCCTGCAGAGTGAGTTTCGCAGGTCTTCAGCAGAGACGTTTGCCAGAGGCTTCTGAGACGCAGGGTAACAATGCAGACCTCGAGCGTATCCCCAGGTGCAGTAGAGTGGTAATCTTGGAACCTCCTGACTCAGAATACTGCTACCTTCTCACTGCCATAGGAATGCAGCTAGTTGACAGCTGGCTTCAAGACATGCTTCCCTGTGAGAGCTGAGGACAGGGCAGAACACTCCCGCATGCTGCCTGACTGTAGGAGTAGCTGCTAACATCCTAATGTTAGTGGCTGGGAGAGGTTGCGGGAAAAGCATGTGTGAGCACTGGGCCTGAACTCCCGTGTATCTGATTTGAATACAGCGATTTCCAACGGCTTTCCTCAACCAGAGTGTAGCTAGGTTCCAAATCCCATGTACGAGCGGGTAGCAGACATCTGCCTCCCATGCATACACACTTCTGAGAGTTGAGCTTATGGCCTGTACCTCCACATCCAGCCTGCTGGTACCCTTGGCTTCTAAAAGGCCTAGGCTCGCTGTTTGACGGAAGTGCTGGGAGAGGTAATTGGAATCTCCCGGCACACAAGACGAGTGCCTCCAAGCTCAATTCACGATTTCCCAGTAATTCTTGTGGGAGACATGTGCTACATACTAAGTTCCATATGTGAGAAGGTAGCTGAACGCCTTGTCCAAAAGCATCTTACTTCTGAGAGTTGAGCACACCCTCAGTCCCTCACACTTCCACACTGCCTGCAGATTGAGTTTCACACGTCTTCACCAGAGACGATTGCCAGAGACTTCTGAGTACAAGTTAACAATGCAGACCTGGAGGGTATCTCCAGGTGCAGTAGAGTGGTAATCTTGGAACCTCCTGACTCAGAGTACTGCTACCTTCTCACTGCCATAGGAATGCAGCTAGTTGACAGCTGGCTTCAAGACATGCTTCCCTGTGAGAGCTGAGGACAGGGCAGAACCCTCCCGCATCCTGCCTGACTGTAGGAGTAGCTGCTAACATCCTAATGTTAGTGGCTGGGAGAGGTTGCGGGAAAAGCATGTGTGAGCACTGGGCCTGAACTCCCGTGTATCTGAGTTGAATAGAGCGATTTCCAATGGCCTTCTTCAATCACAGTGTAGCTAGGTTCCAACTCCCATGTCCGAGTGGGTAGCAGACATCTGCCTCCCATGCATACACACTTCTGAGAGTTGAGCTTATGGCCTGTACCTCCACATCCAGCCTGCTGTTACCCTTGGCTTCTAAAAGGCCTAGGCTCGCTGTTTGACGGAAGTGCTGGGAGAGGTAATTGGAATCACCCGGCACACAAGACTAGTGCCTCCAAGCTCAGTTCAGCGATTTCCTAGTAATTCCTGTGGTAGACTGGTGCTACATACCAAGTTCCATACGTGAGAGGGTAGCTGAACGCCTTGTCCAAAACCATCTTACTTCTGAGAGTTGAGCTCCGCCTCAGTCCCTCACAGTTCCACACTGCCTGCAGAGTGAGTTTCGCAGGTCTTCAGCAGAGACGTTTGCCAGAGGCTTCTGAGACGCAGGGTAACAATGCAGACCTGGAGGGTATCGCCAGGTGCCGTCGACTGGTAATCTTGGAACCTCCTGACTCAGAATACTCCTACCTTCTCACTGCCATAGGAATGCAGCTAGTTGACAGCTGGCTTCAAGACATGCTTCCCTGTGAGAGCTGAGGACAGGGCAGAACCCTCCCGCATGCTGCCTGACTGTAGGAGTAGCTGCTAACATCCTTATGTTAGTGGCTGGGAGAGGTTGCGGGAAAAGCATGTTGAGCACTGGGCCTGAAATCCCGTGTATCTGAGTTGAATACAGCGATTTCCAACGGCTTTCCTCAAGCAGAGTGTAGCTAGGTTCCAAATCCCATGTACGAGCGGGTAGCAGACATCTACCTCCCATGCATACAAACTTCTGAGAGTTGAGCTTATGGCCTGTACCTCTACATCCAGCATGCTGGTACCCTTGGCTTCTAAAAGGCCTAGGCTCGCTGTTTGACGGAAGTGCTGGGAGAGGTAATTGGAATCTCCCGGCACACAAGACGAGTGCCTCCAAGCTCAATTCACGATTTCCCAGTAATTCTTGTGGTAGACAGGTGCTACATACTAAGTTCCATATGTGAGATGGTAGCTGAACGCCTTGTCCAAAAGCATCTTACTTCTGAGAGTTGAGCCCACCCTCAGTCCCTCACAGTTCCACACAGCCTGCAGAGTGAGTTTCACACTTCTTCACCAGAGACGATTGCCAGAGGCTTCTTAGTACAAGTTAACAATGCAGACCTGGAGGGTATCTCCAGGTGCAGTAGAGTGGTAATCTTGGAACCTCCTGACTCAGAGTACTGCTACCTTCTCACTGCCATAGGAATACAGCTAGTTGACAGCTGGCTTCAAGACATGCTTCCCTGTGAGAGCTGAGGAGAGGGCAGAACCCTCCCGCATCCTGCCTGAATGTAGGAGTAGCTGCTAACATCCTAATGTTAGTGGCTGGGAGAGGTTGCGGGAAAAGCATGTGTGAGCACTGGGCCTGAACTCCCGTGTATCTGAATTGAATAGAGCGATTTCCAATGGCCTTCTTCAATCACAGTGTAGCTAGGTTACAACTCCCATGTCCGAGTGGGTAGCAGACATCTGCCTCCCATGCATACACACTTCTGAGAGTTGAGCTTATGGCCTGTACCTCCACAGCCAGCCTGCTGTTACCCTTGGCTTCTAAAAGGCCTAGGCTCGCTGTTTGACGGAAGTGCTGGGAGAGGTAATTGGAATCACCCGGCACACAAGACTAGTGCCTCCAAGCTCAGTTCAGCGATTTCCTAGTAATTCCTGTGGTAGACTGGTGCTACATACTAAGTTCCATACGTGAGAGGGTAGCTGAACGCCTTGTCCAAAACCATCTTACTTCTGAGAGTTGAGCTCAGCCTCAGTCCCTCACAGTTCCACACTGCCTGCAGAGTGCGTTTCGCAGTTCTTCAGCAGAGACGTTTGCCAGAGGCTTCTGAGACGCAGGGTAACAATGCAGACCTGCAGGGTATCCCCAGGTGCAGTCGACTGGTAATCTTGGATCCCCCTGACTCAGAATACTGCTACCTTCTCACTGCCATAGGAATGCAGCTAGTTGACAGCTGGCTTCAAGACATGCTTCCCTGTGAGAGCTGAGGACAGGGCAGAACCCTCCCGCATGCTGCCTGACTGTAGGAGTAGCTGCTAACATCCTTATGTTAGTGGCTGGGAGAGGTTGCGCGAAAAGCATGTATGAGCACTGGGCCCGAACTCCCGTGTATCTGAGTTGAATACAGCGATTTCCAACGGCTTTCCTCAACCAGAGTGTAGCTAGGTTCCAAATCCCATGTACGAGCGGGTAGCAGACATCTGCCTCCCATGCATACACACTTCTGAGAGTTAGCTTATGGCCTGTACCTCCACAGCCAGCCTGCTGGTACCCTTGGCTTCTAAAAGGCCTAGGCTCGCTGTTTGACGGAAGTGCTGGGAGAGGTAATTGGAATCTCCCGGCACACAAGACAAGTGCCTCCAAGCTCAATTCACGATTTCCCAGTAATTCTTGTGGTAGACAGGTGCTACATACTAAGTTCCATATGTGAGAAGGTAGCTGAACGCCTTGTCCAAAAGCATCTTACTTCTGAGAGTTGAGCACACCCTCAGTCCCTCACACTTCCACACTGCCTGCAGAGTGAGTTTCACACGTCTTCACCAGAGACGATTGCCAGAGGCTTCTGAGTACAAGTTAACAATGCAGACCTGGAGGGTACTCCAGGTGCAGTAGAGTGGTAATCTTGGAACCTCCTGACTCAGAGTACTGCTACCTTCTCACTGCCATTGGAATGCAGCTAGTTGACAGCTGGCTTCAAGACATGCTTCCCTGTGAGAGCTGAGGACAGGGCAGAACCCTCCCGCATCCTGCCTGACTGTAGGAGTAGCTGCTAACATCCTAATGTTAGTGGCTGGGAGAGGTTGCTGGAAAAGCATGTGTGAGCACTGGGCCTGAACTCCCGTGTATCTGAGTTGAATAGAGCGATTTCCAATGGCCTTCTTCAATCACGGTGTAGCTAGGTTCCAACTCCCATGTCCGAGTGGGTAGCAGACATCTGCCTCCCATGCATACACACTTCTGAGAGTTGAGCTTATGGCCTGTATCTCCACATCCAGCCTGCTGGTACCCTTGGCTTCTAAAAGGCCTAGGCTCGCTGTTTGACGGAAGTGCTGGGAGAGGTAATTGGAATCACCCGGCACACAAGACTAGTGCCTCCAAGCTCAGTTCAGCGATTTCCTAGTAATTCCTGTGGTAGACTGGTGCTACATACTAAGTTCCATACGTGAGAGGGTAGGTGAACGCCTTGTCCAAAACCATCTTACTTCTGAGAGTTGAGCTCAGCCTCAGTCCCTCACATTTCCACACTGCCTGCAGAGTGAATTTCGCAGGTCTTCAGCAGAGAGGTTTGCCAGAGGCTTCTGAGACGCAGGGTAACAATGCAGACCTGGAGGGTATCCCCAGGTGCAGTCGACTGGTAATCTTGGAACCTCCTGACTCAGAATACTGCTACCTTCTCACTGCCATAGGAATGCAGCTAGTTGACAGCTAGCTGGCTTCAAGACATGCTTCCCTGAGAGAGCTGAGGACAGGGCAGAACCCTCCCGCATGCTGCCTGACTGTAGGAGTAGCTGCTAACATCCTTATGTTAGTGGCTGGGAGAGGTTGCGCGAAAAGCATGTGTGAGCACTGGGCCTGAACTCCCGTGTATCTGAGTTGAATACAGCGATTTCCAACGGCTTTCCTCAACCAGAGTGTAGCTAGGTTCCAAATCCCATGTACGAGCGGGTAGCAGACATCTGCCTCCCATGCATACACACTTTTGAGAGTTGAGCTTATGGCCTGTACCTCCACATCCAGCCTGCTGGTACCCTTGGCTTCTAAAAGGCCTAGGCTCGCTGTTTGACGGAAGTGCTGGGAGAGGTAATTGGAATCTCCCGGCACACAAGACGAGTGCCTCCAAGCTCAATTCACGATTTCCCAGTAATTCTTGTGGTAGACAGGTGCTACATACTAAGTTCCATATGTGAGAAGGTAGCTGAACGCCTTGTCCAAAAGCATCTTACTTCTGAGAGTTGAGCACACCCTCAGTCCCTCACACTTCCACACTGCCTGCAGAGTGAGTTTCACACGTCTTCACCAGAGACGATTGCCAGAGGCTTCTGAGTACAAGTTAACAATGCAGACCTGGAGGGTACTCCAGGTGCAGTAGAGTGGTAATCTTGGAACCTCCTGACTCAGAGTACTGCTACCTTCTCACTGCCATAGGAATGCAGCTAGTTGACAGCTGGCTTCAAGACATGCTTCCCTGTGAGAGCTGAGGACAGGGCAGAACCCTCCCGCATCCTGCCTGACTGTAGGAGTAGCTGCTAACATCCTAATGTTAGTGGCTGGGAGATGTTGCGGGAAAAGCATGTGTGAGCACTGGGCCTGAACTCCCGTGTATCTGAGTTGAATACAGCGATTTCCAATGGCCTTCTTCAATCACAGTGTAGCTAGGTTCCAACTCCCATGTCCGAGTGGGTAGCAGACATCTGCCTCCCATGCATACACACTTCTGAGAGTTGAGCTTATGGCCTGTACCTCCACATCCAGCCTGCTGGTACCCTTGGCTTCTAAAAGGCCTAGGCTCGCTGTTTGACGGAAGTGCTGGGAGAGGTAATTGGAATCACGCGGCACACATGACGAGTGCCTTCAAGCTCATTTCAGCGATTTCCTAGTAATTCCTGTGGTAGACTGGTGCTACATACTAAGTTCCATACGTGAGAGGGTAGGTGAACGCCTTGTCCAAAACCATCTTACTTCTGAGAGTTGAGCTCAGCCTCAGTCCCTCACAGTTCCACACTGCCTGCAGAGTGAATTTCGCAGGTCTTCAGCAGAGACGTTTGCCAGAGGCTTCTGAGACGCAGGGTAACAATGCAGACCTGGAGGGTATCCCCAGGTGCAGTCGACTGGTAATCATGGAACCTCCTGACTCAGAACACTGCTACCTTCTCACTGCCATAGGAATGCAGCTAGTTGACAGCTAGCTGGCTTCAAGACATGCTTCCCTGAGAGAGCTGAGGACAGGGCAGAACCCTCCCGCATGCTGCCTGACTGTAGGAGTAGCTGCTAACATCCTTATGTTAGTGGCTGGGAGAGGTTGCGGGAAAAGCATGTGTGAGCACTGGGCCTGAACTCCCGTGTATCTGAGTTGAATACAGCGTTTCCAACGGCTTTCCTCAACCAGAGTGTAGCTAGGTTCCAAATCCCATGTACGAGCGGGTAGCAGACATCTGCCTCCCATGCATACACACTTCTGAGAGTTGAGCTTATGGCCTGTACCTCCACATCCAGCCTGCTGGTACCCTTGACTTCTAAAAGGCCTAGGCTCGCTGTTTGACGGAAGTGCTGGGAGAGGTAATTGGAATCTCCCGGCACACAAGACGAGTGCCTCCAAGCTCAATTCACGATTTCCCAGTAATTCTTGTGGTAGACAGGTGCTACATACTAAGTTCCATATGTGAGAAGGTAGCTGAACGCCTTGTCCAAAAGCATCTTACTTCTGAGAGTTGAGCACACCCTCAGTCCCTCACACTTCCACACTGCCTGCAGAGTGAGTTTCACACATCTTCACCAGAGACGATTGCCAGAGGCTTCTTAGTACAAGTTAACAATGCAGACCTGGAGGGTATCTCCAGGTGCAGTAGAGTGGTAATCTTGGAACCTCCTGACTCAGAGTACTGCTACCTTCTGACTGCCATAGGAATGCAGCTAGTTGACAGCTGGCTTCAAGACATGCTTCCCTGTGAGAGCTGAGGACAGGGCAGAACCCTCCCGCATCCTGCCTGACTGTAGGATTAGCTGCTAACATCCTAATGTTAGTGGCTGGGAGAGGTTGCGGGAAAAGCATGTGTGAGCACTGGGCCTGAAACCCGTGTATCTGAGTTGAATAGAGCGATTTCCAATGGCCTTCTTCAATCACGGTGTAGCTAGGTTCCAACTCCCATGTCCGAGTGGGTAGCAGACATCTGCCTCCCATGCATACACACTTCTGAGAGTTGAGCTTATGGCCTGTACCTCCACATCCAGCCTGCTGGTACCCTTGGCTTCTAAAAGGCCTAGGCTCGCTGTTTGACGGAAGTGCTGGGAGAGGTAATTGGAATCACCCGGCACACAAGACTAGTGCCTCCAAGCTCAGTTCCGCGATTTCCTAGAAATTCCGGTGGTAGACTGGTGCTACATACTAAGTTCCATACGTGAGAGGGTAGCTGAACGCCTTGTCCAAAACCATCTTACTTCTGAGAGTTGAGCTCAGCCTCAGTCCCTCACAGTTCCACACTGCCTGCAGAGTGAGTTTCGCAGTTCTTCAGCAGAGATGTTTGCCAGAGGCTTCTGAGACGCAGGGTAACAATGCAGACCTGGAGGGTATCCCCAGGTGCAGTCGACTGGTAATCTTGGAACCTCCTGACTCAGAATACTGCTACCTTCTCACTGCCATAGGAATGCAGCTAGTTGACAGCTAGCTGGCTTCAAGACATGCTTCCCTGAGAGAGCTGAGGACAGGGCAGAACCGTCCCGCATGCTGCCTGACTGTAGGAGTAGCTGCTAACATCCTAATGTTAGTGGCTGGGAGGGATTGCGGGAAAAGCATGTGTGAGCACTGGGCCTGAACTCCCGTGTATCTGAGTTGAATACAGCGTTTCCAACGGCTTTCCTCAACCAGAGGGTAGCTAGGTTCCAAATCCCATGTACGAGAGGGTAGCAGACATCTGCCTCCCATGCATACACACTTCTGAGAGTTGAGCTTATGGCCTGTACCTCCACATCCAGCCTGCTGGTACCCTTGGCTTCTAAAAGGCCTAGGCTCGCTGTTTGACGGAAGTGCTGCGAGAGGTAATTGAAATCTCCCGGCACACAAGACGAGTGCCTCCAAGCTCAATTCACGATTTCCCAGTAATTCTTGTGGTAGAGAGGTGCTACATACTAAGTTCCATATGTGAGATGGTAGCTGAACGCCTTGTCCAAAAGCATCTTACTCCAAGAGTTGAGCCCACCCTCAGTCCATCACAGTTCCACACTGCCTGCAGAGTGAGTTTCACACGTCTTCACCAGAGACGATTGCCAGAGGCTTCTGAGTACAAGTTAACAATGCAGACCTGGAGGGTATCTCCAGGTGCAGTAGAGTGGTAATCTTGGAACCTCCTGACTCAGAGTACTGCTACCTTCTCACTGCCATAGGAATGCAGCTAGTTGACAGCTGGCTTCAAGACATGCTTCCCTGTGAGAGCTGAGGACAGGGCAGAACCCTCCAGCATCCTGCCTGACTGTAGGAGTAGCTGCTAACATCCTAATGTTAGTGGCTGGGAGAGGTTGCGGGAAAAGCATGTGTGAGCACTGGGCCTGAACTCCCGTGTATCTGAGTTGAATAGAGCGATTTCCAATGGCCTTATTCAATCACAGTGTAGCTAGGTTCCAACTCCCATGTCCGAGTGGGTAGCAGACATCTGCCTCCCATGCATACACACTTCTGAGAGTTGAGCTTATGGCCTGTACCTCCACATCCAGCCTGCTGGTACCCTTGGCTTCTAAAAGGCCTAGGCTCGCTCTTTGACGGAAGTGCTGGGAGAGGTAATTGGAATCACCCGGCACACAAGACTAGTGCCTCCAAGCTCAGTTCAGCGATTTCCTAGTAATTCCTGTGGTAGACTGGTGCTACATACTAAGTTCCATACGTGAGAGGGTAGCTGAACGCCTTGTCCAAAACCATCTTACTTCTGAGAGTTGAGCTCAGCCTCAGTCCCTCACAGTTCCACACTGCCTGCAGAGTGAGTTTCGAAGGTCTTCAGCAGAGACGTTTGCCAGAGGCTTCTGAGACGCAGGGTAACAATGCAGAACTGGAGGGTATCCCCAGGTGCAGTCGACTGGTAATCTTGGAACCTCCTGACTCAGAATACTGCTACCTTCTCACTGCCATAGGAATGCAGCTAGTTGACAGCTGGCTTCAAGACATGCTTCCCTGTGAGAGCTGAGGACAGGGCAGAACTCTCCCGCATGCTGCCTGACTGTAGGAGTAGCTGCTAACATCCTAATGTTAGTGGCTGGGAGGGATTGCGGGAAAAGCATGTGTGAGCACTGGGCCTGAACTCCCGTGTATCTGAGTTGAATACAGCGTTTCCAACGGCTTTCCTCAACCAGAGGGTAGCTAGGTTCCAAATCCCATGTACGAGAGGGTAGCAGACATCTGCCTCCCATGCATACACACTTCTGAGAGTTGAGCTTATGGCCTGTACCTCCACAGCCAGCCTGCTGGTACCCTTGGCTTCTAAAAGGCCTAGGCTCGCTGTTTGACGGAAGTGCTGCGAGAGGTAATTGAAATCTCCCGGCACACAAGACGAGTGCCTCCAAGCTCAATTCACGATTTCCCAGTAATTCTTGTGGTAGACAGGTGCTACATACTAAGTTCCATATGTGAGATGGTAGCTGAACGCCTTGTCCAAAAGCATCTTACTCCAAGAGTTGAGCCCACCCTCAGTCCATCACAGTTCCACACTGCCTGCAGAGTGAGTTTCACACGTCTTCACCAGAGACGATTGCCAGAGGCTTCTGAGTACAAGTTAACAATGCAGACCTGGAGGGTATCTCCAGGTGCAGTAGAGTGGTAATCTTGGAACCTCCTGACTCAGAGTACTGCTACCTTCTCACTGCCATAGGAATGCAGCTAGTTGACAGCTGGCTTCAAGACATGCTTCCCTGTGAGAGCTGAGGACAGGGCAGAACCCTCCAGCATCCTGCCTGACTGTAGGAGTAGCTGCTAACATCCTAATGTTAGTGGCTGGGAGAGGTTGCGGGAAAAGCATGTGTGAGCACTGGGCCTGAACTCCCGTGTATCTGAGTTGAATAGAGCGATTTCCAATGGCCTTATTCAATCACAGTGTAGCTAGGTTCCAACTCCCATGTCCGAGTGGGTAGCAGACATCTGCCTCCCATGCATACACACTTCTGAGAGTTGAGCTTATGGCCTGTACCTCCACATCGAGCCTGCTGGTACCCTTGGCTTCTAAAAGGCCTAGGCTCGCTGTTTGACGGAAGTGCTGGGAGAGGTAATTGGAATCACCCGGCACACAAGACTAGTGCCTCCAAGCTCAGTTCAGCGATTTCCTAGTAATTCCTGTGGTAGACTGGTGCTACATACTAAGTTCCATACGTGAGAGGGTAGCTGAACGCCTTGTCCAAAACCATCTTACTTCTGAGAGTTGAGCTCAGCCTCAGTCCCTCACAGTTCCACACTGCCTGCAGAGTGAGTTTCGCAGGTCTTCAGCAGAGACGTTTGCCAGAGGCTTCTGAGACGCAGGGTAACAATGCAGAACTGGAGGGTATCCCCAGGTGCAGTCGACTGGTAATCTTGGAACCTCCTGACTCAGAATACTGCTACCTTCTCACTGCCATAGGAATGCAGCTAGTTGACAGCTGGCTTCAAGACATGCTTCCCTGTGAGAGCTGAGGACAGGGCAGAACTCTCCCGCATGCTGCCTGACTGTAGGAGTAGCTGCTAACATCCTTATGTTAGTGGCTGGGAGAGGTTGCGGGAAAAGCATGTGTGAGCACTGGGCCTGAACTCCAGTGTACCTGAGTTGAATACAGCGATTTCCAACGGCTTTCCTCAACCAGAGTGTAGCTAGGTTCCAAATCCCATGTACGAGCGGGTAGCAGACATCTGCCTCCCATGCATACACACTTCTGAGAGTTGAGCTTATGGCCTGTGCCTCCACATCCAGCCTGCTGGTACCCTTGGCTTCTAAAAGGCCTAGGCTCGCTGTTTGACGGAAGTGCTGGGAGAGGTAATTGAAATCTCCCGGCACACAAGACGAGTGCCTCCAAGCTCAATTCACGATTTCCCAGTAATTCTTGTGGTAGACAGGTGCTACATACTAAGTTCCATATGTGAGATGGTAGCTGAACGCCTTGTCCAAAAGCATCTTACTCCAAGAGTTGAGCCCACCCTCAGTCCATCACAGTTCCACACTGCCTGCAGAGTGAGTTTCACACGTCTTCACCAGAGACGATTGCCAGAGGCTTCTGAGTACAAGTTAACAATGCAGACCTGGAGGGTATCTCCAGGTGCAGTAGAGTGGTAATCTTGGAACCTCCTGACTCAGAGTACTGCTACCTTCTCACTGCCATAGGAATGCAGCTAGTTGACAGCTGGCTTCAAGACATGCTTCCCTGTGAGAGCTGAGGACAGGGCAGAACCCTCCCGTATCCTGCCTGACTGTAGGAGTAGCTGCTAACATCCTAATGTTAGTGGCTGGGAGAGGTTGCGGGAAAAGCATGTGTGAGCACTGGGCCTGAACTCCCGTGTATCTGAGTTGAATAGAGCGATTTCCAATGGCCTTATTCAATCACAGTGTAGCTAGGTTCCAACTCCCATGTCCGAGTGGGTAGCAGACATCTGCCTCCCATGCATACACACTTCTGAGAGTTGAGCTTATGGCCTGTACCTCCACATCCAGCCTGCTGGTACCCTTGGCTTCTAAAAGGCCTAGGCTCGCTGTTTGACGGAAGTGCTGGGAGAGGTAATTGGAATCACCCTGCACACAAGACTAGTGCCTCCAAGCTCAGTTCAGCGATTTCCTAGTAATTCCTGTGGTAGACTGGTGCTACAAACTAAGTTCCATACGTGAGAGGGTAGCTGAACGCCTTGTCCAAAACCATCTTACTTCTGAGAGTTGAGCTCAGCCTCAGTCCCTCACAGTTCCACACTGCCTGCAGAGTGAGTTTCGCAGGTCTTCAGCAGAGACGTTTGCCAGAGGCTTCTGAGACGCAGGGTAACAATGCAGAACTGGAGGGTATCCCCAGGTGCAGTCGACTGGTAATCTTGGAACCTCCTGACTCAGAATACTGCTACCTTCTCACTGCCATAGGAATGCAGCTAGTTGACAGCTGGCTTCAAGACATGCTTCCCTGTGAGAGCTGAGGACAGGGCAGAACTCTCCCGCATGCTGCCTGACTGTAGGAGTAGCTGCTAACATCCTTATGTTAGTGGCTGGGAGATGTTGCGGGAAAAGCATGTGTGAGCACTGGGCCTGAACTCCAGTGTACCTGAGTTGAATACAGGGATTTCCAACGGCTTTCCTCAACCAGAGTGTAGCTAAGTTCCAAATCCCATGTACGAGCGGGTAGCAGACATCTGCCTCCCATGCATACACACTTCTGAGAGTTGAGCTTATGGCCTGTACCTCCACAGCCAGCCTGCTGGTACCCTTGGCTTCTAAAAGGCCTAGGCTCGCTGTTTGACGGAAGTGCTGGGAGAGGTAATTGGAATCTCCCGGCACACAAGTCGAGTGCCTCCAAGCTCAATTCACGATTTCCCAGTAATTCTTGTGGGAGACATGTGCTACATACTAAGTTACATATGTGAGAAGGTAGCTGAACGCCTTGTCCAAAAGCATCTTACTTCTGAGAGTTGAGCACACCCTCAGTCCCTCACACTTCCACACTGCCTGCAGAGTGAGTTTCACACGTCTTCACCAGAGACGATTGCCAGAGGCTTCTGAGTACAAGTTAACAATGCAGACCAGGAGGGTATCTCCAGGTGCAGTAGAGTGGTAATCTTGGAACCTCCTGACTCAGAGTACTGCTACCTTCTCACTGCCATAGGAATGCAGCTAGTTGACAGCTGGCTTCAAGACATGCTTCCCTGTGAGAGCTGAGGACAGGGCAGAACCTTCCCGCATGCTGCCTGACTGTAGGAGTAGCTGCTAACATCCTTATGTTAGTGGCTGGGAGAGGTTGCGGGAAAAGCATGTGTGAGCACTGGGCCTGAACTCCCGTGTACCTGAGTTGAATACAGCGATTTCCAACGGCTTATCTCAACCAGAGTGTAGCTAGGTTCCAAATCCCATGTACGAGCGGGTAGCAGACATCTGCCTCCCATGCATACACACTTCTGAGAGTTGAGCTTATGGCCTGTACCTCCACAGCCAGCCTGCTGGTACCCTTGGCTTCTAAAAGGCCTAGGCTCGCTGTTTGGCGGAAGTGCTGGGAGAGGTAATTGTAATCACCCGGCACACAAGACTTGTGCCTCCAAGCTCAGTTCAGCGATTTCCTAGTAATTCCTGTGGTAGACTGGTGCTACATACTAAGTTCCATACGTGAGAGGGTAGCTGAACGCCTTGTCCAAAACCATCTTACTTCTGAGAGTTGAGCTCAGCCTCAGTCCCTCACAGTTCCACACTGCCTGCAGATTGAGTTTCGCAGTTCTTCAGCAGAGAAGTTTGCCAGAGGCTTCTGAGACGCAGGGTAACAATGCAGACCAGGAGGGTATCCCCAGGTGCAGTCGACTGGTAATCTTGGAACCTCCTGACTCAGAATACTGCTACCTTCTCACTGCCATAGGAATGCAGCTAGTTGAGAGCTGGCTTCAAGACATGCTTCCCTGTGAGAGCTGGGGACAGGGCCGAACCCTCCCGCATGCTGCCTGACTGTAGGAATAGCCGCTAACATCCTAATGTTAGTGGCTGGGAGAGGTTGCGGGAAAAGCAAGTGTGAGCACTGGGCCTGAACTCCCGTGTATCTGAGTTGAATACAGCGATTTCCAACGGCTTTCCTCAACCAGAGTGTAGCTAGGTTCCAAATCCCATGTACGAGCGGGTAGCAGACATCTGCCTCCCATGCATACACACTCCTGAGAGTTGAGCTTATGGCCTGTACCTCCACAGCCAGCCTGCTGGTACATTTGGCTTAGAAAAGGCCTAGGCTCGCTGTTTGACGGAAGTCTGGGAGAGGTAATTGGAATCTCCCGGCAGAAAAGACGAGTGCCTCCAAGCTCAGTTCAGCGATTTCCTAGTAATTCCTGTGGTAGACTGGTGCTACATACTAAGTTCCATACGTGACAGGGTAGCTGAACGCCTTGTCCAAAACCATCTTACTTCTGAGAGTTGAGCTCAGCCTCAGTCCCTCACACTTCCACACTGCCTGCAGAGTGAGTTTCGCAGGTCTTCAGCAGAGACGTTTGCCAGAGGCTTCTGAGACGCAGGGTAACAATGCAGACCTCGAGCGTATCCCCAGGTGCAGTAGAGTGGTAATCTTGGAACCTCCTGACTCAGAATACTGCTACCTTCTCACTGCCATAGGAATGCAGCTAGTTGACAGCTGGCTTCAAGACATGCTTCCCTGTGAGAGCTGAGGACAGGGCAGAACACTCCCGCATGCTGCCTGACTGTAGGAGTAGCTGCTAACATCCTAATGTTAGTGGCTGGGAGAGGTTGCGGGAAAAGCATGTGTGAGCACTGGGCCTGAACTCCCGTGTATCTGATTTGAATACAGCGATTTCCAACGGCTTTCCTCAACCAGAGTGTAGCTAGGTTCCAAATCCCATGTACGAGCGGGTAGCAGACATCTGCCTCCCATGCATACACACTTCTGAGAGTTGAGCTTATGGCCTGTACCTCCACATCCAGCCTGCTGGTACCCTTGGCTTCTAAAAGGCCTAGGCTCGCTGTTTGACGGAAGTGCTGGGAGAGGTAATTGGAATCTCCCGGCACACAAGACGAGTGCCTCCAAGCTCAATTCACGATTTCCCAGTAATTCTTGTGGGAGACATGTGCTACATACTAAGTTACATATGTGAGAAGGTAGCTGAACGCCTTGTCCAAAAGCATCTTACTTCTGAGAGTTGAGCACACCCTCAGTCCCTCACACTTCCACACTGCCTGCAGATTGAGTTTCACACGTCTTCACCAGAGACGATTGCCAGAGACTTCTGAGTACAAGTTAACAATGCAGACCTGGAGGGTATCTCCAGGTGCAGTAGAGTGGTAATCTTGGAACCTCCTGACTCAGAGTACTGCTACCTTCTCACTGCCATAGGAATGCAGCTAGTTGACAGCTGGCTTCAAGACATGCTTCCCTGTGAGAGCTGAGGACAGGGCAGAACCCTTCCGCATCCTGCCTGACTGTAGGAGTAGCTGCTAACATCCTAATGTTAGTGGCTGGGAGAGGTTGCGGGAAAAGCATGTGTGAGCACTGGGCCTGAAGTCCCGTGTATCTGAGTTGAATACTGCGATTTCCAATGGCCTTCTTCAATCACAGTGTAGCTAGGTTCCAACTCCCATGTCCGAGTGGGTAGCAGACATCTGCCTCCCATGCATACACACTTCTGAGAGTTGAGCTTATGGCCTGTATCTCCACAGCCAGCCTGCTGGTACCCTTGGCTTCTAAAAGGCCTAGGCTCGCTGTTTGACAGAAGTGCTGGGAGAGGTAATTGTAATCACCCGGCACACAAGACTAGTGCCGCCAAGCTCAGTTCAGCGATTTCCTAGTAATTCCTGTGGTAGACTGGTGCTACATACTAAGTTCCATACGTGAGAGGGTAGCTGAACGCCTTGTCCAAAACCATCTTACTTCTGAGAGTTGAGCTCAGCCTCAGTGCCTCACAGTTCCACACTGCCTGCAGAGTGAGTTTCGCAGGTGTTCAGCAGAGACGTTTGCCAGAGGTTTCTGAGACGCAGGGTCACAATGCAGACCTGGAGGGTATCCCCAGGTGCAGTCGACTGGTAATCTTGGAACCTACTGACTCAGAATACTGCTATCTTCTCACTGCCATAGGAATGAAGCTAGTTGACAGCTGGCTTCAAGACATGCTTCCCTGTGAGAGCTGAGGACAGGGCAGAACCCTCCCGCATGCTGCCTGACTGTAGGAGTAGCTGCTAACATCCTTATGTTAGTGGCTGGGAGAGGTTGCGGGAAAAGCATGTGTGAGCACTGGGCCTGAACTCCCGTGTATCTGAGTTGAATACAGCGATTTCCAACGGCTTTCCTCAACCAGAGTGTAGCTAGGTTCCAAATCCCATGTACGAGCGGGTAGCAGACATCTGCCTCCCATGCATACACACTTCTGAGAGTTGAGCTTATGGCCTGTACCTCCACAGCCAGCCTGCTGGTACACTTGGCTTCTAAAAGGCCTAGGCTCGCTGTTTGACGGAAGTCTGGGAGAGGTAATTGGAATCTCCCGGCACACAAGACGAGTGCCTCCAAGCTCAGTTCAGCGATTTCCTAGTAATTCCTGTGGTAGACTGGTGCTACATACTAAGTTCCATACGTGAGAGGGTAGCTGAACGCCTTGTCCAAAACCATCTTACTTCTGAGAGTTGAGCTCAGCCTCAGTCCCTCACAGTTCCACACTGCCTGCAGAGTGAGTTTCGCAGGTCTTCAGCAGAGACGTTTGCCAGAGGCTTCTGAGACGCAGGGTAACAATGCAGACCTGGAGGGTATCCGCAGGTGCAGTCGACTGGTAATCTTGGAACCTCCTGACTCAGAATACTGCTACCTTCTCACTGCCATAGGAATGCAGCTAGTTGACAGCTGGCTTCAAGACATGCTTCCCTGTGAGAGCTGAGGACAGGGCAGAACCCTCCCGCATGCTGCCTGACTGTAGGAGTAGCTGCTAACATCCTTATGTTAGTGGCTGGGAGAGGTTGCGGGAAAAGCATGTGTGAGCACTGGGCCGGAAATCCCGTGTATCTGAGTTGAATACAGCGATTTCCAACGGCTTTCCTCAACCAGAGTGTAGCTAGTTTCCAAATCCCATGTACGAGAGGGTAGCAGACATCTGCCTCCCATGCATACACACTTCTGAGAGTTGAGCTTATGGCCTGTACCTCCACAGCCAGCCTGCTGGTACCCTTGGCTTCTAAAAGGCCTAGGCTCGCTGTTTGACGGAAGTGCTGGGAGAGGTAATTGGAATCTCCCGGCACACAAGTCGAGTGCCTCCAAGCTCAATTCACGATTTCCCAGTAATTCTTGTGGGAGACATGTGCTACATACTAAGTTACATATGTGAGAAGGTAGCTGAACGCCTTGTCCAAAAGCATCTTACTTCTGAGAGTTGAGCACAGCCTCAGTCCCTCACACTTCCACACTGCCTGCAGAGTGAGTTTCACACGTCTTCACCAGAGACGATTGCCAGAGGCTTCTGAGTACAAGTTAACAATGCAGACCTGGAGGGTATCTCCAGGTGCAGTAGAGTGGTAATCTTGGAACCTCCTGACTCAGAGTACTGCTACCTTCTCACTGCCATAGGAATGCAGCTAGTTGACAGCTGGCTTCAAGACATGCTTCCCTGTGAGAGCTGAGGACAGGGCAGAACCTTCCCGCATGCTGCCTGACTGTAGGAGTAGCTGCTAACATCCTTATGTTAGTGGCTGGGAGAGGTTGCGGGAAAAGCATGTGTGAGCACTGGGCCTGAACTCCCGTGTACCTGAGTTGAATACAGCGATTTCCAACGGCTTTCCTCAACCAGAGTGTAGCTAGGTTCCAAATCCCATGTACGAGCGGGTAGCAGACATCTGCCTCCCATGCATACACACTTCTGAGAGTTGAGCTTATGGCCTGTACCTCCACAGCCAGCCTGCTGGTACCCTTGGCTTCTAAAAGGCCTAGGCTCGCTGTTTGGCGGAAGTGCTGGGAGAGGTAATTGGAATCACCCGGCACACAAGACTTGTGCCTCCAAGCTCAGTTCAGCGATTTCCTAGTAATTCCTGTGGTAGACTGGTGCTACATACTAAGTTCCATACGTGAGAGGGTAGCTGAACGCCGTGTCCAAAACCATCTTACTTCTGAGAGTTGAGCTCAGCCTCAGTCCCTCACAGTTCCACACTGCCTGCAGAGTGAGTTTCGCAGGTCTTCAGCAGAGACGTTTGCCAGAGGCTTCTGAGACGCAGGGTAACAATGCAGACCTGGAGGGTATCCCCAGGTGCAGTCGACTGGTAATCTTGGAACCTCCTGACTCAGAATACTGCCACCTTCTCACTGCCATAGGAATCCAGCTAGTTGACAGCTGGCTTCAAGACATGCTTCCCTGTGAGAGCTGAGGACAGGGCAGAACCCTCCCGCATGCTGCCTGACTGTAGGAGTAGCTGCTAACATCCTTATGTTAGTGGCTGGGAGAGGTTGCGGGAAAAGCATGTGTGAGCACTGGGCCTGAACTCCCGTGTATCTGAGTTGAATACAGCGATTTCCAACGGCTTTCCTCAACCAGAGTGTAGCTAGGTTCCAAATCCCATGTACGAGCGGGTAGCAGACATCTGCCTCCCATGCATAAACACTTCTGAGAGTTGAGCTTATGGCCTGTACCTCCACATCCAGCCTGCTGGTACCCTTGGCTTCTAAAAGGCCTAGGCTCGCTGTTTGACGGAAGTGCTGGGAGAGGTAATTGGAATCTCCCGGCACACAAGACGAGTGCCTCGAAGCTCAATTCACGATTTCCCAGTAATTCTTGTGGGAGACATGTGCTACATACTAAGTTACATATGTGAGAAGGTAGCTGAACGCCTTGTCCAAAAGCATCTTACTTCTGAGAGTTGAGCACACCCTCAGTCCCTCACACTTCCACACTGCCTGCAGATTGAGTTTCACACGTCTTCACCAGAGACGATTGCCAGAGACTTCTGAGTACAAGTTAACAATGCAGACCTGGAGGGTATCTCCAGGTGCAGTAGAGTGGTAATCTTGGAACCTCCTGACTCAGAGTACTGCTACCTTCTCACTGCCATAGGAATGCAGCTAGTTGACAGCTGGCTTCAAGACATGCTTCCCTGTGAGAGCTGAGGACAGGGCAGAACCCTTCCGCATCCTGCCTGACTGTAGGAGTAGCTGCTAACATCCTAATGTTAGTGGCTGGGAGAGGTTGCGGGAAAAGCATGTGTGAGCACTGGGCCTGAAGTCCCGTGTATCTGAGTTGAATACTGCGATTTCCAATGGCCTTCTTCAATCACAGTGTAGCTAGGTTCCAACTCCCATGTCCGAGTGGGTAGCAGACATCTGCCTCCCATGCATACACACTTCTGAGAGTTGAGCTTATGGCCTGTATCTCCACAGCCAGCCTGCTGGTACCCTTGGCTTCTAAAAGGCCTAGGCTCGCTGTTTGACAGAAGTGCTGGGAGAGGTAATTGTAATCACCCGGCACACAAGACTAGTGCCTCCAAGCTCAGTTCAGCGATTTCCTAGTAATTCCTGTGGTAGACTGGTGCTACATACTAAGTTCCATACGTGAGAGGGTAGCTGAACGCCTTGTCCAAAACCATCTTACTTCTGAGAGTTGAGCTCAGCCTCAGTGCCTCACAGTTCCACACTGCCTGCAGAGTGAGTTTCGCAGGTGTTCAGCAGAGACGTTTGCCAGAGGTTTCTGAGACGCAGGGTCACAATGCAGACCTGGAGGGTATCCCCAGGTGCAGTCGACTGGTAATCTTGGAACCTCCTGACTCAGAATACTGCTACCTTCTCACTGCCATAGGAATGAAGCTAGTTGACAGCTGGCTTCAAGACATGCTTCCCTGTGAGAGCTGAGGACAGGGCAGAACCCTCCCGCATGCTGCCTGACTGTAGGAGTAGCTGCTAACATCCTTATGTTAGTGGCTGGGAGAGGTTGCGGGAAAAGCATGTGTGAGCACTGGGCCTGAACTCCCGTGTATCTGAGTTGAATACAGCGATTTCCAACGGCTTTCCTCAACCAGAGTGTAGCTAGGTTCCAAATCCCATGTACGAGCGGGTAGCAGACATCTGCCTCCCATGCATACACACTTCTGAGAGTTGAGCTTATGGCCTGTACCTCCACAGCCAGCCTGCTGGTACACTTGGCTTCTAAAAGGCCTAGGCTCGCTGTTTGACGGAAGTGCTGGGAGAGGTAATTGGAATCTCCCGGCACACAAGACGAGTGCCTCCAAGCTCGATTCAGCGATTTCCTAGTAATTCCTGTGGTAGACTGGTGCTACATACTAAGTTCCATACGTGAGAGGGTAGCTGAACGCCTTGTCCAAAACCATCTTACTTCTGAGAGTTGAGCTCAGCCTCAGTCCCTCACAGTTCCACACTGCCTGCAGAGTGAGTTTCGCAGGTCTTCAGCAGAGACGTTTGCCAGAGGCTTCTGAGACGCAGGGTAACAATGCAGACCTGGAGGGTATCCGCAGGTGCAGTCGACTGGTAATCTTGGAACCTCCTGACTCAGAATACTGCTACCTTCTCACTGCCATAGGAATGCAGCTAGTTGACAGCTGGCTTCAAGACATGCTTCCCTGTGAGAGCTGAGGACAGGGCAGAACCCTCCCGCATGCTGCCTGACTGTAGGAGTAGCTGCTAACATCCTTATGTTAGTGGCTGGGAGAGGTTGCGGGAAAAGCATGTGTGAGCACTGGGCCGGAAATCCCGTGTATCTGAGTTGAATACAGCGATTTCCAACGGCTTTCCTCAACCAGAGTGTAGCTAGTTTCCAAATCCCATGTACGAGCGGGTAGCAGACATCTGCCTCCCATGCATACACACTTCTGAGAGTTGAGCTTATGGCCTGTACCTCCACAGCCAGCCTGCTGGTACCCTTGGCTTCTAAAAGGCCTAGGCTCGCTGTTTGACGGAAGTGCTGGGAGAGGTAATTGGAATCTCCCGGCACACAAGTCGAGTGCCTCCAAGCTCAATTCACGATTTCCCAGTAATTCTTGTGGGAGA
Organism: Canis aureus; assembly: GCF_053574225.1. Taxonomy (NCBI): domain Eukaryota; kingdom Metazoa; phylum Chordata; class Mammalia; order Carnivora; family Canidae; genus Canis; species Canis aureus. The sequence continues at coordinate 66,807,703 of NC_135626.1, read as the reverse complement.
CATGTGCTACATACTAAGTTACATATGTTAGAAGGTAGCTGAACGCCTTGTCCAAAAGCATCTTACTTCTGAGAGTTGAGCACAGCCTCAGTCCCTCACACTTCCACACTGCCTGCAGAGTGAGTTTCACACGTCTTCACCAGAGACGATTGCCAGAGGCTTCTGAGTACAAGTTAACAATGCAGACCTGGAGGGTATCTCCAGGTGCAGTAGAGTGGTAATCTTGGAACCTCCTGACTCAGAGTACTGCTACCTTCTCACTGCCATAGGAATGCAGCTAGTTGACAGCTGGCTTCAAGACATGCTTCCCTGTGAGAGCTGAGGACAGGGCAGAACCCTCCCGCATGCTGCCTGACTGTAGGAGTAGCTGCTAACATCCTTATGTTAGTGGCTGGGAGAGGTTGCGGCAAAAGCATGTGTGAGCACTGGGCCTGAACTCCCGTGTACCTGAGTTGAATACAGCGATTTCCAACGGCTTTCCTCAACCAGAGTGTAGCTAGATTCCAAATCCCATGTACGAGCGGGTAGCAGACATCTGCCTCCATGCATACACACTTCTGAGAGTTGAGCTTATGGCCTGTACCTCCACATCCACCCTGCTGGTACCCTTGGCTTCTAAAAGGCCTAGGCTCGCTGTTTGGCGGAAGTGCTGGGAGAGGTAATTGGAATCACCCGGCACACAAGACTAGTGCCTCCAAGCTCAGTTCAGCGATTTCCTAGTGATTCCTGTGGTAGACTGGTGCTACATACTAAGTTCCATACGTGAGAAGGTAGTTGAACGCCTTGTCCAAAAGCATCTTACTTCTGAGAGTTGAGCCCACCCTCAGTCCCTCACACTTCCACACTGCCTGCAGAGTGAGTTTCACACGTCTTCACAGGACGATTGCCAGAGGCTTCTGAGTACAAGTTACAATGCAGACCTGGAGGGTATCTCCAGGTGCAGTAGAGTGGTAATCTTGGAACCTCCTGACTCAGAGTACTGCTACATTCTCACTGCCATAGTAATGCAGCTGGTTGACAGCTGGCTTCAAGACATGCTTCCCTGTGAGAGCTGAGGACAGGGCAGAACCCTCCCGCATCCTGCCTGACTGTAGGAGTAGCTGCTAACATCCTAATGTTAGTGGCTGGGAGAGGTTGCGGGAAAAGCATGTGTGAGCACTGGGCCTGAACTCCCGTGTATCTGAGTTGAAAACAGCGATTTCCAATGGCCTTCTTCAATCAGAGTGTAGCTAGGTTCCAACTCCCATGTCCGAGTGGGTAGCAGACATCTGCCTCCCATGCATACACACTTCTGAGAGTTGAGCTTATGGCCTGTACCTCCACATCCAGCCTGCTGGTACCTTTGGGTTCTAAAAGGCCTAGGCTCGCTGTTTGAGGGAAGTGCTGGGAGAGTTATAGGAATCCCCGGCACAAAAGACTAGTGCCTCCAAGCTCAGTTCAGCGATATCCTAGTAATTCCTGTGGTAGACTGGTGCTACATACTAAGTTCCATACGTGAGAGGGTAGCTGAACGCCTTGTCCAAAACCATCTTACTTCTGAGAGTTGAGCTCAGCCTCAGTCCCTCACAGTTCCACACTGCCTGCAGAGTGAGTTTCGCAGGTCTTCAGCAGAGACGTTTGCCAGAGGCTTCTGAGACGCAGGGTAACAATGCAGACCTGGAGGGTATCCCCAGGTGCAGTCGACTGGTAATCTTGGAACCTCCTGACTCAGAATACTGCTACCTTCTCACTGCCATAGGAATGCAGCTAGTTGACAGCTAGCTGGCTTCAAGACATGCTTCCGTGAGAGAGCTGAGGACAGGGCAGAACCCTCCCGCATGCTGCCTGACTGTAGGAGTAGCTGCTAACATCCTAATGTTAGTGGCTGGGAGAGGTTGCGGGAAAAGCATGTGTGAGCAGTGGGCCTGAACTCCCGTGTATCTGAGTTGAATACAGCGATTTCCAATGGCCTTCTTCAATCACAGTGTAGCTAGGTTCCAACTCCCATGTCCGAGTGTGTAGGAGACATCTGCCTCCCATGCATACACACTTCTGAGAGTTGAGCTTATGGCCTGTACCTCCACAGCCAGCCTGCTGGTACCCTTGGCTTCTAAAAGGCCTAGGCTCGCTGTTTGACGGAAGTGCTGGGACAGGTAATTGGAATCACCTGGCACACAAGACTAGTGCCTCCAAGCTCAGTTCAGTGATTTCCTAGTAATTCCTTTGGTAGACTGGTGCTACATACTAAGTTCCATACGTGAGAGGGTAGCTGAACGCCTTGTCCAAAACCATCTTACTTCTGAGATTTGAGCTCAGCCTCAGTCCCTCACAGTTCCACACTGCCTGCAGAGTGAGTTTCGCAGGTCTTCAGCATAGACGTTTGCCAGAGGCTTCTGAGACGCAGGGTAACAATGCAGACCTGGAGGGTATCCCCAGGTGCAGTCGACTGGTAATCTTGGAACCTCCTGACTCAGAATACTGCTACCTTCTCACTACCATAAGAATGCAGCTAATTCACAGCTGGCTTCAATACATGCTTCCCTGTGAGAGCTGAGGAAAGGGCAGAACCCTCCCGCATGCTGCCTGACTGTAGGAGTAGCTGCTAACATCCTAATGTTAGTGGCTGGGAGAGGTTGCGGGAAAAGCATGTGTGAGCACTGGGCCTGAACTCCCGTGTATCTGAGTTGAATACAGCCATTTCCAACGACTTTCCTCAACCAGAGTGTAGCTAGTTTCCAAATCCCATGTCGAGCGGGTAGCAGACATCTGCCTCCCATGCATACACACTTCTGAGAGTTGAGCTTATGGCCTGTACCTCCACAGCCAGCCTGCTGGTACCCTTGGCTTCTAAAAGGCCTAGGCTCGCTGTTTGACGGAAGTGCTGGGAGAGGTAATTGGAATCTCCCGGCACACAAGACGAGTGCCTCCAAGCTCAATTCACGATTTCCCAGTAATTCTTGTGGTGGACATGTGCTACATACTAAGTTCCATATGTGAGAAGGTAGCTGAACGCCTTGTCCAAAAGCATCTTACTTCTGAGAGTTGAGCACACCCTCAGTCCCTCACACTTCCACACTGCCTGCAGAGTGAGTTTCACACGTCTTCACCAGAGACGATTGCCAGAGGCTTCTGAGTACAAGTTACAATGCAGACCTGGAGGGTATCTCCAGGTGCAGTAGAGTGGTAATCTTGGAACCTCCTGACTCAGAGTACTGCTACCTTCTCACTGCCATAGGAATGCAGCTAGTTGACAGCTGGCTTCAAGACATGCTTCCCTGTGAGAGCTGAGGACAGGGCAGAACCCTCCCGCATCCTGCCTGACTGTAGGAGTAGCTGCTAACATCCTAATGTTAGTGGCTGGGAGAGGTTGCGGGAAAAGCATGTGTGAGCACTGGGCCTGAACTCCCGTGTATCTGAGTTGAATACAGCGATTTCCAATGGCCTTCTTCAATCACAGTGTAGCTAGGTTCCAACTCCCATGTCCGAGTGGGTAGCAGACATCTGCCTCCCATGCATATACACTTCTGAGAGTTGAGCTTATGGCCTGTACCTCCACATCCAGCCTGCTGGTACCCTTGGCTTCTAAAAGGCCTAGGCTCGCTGTTTTACGGAATTGCTGGGAGAGGTAATTGGAATCACCCGGCACACAAGACTAGTGCTCCAAGCTCAGTTCAGCGATTTCCTAGTAATTCCTGTGGTAGACTGGTGCTACATACTAATTTCCATACGTGAGAGGGTAGCTGAACGCCTTGTCCAAAACCATCTTACTTCTGAGAGTTGAGCTCAGCATCAGTCCCTCACAGTTCCACACTGCCTGCAGAGTGAGTTTCGCAGGTCTTCAGCAGAGACGTTTGCCAGAGGCTTCTGAGACGCAGGGTAACAATGCAGACCTGGAGGGTATCCCCAGGTGCAGTCGACTGGTAATCTTGCAACCTCCTGACTCAGAATACTGCTACCTTCTCACTGCCATAGGAATGCAGCTAGTTGACAGCTGGCTTCAAGACATGCTTCCCTGTGAGAGCTGAGGACAGGGCAGAACCCTCCCGCATCCTGCCTGACTTTAGGAGTAGCTGCTAACATCCTTATGTTAGTGGCTGGGAGAGGTTGCGGGAAAAGCATGTGTGAGCACTGGGCCTGAACTCCCGTGTATCTGAGTTGAATACAGCGATTTCCAACGGCTTTCCTCAACCAGAGTGTAGCTAGGTTCCAAATCCCATGTACGAGCGGGTAGCAGACATCTGCCTCCCATGCATACACACTTCTGAGAGTTGAGCTTATGGCCTGTACCTCCACAGCCAGCCTGCTGGTACCCTTGGCTTCTAAATGGCCTAGGCTCGCTGTTTGACGGAAGTGCTGGGAGAGGTAATTGGAATCTCCCGGCACACAAGACGAGTGCCTCCAAGCTCAATTCACGATTTCCCAGTAATTCTTGTGGTAGACAGGTGCTACATACTAAGTTCCATATGTGAGAAGGTAGCTGAACGCCTTGACAAAAGCATCTTACTTCTCAGAGTTGAGCACACCCTCAGTCCCTCACACTTCCACACTGCCTGCAGAGTGAGTTTCACACGTCTTCACCAGAGACGATTGCCGGAGGCTTCTGAGTACAAGTTACAATGCAGACCTGGAGGGTATCTCCAGGTGCAGTAGAGTGGTAATCTTGGAACCTCCTGACTCAGAGTACTGCTACCTTCTCACTGCCATAGGAATGCAGCTAGTTGACAGCTGGCTTCAAGACATGCTTCCCTGTGAGAGCTGAGGACAGGGCAGAACCCTCCCGCATCCTGCCTGACTGTAGGAGTAGCTGCTAACATCCTAATGTTAGTGGCTGGGAGAGGTTGCGGGAAAAGCATGTGTGAGCACTGGGCCTGAACTCCCGTGTATCTGAGTTGAATACAGCGATTTCCAATGGCCTTCTTCAATCACAGTGTACCTAGGTTCCAACTCCCATGTCCGAGTGGGTAGCAGACATCTGCCTCCCATGCATACACACTTCTGAGAGTTGAGCTTATGGCCTGTACCTCCACATCCAGCCTGCTGGTACCTTTGGGTTCTAAAAGGCCTAGGCTCGCTGTTTGAGGGAAGTGCTTGGAGAGTTATAGGAATCACCGGCACAAAAGACTAGTGCCTCCAAGCTCAGTTCAGCGATTTCCTAGTAATTCCTGTGGTAGACTGGTGCTACATACTAAGTTCCATACGTGAGAGGGTAGCTGAACGCCTTGTCCAAAACCATCTTACTTCTGAGAGTTGAGCTCAGCCTCAGTCCCTCACAGTTCCACACTGCCTGCAGAGTGAGTTTCGCAGGTCTTCAGCAGAGACGTTTGCCAGAGGCTTCTGAGACGCAGGGTAACAATGCAGACCTGGAGGGTATCCCCAGGTGCAGTCGACTGGTAATCTTGGAACCTCCTGACTCAGAATACTGCTACCTTCTCACTGCCATAGGAATGCAGCTAGTTGACAGCTAGCTGGCTTCAAGACATGCTTCCGTGAGAGAGCTGAGGACAGGGCAGAACCCTCCCGCATGCTGCCTGACTGTAGGAGTAGCTGCTAACATCCTAATGTTAGTGGCTGGGAGAGGTTGCGGGAAAAGCATGTGTGAGCAGTGGGCCTGAACTCCCGTGTATCTGAGTTGAATACAGCGATTTCCAATGGCCTTCTTCAATCACAGTGTAGCTAGGTTCCAACTCCCATGTCCGAGTGTGTAGCAGACATCTGCCTCCCATGCATACACACTTCTGAGAGTTGAGCTTATGGCCTGTACCTCCACAGCCAGCCTGCTGGTACCCTTGGCTTCTAAAAGGCCTAGGCTCGCTGTTTGACGGAAGTGCTGGGAGAGCTAATTGGAATCACCCGGCACACAAGACTAGTGCCTCCAAGCTCAGTTCAGTGATTTCCTAGTAATTCCTGTGGTATACTGGTGCTACATACTAAGTTCCATACGTGAGAGGGTAGCTGAACGCCTTGTCCAAAACCATCTTACTTCTGAGAGTTGAGCTCAGCCTCAGTCCCTCACAGTTCCACACTGCCTGCAGAGTGAGTTTCGCAGGTCTTCAGCATAGACGTTTGCCAGAGGCTTCTGAGACGCAGGGTAACAATGCAGACCTGGAGGGTATCCCCAGGTGCAGTCGACTGGTAATCTTGGAACCTCCTGACTCAGAATACTGCTACCTTCTCACTGCCATAAGAATGCAGCTAATTCACAGCTGGCTTCAAAACATGCTTCCCTGTGAGAGCTGAGGAAAGGGCAGAACCCTCCCGCATGTTGCCTGACTGTAGGAGTAGCTGCTAACATCCTAATGTTAGTGGCTGGGAGAGGTTGCGGGAAAAGCATGTGTGAGCACTGGGCCTGAACTCCCGAGTATCTGAGTTGAATACAGCCATTTCCAACGACTTTCCTCAACCAGAGTGTAGCTAGGTTCCAAATCCCATGTCGAGCGGGTAGCAGACATCTGCCTCCCATGCATAGACACTTCTGAGAGTTGAGCTTATGGCCTGTACCTCCACATCCAGCCTGCTGGTACCCTTGGCTTCTAAAAGGCCTAGGCTCGCTGTTTGACGGAAGTGCTGGGAGAGGTAATTGGAATCACCCGGCACAAAAGACTAGTGCCTCCAAGCTCAGTTCAGCGATTTCCTAGTAATTCCTGTGGTAGACTGGTGCTACATACTAAGTTCCATACGTGAGAGGGTAGCTGAACGCCTTGTCCAAAACCATCTTACTTCTGAGAGTTGAGCTCAGCCTCAGTCCCTCACAGTTCCACACTGCCTGCAGAGTGAGTTTCGCAGGTCTTCAGCAGAGACGTTTGCCAGAGGCTTCTGAGACGCAGGGTAACAATGCAGACCTGGAGGGTATCCCCAGGTGCAGTCGACTGGTAATCTTGGAACCTCCTGACTCAGAATACTGCTACCTTCTCACTGCCATAGGAATGAAGCTAGTTGACAGCTGGCTTCAAGACATGCTTCCCTGTGAGAGCTGAGGACAGGGCAGAACCCTCCCGCATGCTGCCTGACTGTAGGAGTAGCTGCTAACATCCTTATATTAGTGGCTGGGAGAGGTTGCGTGAAAAGCATGTGTGAGCACTGGGCCTGAACTCCCGTGTATCTGAGTTGAATACAGTGATTTCCAACGGCTTTCCTCAACCAGAGTGTAGCTAGGTTCCAAATCCCATGTACGAGCGGGTAGCAGATATCTGCCTCCCATGCATACACACTTCTGAGAGTTGAGCTTATGGCCTGTACCTCCACGTCCAGCCTGCTGGTACCCTTGGCTTCTAAAAGGCCTAGGCTCACTGTTTGACGGAAGTGCTGGGAGAGGTAATTGCAATCACCCGGCACACAAGACTAGTGCCTCCAAGCTCAGTTCAGCGATTTCCCAGTAATTCCTGTGGTAGACAGGTGCTACATACTAAAATCCATATGTGAGAAGGTAGCTGAACGCCTTGTCCAAAAGCATCTTACTTCTGAGAGTTGAGCACACCCTCAGTCCCTCACACTTCCACACTGCCTGCAGAGTGAGTTTCACACGTCTTCACCAGAGACGATTGCCAGAGGCTTCTGAGTACTAGTTAACAATGCAGACCTGGAGGGTATCTCCAGGTGCAGTAGAGTGGTAATCTTGGAACCTCCTGACTCAGAGTATTGCTACCTTCTCACTGCCATAGGAATGCTGCTAGTTGACAGCTGGCTTCAAGACATGCTTCCCTGTGAGAGCTGAGGACAGGGCAGAACCCTCCCGCATCCTGCCTGACTGTAGGAGTAGCTGCTAACATCCTAATGTTAGTGGCTGGGAGAGGTTGCGGGAAAAGCATGTGTGAGCACTAAGCCTGAACTCCCGTGTATCTGAGTTGAATACAGCGATTTCCAATGGCCTTCTTCAATCACAGTGTAGCTAGGTTCCAACTCCCATGTCCGAGTGGGTAGCAGACATCTGCCTCCCATGCATACACACTTCTGAGAGTTGAGCTTATGGCCTGTACCTCCACATCCAGCCTGCTGGTACCCTTGGCTTCTAAAAGGCCTAGGCTCGCTGTTTGACGGAAGTGCTGGGAGAGGTAATTGGAATCTCCCGGCACACAAGACGAGTGCCTCCAAGCTCAATTCACGATTTCCCAGTAATTCTTGTGGTAGACAGGTGCTACATACTAAGTTCCATATGTGAGAAGGTAGCTGAACGCCTTGTCCAAAAGCATCTTACTTCTGAGAGTTGAGAACACCCTCAGTCCCTCACACTTCCACACTGCCTGCAGAGTGAGTTTCACACGTCTTCACCAGGACGATTGCCAGAGGCTTCTGAGTACAAGTTAACAATGCAGACCTGGAGGGTATCTCCAGGTGCAGTAGAGCGGTAATCTTGGAACCTCCTGACTCAGAGTACTGCTACCTTCTCACTGCCATAGGAATGCAGCTAGTTGACAGCTGGCTTCAAGACATGCTTCCCTGTGAGAGCTGAGGACAGGGCAGAACCCTCCCGCATGCTGCCTGACTGTAGGAGTAGCTGCTAACATCCTAATGTTAGTGGCTGGGAGAGGTTGCGGGAAAAGCATGTGTGAGCACTGGGCCTGAACTCCCGTGTACCTGAGTTGAATACAGCGATTTCCAACGGCTTTCCTCAACCAGAGTGTAGCTAGGTTCCAAATCCCATGTACGAGCGGGTAGCAGACATCTGCGTCCCATGCATACACACTTCTGAGAGTTGAGCTTATGGCCTGTACCTCCACAGCCAGCCTGCTGGTACCCTTGGCTTCTAAAAGGCCTAGGCTCGCTGTTTGGCGGAAGTTCTGGGAGAGGTAATTGGAATCACCCGGCACACAAGACTAGTGCCTCCTAGCTCAGTTCAGCGATTTCCTAGTAATTCCTGTGTTAGACTGGTGCTACATACTACGTTCCATACGTGAGAGGGTAGCTGAACGCCTTGTCCAAAACCATCTTACTTCGGAGAGGTGAGCTCAGCCTCAGTCCCTCACAGTTCCACACTGCCTGCAGAGTGAGTTTCGCAGGTCTTCAGCAGAGACGTTTGCCAGAGGCTTCTGAGACGCAGGGTAACAATGCAGACCTGGAGGGTATCCCCAGGTGCAGTCGACTGGTAATCTTGGAACCTCCTGACTCAGAATACTGCTACCTTCTCACTGCCATAGGAATGCAGCTAGTTGACAGCTGGCTTCAAGACATGCTTCCCTGTGAGAGCTGAGGACAGGGCAGAACCCTCCCGCATGCTGCCTGACTGTAGGAGTAGCTGCTAACATCCTTATGTTAGTGGCTGGGAGAGGTTGCGGGAAAAGCATGTGTGAGCACTGGGCCTGAACTCCCGTGTACCTGAGTTGAATACAGCGATTTCCAACGGCTTTCCTCAACCAGAGTGTAGCTAGGTTCCAAATCCCATGTACGAGCGGGTAGCAGACATCTGCGTCCCATGCATACACACTTCTGAGAGTTGAGCTTATGGCCTGTACCTCCACAGCCAGCCTGCTGGTACCCTTGGCTTCTAAAAGGCCTAGGCTCGCTGTTTGGCGGAAGTGCTCGGAGAGGTAATCGGAATCACCCGGCACACAAGACTAGTGCCTCCAAGCTCAGTTCAGCGATTTCCTAGTAATTCCTGTGGTAGACTGGTGCTACATACTAAGTTCCATACGTGAGAGGGTAGCTGAACGCCTTGTCCAAAACCATCTTACTTCTGAGAGTTGAGCTCAGCCTCAGTCCCTCACAGATCCACACTCCCTGCAGAGTGAGTTTCGCAGGTCTTCAGCAGAGACGTTTGCCAGAGGCTTCTGAGACGCAGGGTAACAATGCAGACCTGGAGGGTATCCGCAGGTGCAGTCGACTGGTAATCTTGGAACCTCCTGACTCAGAATACTGCTACCTTCTCACTGCCATAGGAATGCAGCTAGTTGACAGCTGGCTTCAAGACATGCTTCCCTGTGAGAGCTGAGGACAGGGCAGAACCCTCCCGCATGCTGCCTGACTGTAGGAGTAGCTGCTAACATCCTTATGTTAGTGGCTGGGAGAGGTTGCGGGAAAAGCATGTGTGAGCACTGTGCCTGAACTCACGTGTATCTGAGTTGAATACAGCGATTTCCAACGGCTTTCCTCAACCAGAGTGTACCTAGGTTCCAAATCCCATGTACGAGCGGGTAGCAGACATCTGCCTCCAATGCATACACACTTCTGAGAGTTGAGCTTATGGCCTGTACCTCCACAGCCAGCCTGCTGGTACCCTTGGCTTCTAAAAGGCCTAGGCTCGCTGTTTGACGGAAGTGCTGGGAGAGGTAATCGGAATCTCCCGGCACACAAGACGAGTGCCTCCAAGCTCAATTCACGATTTCCCAGTAATTCTTGTGGTAGACAGGTGCTACATACTAAGTTCCATATGTGAGAAGGTAGCTGAACGCCTTGTCCAAAAGCATCTTACTTCTGAGAGTTGAGCACACCCTCAGTCCCTCACACTTCCACACTGCCTGCAGAGTGAGTTTCACACGTCTTCACCAGGACGATTGCCAGAGGCTTCTGAGTACAAGTTAACAATGCAGACCTGGAGGGTATCTCCAGGTGCAGTAGAGTGGTAATCTTGGAACCTCCTGACTCAGAGTACTGCTACCTTCTCACTGCCATAGGAATGCAGCTAGTTGACAGCTGGCTTCAAGACATGCTTCCCTGTGAGAGCTGAGGACAGGGCAGAACCCTCCCGCATCCTGCCTGACTGTAGGAGTAGCTGCTAACATCCTTATATTAGTGGCTGGGAGAGGTTGCGGGAAAAGCATGTGTGAGCACTGGGCCTGAACTCCCGTGTATCTGAGTTGAATACAGCGATTTCCAATGGCCTTCTTCAATCACAGTGTAGCTAGGTTCCAACTCCCATGTCCGAGTGGGTAGCAGACATCTGCCTCCCATGCATACACACTTCTGAGAGTTGAGCTTATGGCCTGTACCTCCACATCCAGCCTGCTGGTACCCTTGGCTTCTAAAAGGCCTAGGCTCGCTGTTTCACGGAAGTGCTGGGAGAGGTAATTGGAATCACCCGGCACACAAGACTAGTGCCTCCAAGCTCAGTTCAGCGATTTCCTAGTAATTCCTGTGGTAGACTGGTGCTACATACTAAGTTCCATACGTGAGAGGGTAGCTGAACGACTTGTCCACAACCATCTTACTTCCGAGAGTTGAGCTCAGCCTCAGTCCCTCACAGTTCCACACTGCCTGCAGAGTGTGTTTCGCAGGTCTTCAGCAGAGACGTTTGCCAGAGGCTTCTGAGACGCAGGGTAACAATGCAGACCTGGAGGGTATCCCCAGGTGCAGTCGACTGGTAATCTTGGAACCTCCTGACTCAGAATACTGCTACCTTCTCACTGCCATAGGAATGCAACTAGTTGACAGCTAGCTGGCTTCAAAACATGCTTCCCTGACAGAGCTGAGGACAGGGCAGAACCCTCCCGCATGCTGCCTGACTGTAGGAGTAGCTGCTAACATCCTAATGTTAGTGGCTGGGAGATGTTGCGGGAAAAGCATGTGTGAGCACTGGGCCTGAACTCCCGTGTATCTGAGTTGAATACAGCGATTTCCAACGGCTTTCCTCAACCAGAGTGTAGCTAGGTTCCAAATCCCATGTACGAGCGGGTAGCAGACATCTGCCTCGCATGCATACACACTTCTGAGAGTTGAGCTTATGGCCTGTACCTCCACAGCCAGCCTGCTGGTACCCTTGGCTTCTAAAAGGCCTAGGCTCGCTGTTTGGTGGAAGTGCTGGGAGAGGTAATTGGAATAACCCGGCACACAAGACTAGTGCCTCCAAGCTCAGTTCAGCGATTTACTAGTAATTCCTGTGGTAGACTGGTGCTACATACTAAATTCCATACGTGAGAGGGTAGCTGAACGCCTTGTCCAAAACCATCTTACTTCTGAGAGTTGAGCTCAGCCTCAGTCCCTCACAGTTCCACACTGCCTGCAGAGTGAGTTTCGCAGGTCTTCAGCAGAGAGGTTTGCCAGAGGCTTCTGAGACGCAGGGTAACAATGCAGACCTGGAGGGTGTCCCCAGGTGCCGTCGACTGGTAATCTTGGAACCTCCTGACTCAGAATACTGCTACCTTCTCACTGCCATAGGAATGCAGCTAGTTGACAGCTGGCCTCAAGACATGCTTCCCTGTGAGAGCTGAGGACAGGGCAGAACCCTCCCGCATGCTGCCTGACTGTAGGAGTAGCTGCTAACATCCTTATGTTAGTGGCTGGGAGAGGTTGCGGGAAAAGCATGTGTGAGCACTGGGCCTGAACTCCCGTGTACCTGAGTTGAATACAGCGATTTCCAACGGCTTTCCTCAACCAGAGTGTAGTAGGTTCCAAATCCCATGTACGAGCGGGTAGCAGACATCTGCCTCCCATGCATACACACTTCTGAGTGTTGAGCTTATGGCCTGTACCTCCACAGCCAGCCTGCTGGTACCCTTGGCTTCCAAAAGGCCTAGGCTCGCTGTTTGGCGGAAGTGCTGGGAGAGGTAATTGGAATCACCCGGCACACAAGACTAGTGCCTCCAATCTCAGTTCAGCGATTTCCTAGTAATTCCTGTGGTAGACTGGTGCTACATACTAAGTTCCATACGTGAGAGGGTAGCTGAACGCCTTGTCCAAAACCATCTTACTTCTGAGAGTTGAGCTCAGCCTCAGTCCCTCACAGTTCCACACTGCCTGCAGAGTGAGTTTCGCAGGTCTTCAGCAGAGACGTTTGCCAGAGGCTTCTGAGACGCAGGGTAACAATGCAGACCTGGAGGGTATCCGCAGGTGCAGTCGACTGGTAATCTTGGAACCTCCTGACTCAGAATACTGCTACCTTCTCACTGCCATAGGAATGCAGCTAGTTGACAGCTGGCTTCAAGACATGCTTCCCTGTGAGAGCTGAGGACAGGGCAGAACCCTCCCGCATGCTGCCTGACTGTAGGAGTAGCTGCTAACATCCTTATGTTAGTGGCTGGGAGAGGTTGCGGGAAATGCATGTGTGAGCACTGGGCCTGAACTCCCGTGTATCTGAGTTGAATACAGCGATTTCCAACGGCTTTCCTCAACCAGAGTGTAGCTAGTTTCCAAATCCCATGTACGAGAGGGTAGCAGACATCTGCCTCCCATGCATACACACTTCTGAGAGTTGAGCTTATGGCCTGTACCTCCACAGCCAGCCTGCTGGTACCCTTGGCTTCTAAAAGGCCTAGGCTCGCTGTTTGACGGAAGTGCTGGGAGAGGTAATTGGAATCTCCCGGCACACAAGACGAGTGCCTCCAAGCTCAATTCACGATTTCCCAGTAATTCTTGTGGTAGACAGGTGCTACATACTAAGTTCCATATGTGAGAAGGTAGCTGAACGCCTTGTCCAAAAGCATCTTACTTCTGAGAGTTGAGCTCAGCCTCAGTCCCTCACACTTCCACACTGCCTGCAGAGTGAGTTTCACACGTCTTCACCAGAGACGATTGCCAGAGGCTTCTGAGTAAAGTTAACAATGCAGACCTGGAGGGTACTCCAGGTGCAGTAGAGTGGTAATCTTGGAACCTCCTGACTCAGAGTACTGCTACCTTCTCACTGCCATAGGAATGCAGCTAGTTGACAGCTGGCTTCAAGACATGCTTCCCTGTGAGAGCTGAGGACAGGGCAGAACCCTCCCGCATGCTGCCTGACTGTAGGAGAAGCTGCTAACATCCTAATGTTAGTGGCTGGGAGAGGTTGCGGGAAAAGCATGTGTGAGCACTGGGCCTGAACTCCCGTGTACCTGAGTTGAATATAGCGATTTCCAACGGCTTTCCTCAACAAGAGTGTAGCTAGGTTCCAAATCCCATGTACGAGCGCGTAGCAGACATCTGCGTCCCATGCATACACACTTCTGAGAGTTTAGCTTATGGCCTGTACCTCCACATCCAGCCTGCTGGTACCCTTGGCTTCTAAAAGGCCTAGGCTCGCTGTTTGGCGGAAGTGCTGGGAGAGGTAATTGGAATCACCCGGCACACAAGACTAGTGCCTCCAAGCTCAGTTCAGCGATTTCCTAGTAATTCCTGTGGTAGACTGGTGATACATACTAAGTTCCATACGTGAGAGGGTAGCTGAACGCCTTGTCCAAAACCATCTTACTTCTGAGAGTTGAGCTCAGCCTCAGTCCCTCACAGTTCCACACTGCCTGCAGAGTGAGTTTCGCAGGTCTTCAGCAGAGAAATTTGCCAGAGGCTTCTGAGACGCAGGGTAACAATGCAGACCTGGAGGGTATCCCCAGGTGCAGTCGACTGGTAATCTTGGAACCTCCTGACTCAGAATACTGCTACCTTCTCACTGCCATAGGAATGCAGCTAGTTGACAGCTGGCTTCAAGACATGCTTCCCTGTGAGAGCTGAGGACAGGGCAGAACCCTCCCGCATGCTGCCTGACTGTAGGAGTAGCTGCTAACATCCTTATGTTAGTGGCTGGGAGAGGTTGCGGGAAAAGCATGTGTGAGCACTGGGCCTGAACTCCCGTGTATCTGAGTTGAATACAGCGATTTCCAACGGCTTTCCTCAACCAGAGTGTAGCTGGGTTCCAAATCCCATGTACGAGCGGGTAGCAGACATCTGCCTCCCATGCATACACACTTCTGAGAGTTGAGCTTATGGCCTGTACCTCCACAGCCAGCCTGCTGGTACCCTTGGCTTCTAAAAGGCCTAGGCTCGCTGTTTGACGGAAGTGCTGGGAGAGGTAATTGGAATCTCCCGGCACACAAGACGAGTGCCTCCAAGCTCAATTCACGATTTCCCAGTAATTCTTGTGGTAGACAGGTGCTACATACTAAGTTCCATATGTGAGAAGGTAGCTGAACGCCTTGTCCAAAAGCATCTTACTTCTGAGAGTTGAGCTCAGCCTCAGTCCCTCACAGTTCCACACTGCCTGCAGAGTGAGTTTCGCAGGTCTTCAGCAGAGAGGTTTGCCAGAGGCTTCTGAGACGCAGGGTAACAATGCAGACCTGGAGGGTGTCCCCAGGTGCCGTCGACTGGTAATCTTGGAACCTCCTGACTCAGAATACTGCTACCTTCTCACTGCCATAGGAATGCAGCTAGTTGACAGCTGGCCTCAAGACATGCTTCCCTGTGAGAGCTGAGGACAGGGCAGAACCCTCCCGCATGCTGCCTGACTGTAGGAGTAGCTGCTAACATCCTTATGTTAGTGGCTGGGAGAGGTTGCGTGAAAAGCATGTGTGAGCACTGGGCCTGAACTCCCGTGTACCTGAGTTGAATACAGCGATTTCCAACGGCTTTCCTCAACCAGAGTGTAGCTAGGTTCCAAATCCCATGTACGAGCGGGTAGCAGACATCTGCGTCCCATGCATACACACTTCTGAGTGTTGAGCTTATGGCCTGTACCTCCACAGCCAGCCTGCTGGTACCCTTGGCTTCCAAAAGGCCTAGGCTCGCTGTTTGGCGGAAGTGCTGGGAGAGGTAATTGGAATCACCCGGCACACAAGACTAGTGCCTCCAAGCTCAGTTCAGCGATTTCCTAGTAATTCCTGTGGTAGACTGGTGCTACATACTAAGTTCCATACGTGAGAGGGTAGCTGAACGCCTTGTCCAAAACCATCTTACTTCTGAGAGTTGAGCTCAGCCTCAGTCCCTCACAGTTCCACACTGCCTGCAGAGTGAGTTTCGCAGGTCTTCAGCAGAGACGTTTGCCAGAGGCTTCTGAGACGCAGGGTAACAATGCAGACCTGGAGGGTATCCGCAGGTGCAGTCGACTGGTAATCTTGGAACCTCCTGACTCAGAATACTGCTACCTTCTCACTGCCATAGGAATGCAGCTAGTTGACAGCTGGCTTCAAGACATGCTTCCCTGTGAGAGCTGAGGACAGGGCAGAACCCTCCCGCATGCTGCCTGACTGTAGGAGTAGCTGCTAACATCCTTATGTTAGTGGCTGGGAGAGGTTCGGGAAATGCATGTGTGAGCACTGGGCCTGAACTCCCGTGTATCTGAGTTGAATACAGCGATTTCCAACGGCTTTCCTCAACCAGAGTGTAGCTAGTTTCCAAATCCCATGTACGAGAGGGTAGCAGACATCTGCCTCCCATGCATACACACTTCTGAGAGTTGAGCTTATGGCCTGTACCTCCACAGCCAGCCTGCTGGTACCCTTGGCTTCTAAAAGGCCTAGGCTCGCTGTTTGACGGAAGTGCTGGGAGAGGTAATTGGAATCTCCCGGCACACAAGACGAGTGCCTCCAAGCTCAATTCACGATTTCCCAGTAATTCTTGTGGTAGACAGGTGCTACATACTAAGTTCCATATGTGAGAAGGTAGCTGAACGCCTTGTCCAAAAGCATCTTACTTCTGAGAGTTGAGCACACCCTCAGTCCCTCACACTTCCACACTGCCTGCAGAGTGAGTTTCACACGTCTTCACCAGAGACGATTGCCAGAGGCTTCTGAGTAAAGTTAACAATGCAGACCTGGAGGGTACTCCAGGTGCAGTAGAGTGGTAATCTTGGAACCTCCTGACTCAGAGTACTGCTACCTTCTCACTGCCATAGGAATGCAGCTAGTTGACAGCTGGCTTCAAGACATGCTTCCCTGTGAGAGCTGAGGACAGGGCAGAACCCTACCGCATGCTGCCTGACTGTAGGAGTAGCTGCTAACATCCTAATGTTAGTGGCTGGGAGAGGTTGCGGGAAAAGCATGTGTGAGCACTGGGCCTGAACTCCCGTGTACCTGAGTTGAATATAGCGATTTCCAACGGCTTTCCTCAACAAGAGTGTAGCTAGGTTCCAAATCCCATGTACGAGCGCGTAGCAGACATCTGCGTCCCATGCATACACACTTCTGAGAGTTTAGCTTATGGCCTGTACCTCCACATCCAGCCTGCTGGTACCCTTGGCTTCTAAAAGGCCTAGGCTCGCTGTTTGGCGGAAGTGCTGGGAGAGGTAATTGGAATCACCCGGCACACAAGACTAGTGCCTCCAAGCTCAGTTCAGCGATTTCCTAGTAATTCCTGTGGTAGACTGGTGGTACATACTAAGTTCCATACGTGAGAGGGTAGCTGAACGCCTTGTCCAAAACCATCTTACTTCTGAGAGTTGAGCTCAGCCTCAGTCCCTCACAGTTCCACACTGCCTGCAGAGTGAGTTTCGCAGGTCTTCAGCAGAGACGTTTGCCAGAGGCTTCTGAGACGCAGGGTAACAATGCAGACCTGGAGGGTATCCCCAGGTGCAGTCGACTGGTAATCTTGGAACCTCCTGACTCAGAATACTGCTACCTTCTCACTGCCATAGGAATGCAGCTAGTTGACAGCTGGCTTCAAGACATGCTTCCCTGTGAGAGCTGAGGACAGGGCAGAACCCTCCCGCATGCTGCCTGACTGTAGGAGTAGCTGCTAACATCCTTATGTTAGTGGCTGGGAGAGGTTGCGGGAAAATCATGTGTGAGCACTGGGCCTGAACTCCCGTGTATCTGAGTTGAATACAGCGATTTCCAACGGCTTTCCTCAACCAGAGTGTAGCTGGGTTCCAAATCCCATGTACGAGCGGGTAGCAGACATCTGCCTCCCATGCATACACACTTCTGAGAGTTGAGCTTATGGCCTGTACCTCCACAGCCAGCCTGCTGGTACCCTTGGCTTCTAAAAGGCCTAGGCTCGCTGTTTGACGGAAGTGCTGGGAGAGGTAATTGGAATCTCCCGGCACACAAGACGAGTGCCTCCAAGCTCAATTCACGATTTCCCAGTAATTCTTGTGGTAGACAGGTGCTACATACTAAGTTCCATATGTGAGAAGGTAGCTGAACGCCTTGTCCAAAAGCATCTTACTTCTGAGAGTTGAGAACACCCTCAGTCCCTCACACTTCCACACTGCCTGCAGAGTGAGTTTCACACGTCTTCACCAGGACGATTGCCAGAGGCTTCTGAGTACAAGTTAACAATGCAGACCTGGAGGGTATCTCCAGGTGCAGTAGAGCGGTAATCTTGGAACCTCCTGACTCAGAGTACTGCTACCTTCTCACTGCCATAGGAATGCAGCTAGTTGACAGCTGGCTTCAAGACATGCTTCCCTGTGAGAGCTGAGGACAGGGCAGAACCCTCCCGCATGCTGCCTGACTGTAGGAGTAGCTGCTAACATCCTAATGTTAGTGGCTGGGAGAGGTTGCGGGAAAAGCATGTGTGAGCACTGGGCCTGAACTCCCGTGTACCTGAGTTGAATACAGCGATTTCCAACGGCTTTCCTCAACCAGAGTGTAGCTAGGTTCCAAATCCCATGTACGAGCGGGTAGCAGACATCTGCGTCCCATGCATACACACTTCTGAGAGTTGAGCTTATGGCCTGTACCTCCACAGCCAGCCTGCTGGTACCCTTGGCTTCTAAAAGGCCTAGGCTCGCTGTTTGGCGGAAGTTCTGGGAGAGGTAATTGGAATCACCCGGCACACAAGACTAGTGCCTCCTAGCTCAGTTCAGCGATTTCCTAGTAATTCCTGTGTTAGACTGGTGCTACATACTACGTTCCATACGTGAGAGGGTAGCTGAACGCCTTGTCCAAAACCATCTTACTTCGGAGAGTTGAGCTCAGCCTCAGTCCCTCACAGTTCCACACTGCCTGCAGAGTGAGTTTCGCAGGTCTTCAGCAGAGACGTTTGCCAGAGGCTTCTGAGACGCAGGGTAACAATGCAGACCTGGAGGGTATCCCCAGGTGCAGTCGACTGGTAATCTTGGAACCTCCTGACTCAGAATACTGCTACCTTCTCACTGCCATAGGAATGCAGCTAGTTGACAGCTGGCTTCAAGACATGCTTCCCTGTGAGAGCTGAGGACAGGGCAGAACCCTCCCGCATGCTGCCTGACTGTAGGAGTAGCTGCTAACATCCTTATGTTAGTGGCTGGGAGAGGTTGCGGGAAAAGCATGTGTGAGCACTGGGCCTGAACTCCCGTGTACCTGAGTTGAATACAGCGATTTCCAACGGCTTTCCTCAACCAGAGTGTAGCTAGGTTCCAAATCCCATGTACGAGCGGGTAGCAGACATCTGCGTCCCATGCATACACACTTCTGAGAGTTGAGCTTATGGCCTGTACCTCCACAGCCAGCCTGCTGGTACCCTTGGCTTCTAAAAGGCCTAGGCTCGCTGTTTGGCGGAAGTGCTGGGAGAGGTAATTGGAATCACCCGGCACACAAGACTAGTGCCTCCAATCTCAGTTCAGCGATTTCCTAGTAATTCCTGTGGTAGACTGGTGCTACATACTAAGTTCCATACGTGAGAGGGTAGCTGAACGCCTTGTCCAAAACCATCTTACTTCTGAGAGTTGAGCTCAGCCTCAGTCCCTCACAGATCCACACTCCCTGCAGAGTGAGTTTCGCAGGTCTTCAGCAGAGACGTTTGCCAGAGGCTTCTGAGACGCAGGGTAACAATGCAGACCTGGAGGGTATCCGCAGGTGCAGTCGACTGGTAATCTTGGAACCTCCTGACTCAGAATACTGCTACCTTCTCACTGCCATAGGAATGCAGCTAGTTGACAGCTGGCTTCAAGACATGCTTCCCTGAGAGAGCTGAGGACAGGGCAGAACCCTCCCGCATGCTGCCTGACTGTAGGAGTAGCTGCTAACATCCTTATGTTAGTGGCTGGGAGAGGTTGCGGGAAAAGCATGTGTGAGCACTGGGCCTGAACTCCCGTGTATCTGAGTTGAATACAGCGTTTCCAACGGCTTTCCTCAACCAGAGTGTAGCTAGGTTCCAAATCCCATGTACGAGCGGGTAGCAGACATCTGCCTCCCATGCATACACACTTCTGAGAGTTGAGCTTATGGCCTGTACCTCCACATCCAGCCTGCTGGTACCCTTGACTTCTAAAAGGCCTAGGCTCGCTGTTTGACGGAAGTGCTGGGAGAGGTAATTGGAATCTCCCGGCACACAAGACGAGTGCCTCCAAGCTCAATTCACGATTTCCCAGTAATTCTTGTGGTAGACAGGTGCTACATACTAAGTTCCATATGTGAGAAGGTAGCTGAACGCCTTGTCCAAAAGCATCTTACTTCTGAGAGTTGAGCACACCCTCAGTCCATCACACTTCCACACTGCCTGCAGAGTGAGTTTCACACATCTTCACCAGAGACGATTGCCAGAGGCTTCTGAGTACAAGTTAACAATGCAGACCTGGAGGGTATCTCCAGGTGCAGTAGAGTGGTAATCTTGGAACCTCCTGACTCAGAGTACTGCTACCTTCTCACTGCCATAGGAATGCAGCTAGTTGACAGCTGGCTTCAAGACATGCTTCCCTGTGAGAGCTGAGGACAGGGCAGAACCCTCCCGCATCCTGCCTGACTGTAGGATTAGCTGCTAACATCCTAATGTTAGTGGCTGGGAGAGGTTGCGGGAAAAGCATGTGTGAGCACTGGGCCTGAAACCCGTGTATCTGAGTTGAATAGAGCGATTTCCAATGGCCTTCTTCAATCACGGTGTAGCTAGGTTCCAACTCCCATGTCCGAGTGGGTAGCAGACATCTGCCTCCCATGCATACACACTTCTGAGAGTTGAGCTTATGGCCTGTACCTCCACATCCAGCCTGCTGGTACCCTTGGCTTCTAAAAGGCCTAGGCTCGCTGTTTGACGGAAGTGCTGGGAGAGGTAATTGGAATCACCCGGTACACAAGACTAGTGCCTCCAAGCTCAGTTCCGCGATTTCCTAGAAATTCCTGTGGTAGACTGGTGCTACATACTAAGTTCCATACGTGAGAGGGTAGCTGAACGCCCTGTCCAAAACCATCTTACTTCTGAGAGTTGAGCTCAGCCTCAGTCCCTCACAGTTCCACACTGCCTGCAGAGTGAGTTTCGCAGTTCTTCAGCAGAGACGTTTGCCAGAGGCTTCTGAGACGCAGGGTAACAATGCAGACCTGGAGGTTATCCCCAGGTGCAGTCGACTGGTAATCTTGAACATCCTGACTCAGAATACTGCTACCTTCTCACTGCCATAGGAATGCAGCTAGTTGACAGCTAGCTGGCTTCAAGACATGCTTCCCTGAGAGAGCTCAGGACAGGGCAGAACCGTCCCGCATGCTGCCTGACTGTAGGAGTAGCTGCTAACATCTAGTTAGTGGCTGGGAGAGGTTGCGGGAAAAGCATGTGTGAGCACTGGGCCTGAACTCCCGTGTATCTGAGTTGAATACAGCGTTTCCAACGGCTTTCCTCAACCAGAGTGTAGCTAGGTTCCAAATCCCATGTACAAGCCGGTAGCAGACATCTGCCTCCCATGCATACACACTTCTGAGAGTTGAGCTTATGGCCTGTACCTCCACAGCCAGCCTGCTGGTACCCTTGGCTTCTAAAAGGCCTAGGCTCGCTGTTTGACGGAAGTGCTGGGAGAGGTAATTGGAATCTCCCGGCACACAAGACGAGTGCCTCCAAGCTCAATTCACGATTTCCCAGTAATTCCTGTGGTAGACAGGTGCTACATACTAAGTTCCATATGTGAGAAGGTAGCTGAACGTCTTGTCCAAAAGCATCTTACTTCTGAGAGTTGAGCACACCCTCAGTCCCTCACACTTCCACACTGCCTGCAGAGTGAGTTTCACACGTCTTCACCAGAGACGATTGCCAGAGGCTTCTGAGTACAAGTTAACAATGCAGACCTGGAGGGTACTCCAGGTGCAGTAGAGTGGTAATATTGGAACCTCCTGACTCAGAGTACTGCTACCTTCTCACTGCCATAGGAATGCAGCTAGTTGACTGCTGGCTTCAAGACATGCTTCCCTGTGAGAGCTGAGGACAGGGCAGAACCCTCCCGCATCCTGCCTGACTGTAGGAGTAGCTGCTAACATCTAGTTAGTGGCTGGGAGAGGTTGCGGGAAAAGCATGTGTGAGCACTGGGCCTGAACTCCCGTGTATCTGAGTTGAATACAGCGATTTCCAATGGCCTTCTTCAATCACAGTGTAGCTAGGTTCCAACTCCCATGTCCGAGTGGGTAGCAGACATCTGCCTCCCATGCATACACACTTCTGAGAGTTGAGCTTATGGCCTGTACCTCCACATCCAGCCTGCTGGTACCCTTGGCTTCTAAAATGCCTAGGCTCGCTGTTTGACGGAAGTGCTGGGAGAGGTAATTGGAATCACCCGGCACACAAGACTAGTGCCTCCAAGCTCAGTTCAGCGATTTCCTAGTAATTCCTGTGGTACACTGGTGCTACATACTAAGTTCCATACGTGAGAGGGTAGCTGAACGCCTTGTCCAAAACAATCTTACTTCTGAGAGTTGAGCTCAGCCTCAGTCCCTCACAGTTCCACACTGCCTGCAGAGTGAGTTTCGCAGGTCTTCAGCAGAGACGTTTGCCAGAGGATTCTGACACGCAGAGTAACAATGCAGACCTGGAGGGTATCCCCAGGTGCAGTCGACTGGTAATCTTGGAACCTCCTGACTCAGAATACTGCTACCTTCTCACTGCCATAGGAATGCAGCTAGTTGACAGCTGGCTTCAAGACATGCTTCCCTGTGAGAGCTGAGGACAGGGCAGAACCCTCCCGCATGCTGCCTGACTGTAGGAGTAGCTGCTAACATCCTTATGTTAGTGGCTGGGAGAGGTTGCGGGAAAAGCATGTGTGAGCACTGGGCCTGAACTCCCGTGTATCTGAGTTGAATACAGCGTTTCCAACGGCTTTCCTCAACCAGAGTGTAGCTAGGTTCCAACTCCCATGTACGAGCGGGTAGCAGACATCTGCCTCCCATGCATACACACTTCTGAGAGTTGAGCTTATGGCCTGTACCTCCACATCCAGCCTGCTGGTACCCTTGACTTCTAAAAGGCCTAGGCTCGCTGTTTGACGGAAGTGCTGGGAGAGGTAATTGGAATCTCCCGGCACACAAGACGAGTGCCTCCAAGCTCAATTCACGATTTCCCAGTAATTCTTGTGGTAGACAGGTGCTACATACTAAGTTCCATATGTGAGAAGGTAGCTGAACGCCTTGTCCAAAAGCATCTTACTTCTGAGAGTTGAGCACACCCTCAGTCCCTCACACTTCCACACTGCCTGCAGAGTGAGTTTCACACATCTTCACCAGAGACGATTGCCAGAGGCTTCTGAGTACAAGTTAACAATGCAGACCTGGAGGGTATCTCCAGGTGCAGTAGAGTGGTAATCTTGGAACCTCCTGACTCAGAGTACTGCTACCTTCTCACTGCCATAGGAATGCAGCTAGTTGACAGCTGGCTTCAAGACATGCTTCCCTGTGAGAGCTGAGGACAGGGCAGAACCCTCCCGCATCCTGCCTGACTGTAGGATTAGCTGCTAACATCCTAATGTTAGTGGCTGGGAGAGGTTGCGGGAAAAGCATGTGTGAGCACTGGGCCTGAAACCCGTGTATCTGAGTTGAATAGAGCGATTTCCAATGGCCTTCTTCAATCACGGTGTAGCTAGGTTCCAACTCCCATGTCCGAGTGGGTAGCAGACATCTGCCTCCCATGCATACACACTTCTGAGAGTTGAGCTTATGGCCTGTACCTCCACATCCAGCCTGCTGGTACCCTTGGCTTCTAAAAGGCCTAGGCTCGCTGTTTGACGGAAGTGCTGGGAGAGGTAATTGGAATCACCCGGTACACAAGACTAGTGCCTCCAAGCTCAGTTCCGCGATTTCCTAGAAATTCCTGTGGTAGACTGGTGCTACATACTAAGTTCCATACGTGAGAGGGTAGCTGAACGCCCTGTCCAAAACCATCTTACTTCTGAGAGTTGAGCTCAGCCTCAGTCCCTCACAGTTCCACACTGCCTGCAGAGTGAGTTTCGCAGTTCTTCAGCAGAGACGTTTGCCAGAGGCTTCTGAGACGCAGGGTAACAATGCAGACCTGGAGGTTATCCCCAGGTGCAGTCGACTGGTAATCTTGAACATCCTGACTCAGAATACTGCTACCTTCTCACTGCCATAGGAATGCAGCTAGTTGACAGCTAGCTGGCTTCAAGACATGCTTCCCTGAGAGAGCTGAGGACAGGGCAGAACCGTCCCGCATGCTGCCTGACTGTAGGAGTAGCTGCTCACATCCTAATGTTAGTGGCTGGGAGGGATTGCGGGAAAAGCATGTGTGAGCACTGGGCCTGAACTCCCGTGTATCTGAGTTGAATACAGCGTTTCCAACGGCTTTCCTCAACCAGAGGGTAGCTAGGTTCCAAATCCCATGTACGAGCGGGTAGCAGACATCTGCCTCCCATGCATACACACTTCTGAGAGTTGAGCTTATGGCCTGTACCTCCACATCCAGCCTGCTGGTACCCTTGGCTTCTAAAAGGCCTAGGCTCGCTGTTTGACGGAAGTGCTGCGAGAGGTAATTGAAATCTCCCGGCACACAAGACGAGTTCCTCCAAGCTCAATTCACGATTTCCCAGTAATTCTTGTGGTAGACAGGTGCTACATACTAAGTTCCATATGTGAGATGGTAGCTGAACGCCTTGTCCAAAAGCATCTTACTCCAAGAGTTGAGCCCACCCTCAGTCCATCACAGTTCCACACTGCCTGCAGAGTGAGTTTCACACGTCTTCACCAGAGACGATTGCCAGAGGCTTCTGAGTACAAGTTAACAATGCAGACCTGGAGGGTATCTCCAGGTGCAGTAGAGTGGTAATCTTGGAACCTCCTGACTCAGAGTACTGCTACCTTCTCACTGCCATAGGAATGCAGCTAGTTGACAGCTGGCTTCAAGACATGCTTCCCTGTGAGAGCTGAGGACAGGGCAGAACCCTCCCGCATCCTGCCTGACTGTAGGAGTAGCTGCTAACATCCTAATGTTAGTGGCTGGGAGAGGTTGCGGGAAAAGCATGTGTGAGCACTGGGCCTGAACTCCCGTGTATCTGAGTTGAATAGAGCGATTTCCAATGGCCTTCTTCAATCACAGTGTAGCTAGGTTCCAACTCCCATGTCCGAGTGGGTAGCAGACATCTGCCTCCCATGCATACACACTTCTGAGAGTTGAGCTTATGGCCTGTACCTCCACATCCAGCCTGCTGGTACCCTTGGCTTCTAAAAGGCCTAGGCTCGCTGTTTGACGGAAGTGCTGGGAGAGGTAATTGGAATCACCCGGCACACAATACTAGTGCCTCCAAGCTCAGTTCAGCGATTTCCTAGTAATTCCTGTGGTAGACTGGTGCTACATACTAAGTTCCATACGTGAGAGGGTAGCTGAACGCCTT